>NC_143515.1:31760686-32065324 GCF_031878675.1 Megascapheus bottae
CAGGCTAAGCAAGTAAAAGGCCCTAAATTCAAACTCCAGTATGTGAAAAATAATGTAGTTATGGAGGGCAGGCGAGTATGGCTCAGTGGTAGAGTTGCTGAGGTTCAGTCCCTAGCACTGAAAATGAAGGATGAGAAGGAAGGAAGACAGGGAGGGAGGGAGGGAAAGAGAGAGAGAGGGTAGTTACTGAACTGTGATTCCATGGAAAATTGGTATAACCCTGTCAGAATCAAGCCATCATAACTATGATTTCTCCCAATTTGAAGAAAAAAATTGTTTTATCAATTGTTGATTTCCTTCTACAATATATCTTAAACCTTCAGTATGTGCTAGCAAATATCAGTAATCAATAAGTCAATGAGAAGGAAATGTTAAAAATAATAGTTTTTGAAATAAGATCTGCTTCAATAAAGTACCTTGATCTATATAGTCAGATAAACTAATAGTGGTTTTTATTAATAAAAGTATTTCTAACTCAGGTACTATGTTTTCTGGTGCTTCTCAAAGAGTATTATGACTCCCAGAAGTCATAAAATGCTTATTAAAGCAAACTAAGCCAGGTATGGTGGTACACTCTAGAGGAAGAGGCAGGAAGATCATGAATTCTGGGCTACTCTGAGCTACAAAGTGAGATCCTGTCTTTAAAAAAAAAGATAAATAAATGTAAATAAATAAATGCATTGCTGCTAGGCCATTGAAAGGGAGGGGCATCCAGAAACAGTGGGAAGCATAGACAAATGGATAAAACCAGGGCTTACTCAGGAGAATGGATTTATTGTGTTCGAAGATGCATGGCAACAGGGATAAGGACACAGAAGGACTAAATGAGAAAAATCTAATGGCTTTTATGCTTTAAGGCTTTTATTGTCTTGGTGAGGTTGGGTAAGAGATCACGAAACTCAAAGAGCCAAGGTTAAAAATAAAGACGTTGAGTGGCATGGGAAAGGGTTCTGACGAAGGTGAGTAGAAGGTTTCTGTACTTGAATTTTGCCAGAGGCAGAAATCCCCATTTGCAAAGTTGAGTGGTTTTCTGTTGGGGTTGGCAGTGATGGGAGTTATGTACCCACTGTATTACAGGATGATAGGGAGAATCTATTTGATCTCTGGAATTGTGTCTGAGCGTTGTAGGGGAGGCAGGATGAACAGCAGACTTCTAATCAATCTATATATGAATTTGAATTGTAGCGTTACAAATTATTTATGAGATAATTTAGTTTAAGTGAACAGGGTTGTTGAAACAAATCAGATAATGAGAATAAAATGCCCATTCTTTTAGCCTTTTCTTTTTCTTGATTTTTCTTTCTTGCTTGCTTGCTTGCTTTTTTTTTTTTTCAGAGCTGAGTACCAAACTCAGGGTCTTGTACTTGCTAGGCAAGTGCTTTTCCACTGAGCCAAATCCCCAGCCCCCCTAAATTATTTTGGAACATAGCAGGTACATAGAGTTTCTAAGAATACATCTCTTTGCCAGCTCTTCTTTGCACCCTTCCCTGGTGCAGTCGCCCATCAATTTTTCCCAGGTCTTCATCAACTCTTTCGCTTTCTCTTTTCTTATCGCCTTAGTTTAGTAGATGCACCATCCTCAATTGTTTCTCTCAGTGGGCTCCCAGTGATCAAGTTCAGCTGCCTTTCATTATTCCTTCTATTTTTCTCCCATTTAATGGTCTAATAAAACCAGTTAACCATTGCCCAAATAAGAATCCATTGCCCCAAAGACAGGAACCCTGGCTGAGTAGTAGAATGCTTGCCCACCAAGTGGGAGGCCCTGAGTTCAAACCTTAGTACATCTCTTTAGTATGGAGGCAGAGGTCAGGGAAGAGGTGAGGTGATGGTAAACTCAAGGTGTCTGGTCTGTGCAGTAGATGATAGGGATGCCAATAGTCAAGGTATTGGTAACCACTGTGACGTTATATCATCCTTCTTCTCAGCTTACCATGCTGCAGCCACACTAACCAACACATTAATACCTCAGGGTGTCAGGACCCTTGAACATTCTTCTAGGTATTCAGAAGTGGTTCATTCTCATTGTTCAAGGCACAGTTCAAATACCATTCCTTAGAGAGTCCTCTTTTAACCATGTTATCTCCTGTAGCTCTCCTGAAAATTCTGAGTATTTGGTCATAGAGCACTTATCATGACCTGAAATGGTCATTTATGGATTTGTTTACTTGTGTATTATGTTTATTATCTGTCTCTAACACTAGAATGTAGACTTAGAAGAGTGAAGACACATGGATCTTCTTCACAACTTTATTTCTAATACCTATAACAGTGTTTGCATGACACATAGAAGGCATTCATTAACTATTGGGAAGGAAGGAAGGAAGGAAGGAAGGAAGGAAGGAAGGAAGGAAGGAAGGAAGGAAGGAAAGAAAATGAAGGAGGGAAGGAAGAGAGAGAGGGAGAAACAGATTTGAGGAAAAGACTTTCAGTACTAGAATGCTGAACATTATTTTTTTTTCTAGTCCTGGAGCTTGAACTTGGGGCCTGGGTACTGTCCCTGAGCTTATTTTGCTCAAGGCTAGTGCTCTACCACTTGAGCCACAGTACCACTGGCTTTTTCTGTTTATGTGATACTGAGGGCTTCATGCATGCTAGACACTCAGTACCACCAAGCTGCATTCCCAGCCTCTGAACATTACTTTAATTTTTTTTATATTATAAAGGTTATGTACAGAGGGGTTACAATACATTTCTTTTCTGACAATGTCACCTCTTCCCTCACAGTGCTAAGCATTACTTAAAGATACCTGAGAGATAGACACTCAGAAATGGTACCCCAAGAGGTTTCAAATGGGCCACTAGATAATAGGAAGAGGGTTTTTTGTTGTTGTTGTTGTTGTTTTGGGGTTTTTTTTTTGCCAGTCCTGGGGCTTGAACTCAGGGCCTGAGCACTGCCCTTGGAGTTTCTCAAGGCTGGAGCTCTACCACTTGGGCTACAGCACCACTCTCAGCTTTTTCTATGTATGTGGTACCTAGGAATCAAACCCACATGCTAGGCAAGCACTTTACCACTAGGCCAAACTCCCGGCTCCAGGCTACCAGGGCAGGACGCCATGGCTCATGCCTGTACTCCTAGCTACTCAAGAGGGCCACACCTGAGGGTCAAGATTCAAAGCCAGCCCAGGTACTAAAGATCCTGAGACTCTTATCTCCAATTAATCACTAGAAAAGGGGAAGTGGGGCTGTAGATCAAGAGGTAGGGTGGTAGCATTGAGCTAAAGAGCTCAGGGACAACACCTAAGCCCAGGGGTAGGACATTAGCCTTAAGCTGAAGAGCTCAGGGACAGAGACCAGGCCCAGAGTTCAATCCCATAACCCACAAAAAAAAAGGGAAGAAAGAAAGAAACAAGGCTACCTTACCATGAACAAGGTAGACCCATATGGCACAGTGGTACAAGGTACAATGCTTTTGAAAGGTAGAGTGCCCCTTTGGTAATTGACTGGTTTGGAGCCCAGCAGGAAAGCAGTCCCCTTGGGTGTGCCATGCAAAATCAGGACGGAGTGATTCCCACTTCAGTTTTATACTCTTCTTGATTCTTGCTGCTGCCATGACTTTGGCCATATTCCATCCTTCTTCATGGTCAACTACAAGAGTTGGGTCAAAATACAGACCAAATCCTTTCTTCTCTTTTATCTCAAAGGATATCCCACCTGTCTCTAATCCAGCTTGTCCTAGAAGTCAGACTTAGTTCCATTAGTAAAGTTGGTGGTCCAAGTGACTTCTAGTGGACCACTGGTAGACCAGGCAGAGGGATACTTTTCATTTATCATCGGTACCTGCTCTATTTCTATTGGCCTTGTGGCCCTCCTGCCTTCCATAAAGCACTCTATGGACCATGAAATCTTCCTTTTACAGTGTCTCCAGCTGCCGAGCAGCTCCAGGACATCCTGGGGGAGGAAGATGAGGCTCCCAACCCCACCCTCTTCACAGAGATGGACACTCTGCAGCATGATGGAGACCAGATGGAGTGGAAGGAGTCAGCCAGGTGAGACAAAATCCAAGGAGGGAGGTAGGAAGTAGAGGGTGCTCAGGGCTCAGGCTGTACTGATCCTTCTGGTGGAAGTGGAACTTGGAATCTTGAGTTCATTCAGGAAGCTTAGTGATCCACAGAGACCTCCCCACCCGCCTTTCTTTGTGACTAGAACTGTGTTAGACACAAAGGAACAGACACAAGTGATCTTGTCTTTATCTTCAAAGAAATGAAAATTAAAGTCAGGAGATAGAATAGTCACTTATAAGACTAGAAGAACAATAAGGAATACACACACACACACACACACACACACTCACACAAACACACTCATACATACACACATATATGTAAAACGTTTGATGTCAAATGTTTTGAACTAAATGCTGCAGGGGCCAGGAGTTTGGCCTAGTGGTAGAGTGCTTGCCTAGCATGCACAAAGACTCGGGTTTGATTCCTTGGTACCACATACATAGAAAAAGCCAGAAGTGGTGCTGTGACTCAAGTGGTAGTGATCTAGCCTTGAGAACACCACATAACAGTGCATAAACCCTGAGTTCAAGCCCTAGGACTGGCAGGAAAAAAAAAAAAAAACAAAAACAAAAAAACCCTGAACTAAATGGTGCAGAAGAGGGCTTCTTAGAGGAAAGAGAATGTGTGCCAGGCACACGAAGTCTGAGTGGCAATAAAAATGTGAATGTGAAGGTCTAGTGGGCCCCTGAAGAAAAGAGACTTGGCAGAGTTTGGAGATAGATAAGCAGAGTGAGCTTCAAGAGTGGAGCCGTAGAGGAAAGCATGGGGAACAGGAGAAGGAATAGGAGATCCAGCAAGCTTGAGGGAGAGCCACATGGTGAAGTCATAGGAACTGACAAAGGATCTAAGTAAGGAGTTGTTAGCACTACCCACATCCCCAGTGCCCAGGACAGTATTGCGTAGACTTCTTCCCATGGAAAGGGAGGAGATGGTTAAGAATGGGAGGAGATGATAAGAGCAGCAGGAAGGACACCAGGAGGATGCTGAGAGAATTTGGAAGGCAGTCTGTTAATGTCTCTTTTGTTTTAGATTATACCTTTCCTCTTCAAGAGGAAAAAAAAAGCTATTTGCCAGGTGCAGTGGCTCATGCCTGTAATCCCAGCTACTGAGGATCCTGAGATCTGAGAATCGAGCCCAGCCCAGGTACTAAAGAACATGAGACTCTTATCTCCAGTTAACCACCAGAAAACAGGAAGTGGGGCTGAGGTTCAAGGGGATGGTAGCCTTGAGCTGAATTGCTCAGAGATAGTGCCCAGGCCCAGATTTCAAGTCCCATGACTGACAAAAATCCTATTAAATTAAAAATGAATTTAACCAGCTGGGCACTGGTGGCTCATACCTATAATCTTAGCTACACAGGAGGCTAAGATCTGAGGATCACTCACTGAAGCTAGCTCAGGCAGGAAAGTCCATGAGACTCTTATCTCCAGCTTACCACTAAAAAGCCAGAAGTGGAGCTGTGGCTCAAGTGATAGAACACCAACTCTGAGCAAAAAAGCTAAGGGATAGTGCCCAGGCCCTGAGTTTAAGGGCTAGTACCAGCACCAAAAAGAAAAAAAAATTAATGTATTTTTAATGAGCAAAATTAAATACTAAGGAATAAGTTTGTCAAATAGAGTTGAACTTTGGACTACTGAAAAACCCTAGTAGTTAGTTCCAGCTAACATTTTGCTTCTCCAAGAACTAGTTTCTGTTCCTTGGGAGGCAATAATGTTCCCATTGAGAATCTATAGACTAATTCCCAGGTATGCCCAAGGCTGGCTCTGCTTGGGGGCCACTCTGAAACCTAGAGTCTGATAGTTTTCTCCAGGTATGACTTGGACTCTTCCCTTACCTACCTCCCTCCCTGTTTGAAAAGAAGGAACAAATCTCACTTCAACATCCCCAGGTTTTCTTGTTTTGTCTTTCCTGCAGGGGCGTGGGAAAAAAAGATCACAGGGTAAACTAGCAAAGACTTGCAGCCCTCAGAGAACCATACATTCTCTGCCCTATACACAAGCAAGCCTAGTCCCTTTATGTAAGCTCTGGAGCCTCTTCCCTTCAACTGGTTCATTGAACTCTAACATGATTTATAGGTGCATCTCATTCAAGCTTCGTTTACTCTGAGGGGGTTGGAGCTGTCATCCCATTATATAGATGGAATTTTGTGGTGTAGAAAGCTTGCCAAGGGTCAGAACATGCACTTAACTAAGTCTGGATTTCAACCCAGGACTGCCTGACTTCCCAGCATGAGGGCTTATGTACTTTGTCATACTTTCCTCAATTTTCTCAGCCATTTCTCTCCTTGGCTTCAACTTCCAGGAACTGTTTGGACTTCTAAGGTAGAGCATAGATCTGGAGGCACTTTTATTGAAGTTGGAGATAAATGAGGACTGCTGAAAAGCCTAGGACATCTACCCAAGCTATGTAGGAAGAAGGACATTTCAAATGACCAGTTTCTACCCCTGGCTATTCTGGCTTAATGCCTCTCAGGGGCTGGGGCCTGAAACTACTGTCTGCTCTGGGTAAGGATCTATTCTGCCCCCCAAGGTGGCTCCCAGGAGGAGCCTTCTCACAGTCCTAAGAAGGAAATGGTCATCACAGGAATGACCACAGACCAGACATACTCTGTTTCTGTTCTCTCTGAGGATCCACAAAGTCCTCTACGCTAGAGATCAATGAACTATAAGAGATCAATGTGAACTATAAGGTGTCTGTTGCCTATTAAACCGTAGTTATCACATTCAGGTACTTGGGTTTTCCTGAAAGGCAGGCTCTCTGATAGCAGGATGTGGGAAGACCATGTAAGGGACTCAGAGTATCTGGTGCAGATATATGTACAAAGATAGTGGGGACTAGAAATCCAAATGGCTGGACTCAATTTCAGTTTCAGTCACATTCTAGAAGGGAGTAGCTGAGGGCCAGTTAGGGGGCAGGAAGCAGTGGGAAGAGGGGAATAATATGTGAGGATCTCTGCATCTTTACTCCTTCTTCTGTATTCTCTACCTTCCTGTAATCTTTTGTCCAGCTAACTCCATCTGCTTTTCAGCAACCCCTCAAAGTATCCCCAGGAATCCCTGACAGAAGCTGGAAGAGTTTAACCATTGGTCACAAAGTCCACTCTGATCTGGACATGTAGGGCTTGGGCAAGAGTAGAGATGGCTAGCCAGATCTGTTTGGGCCTGTCACCCTATCAGAAGAAGGTGAAGACCCAGAGCAGGGTGGCTCAAGCCTGCTTGGGAAGTAGAGATCAGAGTATTGCAGTTTGAGGCCACCTCAGAGGTAGGAGTGGGGCTGGGGAAGTTTGTAAGACTCCATCTCAACTAATTCCTGGGGGTGGTGGTGAGAACCTGTTATTCTGGCTATTGAGGAGAAGCTCAATGGCTGGTTGTGTGCAGTGGTATGTGTTTGTTATACTCAGAGACACAGGGAACATAAGCTGGATTGCAGCCCAGGCCAGCCTTAGCATAAAGCAAAGTCAAAAAGGGCTAGAGATGTGGCCTAAGTGCTAGAGCCCAGCAAGTACAAGGCTTCATTCAGTCCCCAGTATGAACACCACAAGGAAAAACAAAATGGTAATGTGAAGCCTGTCCTCAGTTAATAGGCTAACAAATTATGAGAACCACCACAGGAAAGCTAGAGATATCAGAAGTTTCCAGAATCTAAGACTCAGTAAATTCTCCTTGAGATAACAGAAGAGAATAGTGGGGAGTAGGAACAGCCCCTCATGCACACACTCAAGCCCTGGGAAGTTAATGACTCATAACACCCACATCAAAGAGAGTACTTTTATTAAGAGAGGGAGCCCTTTAATGAAAGTATTTAATTTGTTGCAGCAAGTGTTTGCTTTATTGAGTTAGGAGATTAAGTGAGTGAAAATCTCAAATCCCCAAGGAATTTTCCCTGGCAGTGTTGGGGTGGGGGGTGAGGGGGTGTAACAGTTTGAGGGATGTTTCATTTTAGGTCCTTGGAGGAGTCAATCCTGCAGATTTAAGTGGCTTTTTGAGTTCTGCTGAGCCTTGTCCCGTGCATATAACAAGGACTGTGTGTGCAGGGTCATTTCTAATGTGATTAATGCTGTCAGGTCAGCTGTTAATAAGATAGATTTTTACTAACTCTGCCTCTTTAGCATTGCCATGAGAGAAAAGCAGCCAGCTATTTGCTGATAATGACCTTGCCTAAAGAGAGGGCTAGGTCAGGTGTAGGGAGTGCAACCCCCCACACTGTGAACAAACAACTCACCCAGATTTCTGGCCTTTCTCAGGTTTGCCTGACTGTACAGAAGAATGACCCAGGCTGGAACCCACCCAAGTGTGGAGGGCCCTTTGTGTTTACTCAGGAATAAACAGAGCTTAGCGCCTTCCAAAAGCTCTGAAAGCAAATTCCAAATCCAAGCTTCTCTGGCCTCAACTCAGAGCAGCCCCAAAGCATAAACTTGCCAGAAGGTTCTTATGAGACACATATGAGAACATTCCTGTGATGTCAAGGCGAGGGCAGACAGAGGAGCATGAGAAGTGGATCAGCTAGTTGGGTCAAACAGACCAAAAGCCCCAAATGGCTCTCATATGTAGGCAGGAACACTTTCTCACTCCATACAGTATGGAAGAGGAAGTTTCCATTTTCTCAATCTTGAATTTGCTCCCAATGAAAATCTCACATAATACCTTCTTGGAGTCATTTCCCTGTCTGATGTGGGGAAGAATGCATCCCCACTCCTCTGATCTTAACACCTATCTAGAATCCATCTTGGGTGTAGGCAGAACTGCCATAAAGCAAAATGAGATGCTAAAGAGCTTCAGTGCAGAATCGGCAAACTTAATTCATTCCGCTAATATATACTAAGTTTTAACTGTCTACAAGCAAGTTTCTTGCTATCGACAGTCCCTGAGCCAGCTACTAGAGAGTTAAAAAATGGACCATGACAGATGCCATCCCTGCTCAATTGGGCTTTTAGTTTAATGGAACACAAGGAGTGGCCAAGGAGTGGCAGGCACATAGATGCTGTGACTGCACAGCACAGGGGTATTTACCCCTGACAGGGAGGTGTCAAGAAAGGCTTCCAGGAGTTACACTGAGCTCAGAGACAGCAGGCAGGGCAGAGAAGATTAACAGTCACATTGAGGAGCAGGCAGACTGTGGCCATACTGCTGACCATGCAGGTCCTATGCAGGCCATGCTGAGCAGATTGAATGCTGAAATTGTCAAAGGACGACTGAAGGAGTTTAGGGTAGGAAAAGAGAGGAGTTATGCATGTGTATGAGAGAGATTATCTGGCTTTCATGTGGAGAAAAGAGGAAAAGAAGAAAGAAGTGGCCAGTTAGGTCACAGGAAGGTTGATGACTCTCTGGACAAGATTCTAGGGGAAAGAAGGAATGGATGTGAGGTTCTCTTTCAGATGTAGCATTGACAAGACTTGATACAGGTGAGTAAGCAAGGGAGATACTCAAGTTTCTAATCTGAGCAAGTAGGTACCTTATAGCTGTTTTTGAAACATAGGAGTGCCAAGTTTTGATGTATTTGGTGATTTTTTTTAAATTTTAGCTGGCTTATGATGAATCCTACTTCTGGCAGGTTATGTTTTAGGAAACTCTCAGTGATGTCTAACAGGTCATCACATTGTCATCAAACTATGGACTTAAGTAGAGACAGAGCTCTGTGAGGGATAAAGCATGTTTTTATTTTTTGTTGTCGGAGTAATGTATAGAGGGGCTACAGTTATATTTGCCAGGTAGTAGGTGCATTACTTCTCATACATTGATACCCCAGGTATAAGCATGTTAATGGAAATCAAACCACAGAAAAAAGGTGGAGGCCTGTGAAATGAGAGGAGAGCTCAGGACAGACCCCAAAACTTTCAGGGATGGACAGAGGAAGAGAAATCCACAAAGGAAAGTTAGAAGGAGAAGCCTGAGAATTGAGGGGGCAGAGAATAAGAGAACTCCATCCTAGAAACCAGGAAGGATGCAGGGAATAGCCCATAAATGGAAGAAAAACTGAAGAGCATTCATAGAATGGAGCAACAAAAGCAAATAGAGGCACAGGTTGGTTTTTTGGTTTTGTTTTTTGTTTTTTGTTTTTTGTTTTCTGTTTTTTTGGCAGTGGGTTGAGAAGAGAGTCAAAAGGAAAAGGTGGCTTATCTGGACAATTCTGCCAAGATACTTGTTTGGGAAAGGCAGGAGAGAAACCAATCTCTTAAAGAGAATTTGGGTTCAAGGGGTGAGTCTTTGACTGTTGTTTTTGAGAATTGGAGAGGTGAGCAGGTTTATAGGAGTTGGCCAGAAGAGAGTAATTTAAGGGGGTACAAAGGATGTATAAGAGATTGCTGGATGAAGACAGACTCTGATTGTAGATGGAGGAGCTCCCCACAGACAGTGGGAAAAACTCCAGGCTGATCCCTAGTATGAGGAGTGAAAAGGGCGGAAGAGCAGATGGCAGGAGCTGATGATTGATGGAGTCCCGAGGCAGGACAGCAGGCCCAGGCCCCACGACTAGGACTGTCCTGTTTCATTGCAGTGAAGTTGTGCATGGAGATTTGTAGTCTGTCTTCCATCTTTTGGCCATCTGCTGGTTTGAATAATCATTTGTTTGTTATTATTAAGGTTCTTTTGCATCTTGTATCTAACCTGGCTCCTTACCAGGCTTATGTTAGGTGCAAGGAAAAGAGATTAAGAATATGAATCTCAAATCTGTATAAAGTGCCAGGTAAAAGAGATAAGGTTCCTTAAGGTCTTAAAGCCTTGGTTTCTGATCTCACCTGCTAGTTATAGAACCCAAAAGAGGGACTATGCTTGTTCTCCCCAAGGGAGTGATCACTTAAAGGCCTTTAAAGGCACGACAGGCTAGAGAATCACCCATCTACACCCAAGGGAACAGCCAAGTAGTGATACAAGGATATCGGGAGTAAATTTGATTAATTGGCAAGTTGGTGTGAAAGAAAGGTTAGGTTAATAACATAAGAAGAGATCACAGGGACTGGCACACTCAACAGATCTCTTTCCAGATGGAGTTTCACTGGCTGGTAGCTTCTCAGAAATGCTGAAAGGTGGGTATCAGGAGGGACCACCTGTCTCAAACAAAGACATTTGGAAAATTCCCTTACTTTCCATCAGGAAAGGAGAGACTCCATCATCAGATCACTTTTATACCAAGAATTATATTTACTGGATTATTTATAATTTTATTTCTATCTATATCCCAGGTACATATCTATACATCTATCTATACTTTATCTAGCTATTTATCTATCTTCTATTATCCATTGTTAGCAAAATTTAACACAAAAAAGTAGAATGGTATAATATACCTATCACTCAGCTTCATCAGTGACTATTACTATCATTTGTGGATGGGTTATTTTTAGGGATTTTTGTTCAGTTTGATTTTGCTGGTGTATTTAAAAAATAACAGATGTCATGAATATTTTAGTATGCATCTCTATGAAATTAGATTTTGATTATAAATACAACCATAACACCATATGTCTCTTAACAAAATTGAAAATAATTCCTCAATATGTTTGGATATCATGACTAGATTCAAGTTCACTTGTCTCAAAAAACCTTTTGCTTTTACTTTGCAACAAAAAATATTTAAAAAGTTTTAGTTTGATTTGAGTGGCTATGAATTCTATCTTGTTATATCCAGAGCTGTCAGATATTAGGAAAGCCAAACGAACAGTCCCCACTCCCCATCATGAAAACATTTTGGCAACAGTACTTTATGCTGAAGTCAAGGGCACCCATCTGTTATGTCTAGCTCCAGTCCATACAATCTGAGTCCATTTGAGCTGTCAAGAACTGTATCTGGTATCTAAGGAGGAAAGAAATGCCATTCACTATCAAGAATTGTATATGTATGTAAAACATATATATGTGTGTGTATGCATATGATGTGTTTATGTATGTATATGTATATAGATGTATGTATATGTGTATATGATGTGTATATGTATGTATAAGTTAACTCTTATTCTATGGATAGAGATCAAAATATAAACAAGTGAGTGTCTTGGCATAAAAGTGGTCTGTCTGTTGATGATGTTCCTTGTCCTTGAGTGAGTAACAGCTCAGCCAAACTAACTTAAACTAGGTTACATCATGATACCAGGGGAAGTTTGGTTACCTAAGGACTCAGCCTAGAAAGCCAGCTTGCTCCTCCTTCTCTACTTTTGATGTCTGCCTCTCTGTTTCTTCTTTACTCCTCTGCGGCTGGTTTCCTCTGTTTCTTCCCCTGGCCAGTCCTCTACTCCAAGGATCATCCCACAATCCAAAATTTTCCTTTCCTCCCTTTCTTTCTTTCTCCCTCCTTCTGCCCTCCCTTCCTCCCTTCTTCCTTCTTCCTTCCTCTCTCCTTCCTTCTTTCCTTCCTTCCTTCCTTCCTTTCCTTCTTTGTTTTTCCTTCCCCTCTCTTTCCCTCCCTCCTCCCTCTTTTTTCTTCTGTCTTTCTCTCCTTCCCTCTTTCTTTCCCCTCCCCATTACCTTCCTTTTCCTTCCTTTTTCCTCCTCTCCCCCTTTAGCTCCTCTTCCTCCTCTTTCTTCTACTCCTCTTCATCTTCTTCCTCTTCCTCTTTCTCTTCCTCTTCCCTTTCCTCTTTTTCTCATCACCTTGTAGCCCAGGATGGCCTGGAATTCCTAATCCTCCTGCTTCAGCCATCTGAGTGCTAGGATTACCTCAATACTGGGTTCCCAATTCAAAATCCTTCAGAGAGCCTGTGATCTTCTAACTTTGTCCCATCATTGTGACAAGTTGGGGCAGGTACAGGAAAGAAAAGCATATCTCCATGAACAGTAGGCAGAGAAGCACCTCAGATAAGTCTTCAACACATAGTAGTGGTAGAGACATGCACTTACTATAATCAGTCCCTTGGTCATAGTCATGCCTCTACTACCAGTGAGGACTTTCAGAATGCTCCAAGGTACACATGACAGTATAGGTGGTAGAGAGTGCCAACTCATCCTTTTTGGGGAGGAGGTGCAGAAGAAGGCACCTATGGAGCTGATATCACCATAGATCTCATCAACCTTTAAAACAATCTCAGTTTACAAAACCTAGAAAGGGCTGATTTTTTTTTCCATCTTCTTCTTTTCTTCTAAAAATTCTTGAAGGCATATTATATTAGGTCCTGGGTAAGTATTAAAATGAATAAAATGGGGCTGGGAGTTTGGCCTAGTGGTTAAAGTGCTTGCCTAGCATGCATGAAGACCCGGGTTCGATTCCTCGGTACCACATACATAGAAAAAAAAAAGCCGGAATTGGTGCTGAGGCTCAAGTGGTAGAGCTCTAGCCTTGAGAAAGTCCAAGGACAGTGCTCAGGCCCTGAGCCCAAGCCCAGGACTGGCAAAAAAATAAAATAAAATAAAATGAATAAAGTTGAATTCCTCTCTGGGGCCCCTCTCCAGTGAAGGGGCTTACTGCTTTCTTTCATGGCTTTCCTTACTCTTTCAAATAAATTCACACTTTAAAAAAAAATGAATGAGATGTGAATCTATTCTTAAAATACTAATGATCTAGCATAGGTTCTGGAAAATTTCTCTGTTAAAGGCCAGAGAGAAGCTGGGCACAGTGGCTCACACCTGTAATCCTAGCTAGTCAGAAGGCTGAGATCTGAGAATCAAGATTCAAAGCCAGCCCGGGCACTATAAAGCCATGAGACTCATCTCCAATTAACCCCTTGAAAATGGGAAGTGGGGCTTCGCTCAAGAGTAGGGTGGTAGCCTTGAGCTGAATAGCTCAGGGACAGCACTCAGGCTGAGTTCAAGCCCCATGACCTACAATATAGAAAGAAAGAAAGAAAGAAAGAAAGAAAGAGAGAGAGAGAGAGAGAGAGAGAGAGAGAGAGAGAGAGAAAGAGAGAAAGAGAGAAAGAGAGAAAGAGAAAGAGAGAAAGAAGGAAAGGCCAGAGAGAAAGGATGTTAGGCTTTTTCTTCTTGTTCCTTTTTTTTTTTTTTTTTGCCAGTCCTGGGCTTGGGCTCAGGGCCTGAGCACTGTCCTTGGGCTTTCTCAAGGCTAGAGCTCTACCACTTGAGCCATAGCATCACTTCTGGCTTTTTTTTTTTCTGTGTATGTGGTACTGAGGGATTGAACTCAGGTCTTTGTGCATGCTAGGCAAACACTCTACCACTAGGCCAAACTCCTAGCCCCCGGATGTTAGGCTTTTATGCATAAATAATTAACTCCCTATTACCTTCTTTCCTTTCCTTTTCTCCTTCTTCTTTTTCAGCTCTTTAAATATGTGGTAACTGGGCATATGGATTCATTCCTGTAATCCTAGCCCTCCAGAAGAGGCTGAGGTGTGAGAATCGCAAGTTCCTTGTCAATACACAAAATATTTTTGGCTAGATGACTATCAAAAATAGACCAGTGATTAGGCTCTAGAGCCAGAAAACTTGCCCTCAAACTCCGTCACTCATTAGCTGCCTGGTTTTAGGCAGGTTGCTTATTCTTAAGAATCTGTCTCTTCCCATTGCAATGGGAATAGTAGAAGACTTACCTCATGTGATCAGTTGGGGGATTATTAGTAAATGCCATGTGATGATGGCACAAAAGTGAATGGGAGAAGTGTTCTGTTTAGGCTGGGTCCCTGGGGAAGAGATGTGTTGGAATGTATCCTAAATAGCAAAGATGGGAGAGAGGACTTGAAGGTGGAAACACAAACCTTTTCTGAGAGCAGGGAGAAAAGTTGCCAATGGACTCTGAAGAGACTGGCAAAATCATGACTGTCAATTCCATTGGGTAACTAAACAGATAAGTGGTTCTCAGAGTAGTTTAGTGGCAGAAGCCTTTGCCTGAATGAGAAAGCCCATTCCAACTTTTCTAGTAGCTTTATCTGATGGCATCCACTTAGCTGGGGATAACCTCACCCTCTGAGCAAAAACATGATGTGCAACACAATGGAACTTTCATCACAGCTTTCTGGAATACAGCTCCTCTGCCCCATCCTACTAGCTGCATATTACAGCCAGTCACTTCTCTAGTAGCTATCCAGGAATGCCCATGTACCGAGCAGAGGCTCTTAGCCAGGTTCCTAAGTCAGCAAAAGGAAAGACTTTTAAATATGGGGATTGGCAGTCATGAAAGAAAGTGGATTTGTTCCAGAACAGTTTTAAATCTTATTTTTTTTTGCTAGTCCTGAAGCTTGAACTCAGGGCCTGAGCACTGTCCTTGGGCTTTTTCCTCAAAGCTAGCATTCTGCCACTTGAGCCACAGCTCCACTTCTGACTTTTTCTATGTATGTGATACCGAGGACTCAAACCCAGGTCTTTGTGCATGTTAGGCAAGCACTCAACCAGTAGGCCAAACTCCTGGCCCTATTAATTTTGGTCTTCTAGGATTAGTGGGAAGATTTTTTTGGCCATTCCTGGGGCTTGAACTCAGGGCCTGAGCACTGTTCTTGGACTTTCTCAAGGCTAGATGTCTACCACATGAGCCACAGCACCACTTCTGGCTTTTTCTATGTATGTGGTACCGAGGAATCAAACCTGGGTCTTTGTGCATGCTAGGCAAGCACCCTACCAATAGGCCAAACTCCTGGCCCCCCAGAACAGTTTTAAAGTAGAGGTCCCAATCTGTCTGGTTCCAATCTCAGGCATGTCTCATCTTTAGAGACAGGGGATTTAAGATACCTTATCCGAATCTATTAAGTACTTGAATCAATTATCTGATGTGCTGTGTTTCATTCTTATTCTATCCTCAACAACATCCTTTTCCTTTTAATTTCAGTACTGGTCTAGAACTTGAACTCAGGGCCTTTGCAATCTCATTTAGCTTTTTTACTCATGACTAGCACACTGCCACTTGAGCCACACCTCCAGTTCTAGTTTTTTACTGGTTAATTCAAGAAAAGAGTCTTGCAGCTTTGTCTTCTCAGATTGTCTTTGAACTGAAATTCTCAGATCTTAGCCTCCTGAGTAGCTAGAGATTATAGGCATGAGCCAGTGGCACTCAGCAATATACTCAATATCTATCTATCTATCTATCTATCTATCTATCTATATATATATATATATATATATATATAATATGCTGACGATAACCTGACTTTCTCTATACATCTGCCTATAAGGAGAGAATGCATGGGATGTAAAATAAAAGTAATTAGCTACTGTAACTATTATAAATCATCATAATTAAATGAATTGGCCTTTAGGTTTATATACATCAGCTCTTACGAACTGAATGCCATTAGTCATCATCGTTGGAATGATAAAAAGACTGAGCTGGGAGCATAGACTAGTGGTGGAGTGCTCACCTAGCATGCACAAAGCCCATGTTCCTTGGCTGTACCTGGTAGCGAGCTCTGTGACCTGTTCTCCTGTTGTTATTACTGGAACTGCTGCAATGTCTAATCTCATTTGTGACTGAGTTATTAGGCACAGAACAGGTCTCAGTTCTAGACTTCCCTCTGCGTGACAGAAAACTGTTTCTGTGACATGTGATTTTTCTAGGTTCTGTTTAATGACATTCTAGCCAAGAAAGAGGCACCGAATGCTTGCCTGTGTGTGCCAGGGGTGTTATGCCACTGCTAGATCTGGGCCAAATCCCTCAAGAAGCTTTTTCCAGCCCAGAGATTTTGTTTCCACTTGACCTGCTTTTCCAACTCTAATTCCCCGCTTTTTGAAGCTAACTATATAATAAAGGTCACTTTATAATGTATCCTGAGATACTACATTTATCATTGTGTCGGGAGCAAGAGTGGAATCAAACTGTACTTTGATTTCTCCAGTAAAATCCTGGTCAATTTTACCAGGTGTAATCTGTATCCCTTTAAGGGCTGAGCTACTTCACCTTAACAGCAATCCAGCCACTCCCGGGGGAAGGGGGCTGAAGACCCCCGTGGGGAGAGCTTGTGTCCCCATCTCTGGGGTCAATACTGAGCAGGTGGAGGAACAGAGGTCCAATCCTGCACTGCCTGGGGTGGCACGGAGGAGGCTGGAGACTGATCTTGGGGGGTTGTTAGAAGATGCACTTGTGGCCGAGAAGAGGGAGGGACTGCCCCATGGTTTTGCGGGGCCAGGGACTGGCCCCTTCTCCAGTTTCCCGAAAACGGGCGGCCATTGCGATTTGTTGCTGACTTGCAATCTTTAGCCCAGTGCTTCCCTTTACCACAGCGTGGACATGTGCCAGGTGATTTTTCTCTTTGTAACCTGGCCTGGCGTGGGCATTGCGTCATCCAATGTCCTATTTGTCCACAAGAAAAGCAACGCCCTGGGGGTCTAGCATCCCGAGAATGCCGCTGACCTCTATATTTTAGAAACTCAGTGACAGTCTTTCCTTGAGGAGCGGCGGCTAAAGTAAGGCCTTGTACATGGGAGGGTCCAATATCAGCACACAGTGAAATAAAGTCCGTGATTCCTCCCTTATTCCTATGGGGTCTAATAGCCGCCTGACAGGCGGCGTTGGCATTTTCATAGGCTATGTGTCTAACTATAATCCTCCTTGCGTTCTCATCTTGTACTAGGCGGTCTGCAGTTTCCATTAATCGAGACAAAAATTCTAGATAAGGTTCATTCGGTCCCTGTTTAACTTCTACTAGATTTTTTGTACGATTGGAATTGCGTAACCTTTTCCAAGCCTCTCTCGCCGCAGCATTTATTTGTAAATAGGCCTCCTTTGCATAACCCAATTGATCTTCGGTGTTTTTATAGGTTCCCTCTCCTAACAACTGATCAACAGTGTAAGGCAGGTTCTTAGACCTATTTGTTTCAATTTTAGCCCGACACTGTGCAGTGAACTCTGTCTCCCATAATAAGTACTCTCCTGCACTAAGGCATGCTCTGGCAAGCCGCTTCCAGTCATTTGGGCATGCAATACCAGCACACGCGGCCTCCAATATTACTTGAGTAAAAGGGGCAGTTGGCCCATATTGGGAGCAGGCACTCTTTAAATCCTGTAATAGTTTAACAGGAACAGGTTGATGGTATACTTGTTCATCATGATCAACTAAACTAGGGAAGCATCGAGGCCCTGAAATATCTTCCCTCTCTCTAGCAGCCTGAGTCAGGTTTAATTGTGATGCACTGCGCCTGGTTGTGGTGCCTGTTAAAAGGGACTTGTTGCTAGGGCCTTTAGGCTTGCCTAAAGGTTGAAAAAGGGATTGAGCCGGTGGCGGTGGGTGTGAGGGGTAAGGTTTAGAATCAGACACCATAGTGGCCTGAGGGTCATCTTTCTTTCCTACTTCTGGGGGGGCTCTCTGCTCCATCCCCATTTTAGATAGAAAATGTAGCATTTCTTCTAACTTCTTCTCCACCGTAGCCATCCGGCCCTCCATTGACTCATCATAACTTTCCTCCTTGATATTCAAACCTGAATTCTGATACTCAATATCTACTGGTTGTTCCCTTTTCAAGATCTCACTTAGACTCTCTTGGGCTGCTGCATATGGCTCAGCCTCAGGTTTTTCAGAAGGGTCCTTTAACTCATAAATTTCCCTTAATTCAAGATTAAGTTCAGCATTCTCATGTTGAGGATCTATGCATTCATTTACTAGATTCCATACATCAGTAGCCTCTACTGGGGTCTTTTCGGGGCCATATACATTATAATATTCTTGAATTCTTTTTCCTATCTGCTGCCAGGTTTTTTGGAATTTCTCCTCTAAAAACCTCGGGCATGCCTCCTCGACAAACTGTAGGAAGCTCTGAAGCACCCCTTTTTCCACCCACGTTCCGTGGGCTTCAAGTAGGTCTGTTAAGATCAGTACAAATGACCTATGGCTATTAACTTGACCCATAATTTTTACTCCTGACTATACACTCTCTTAAGATCCTCTCTTAATAGTCCTACGATGTGTTACTCACCACAGCGGGGTCCTCCACCGTCGTCCCAGATTTTCAGGGTCCCTGTTCGGGCGCCAGATGCCGGGGCCTACCGGCAGCAAATTGGGGTTCCTGAAATAGGGGGCAGGGACTGGAAAAAATAGAAGAGAGACAAACACATCGGGTCCGGGAGGTCTGCAGCCCAGGCAAAAACTGCAGCGCCCCGTTTATTCTCAACTCAAAGTTTATATCCCTTCTTGAGACCAGGGCACTGCCAGGTGTTACATCCAGATGGTTAATCAGGGAACTGTTGGGGGTTACATTCATATGGTAAATCTCAGATCAATTGAACAGGAGAAGGCCAAAAAACAATAAGACAATCAAGCAATTATCTGATGCAAATCAAAGTACAGTTTGATTCCACTCTTGCTCCCGACATCATTGTATCAGGATCGCATGAGTTCTTAAATCTGGTTTTGACCAGTGACTTTTTAAAGAACTCATACCTTTATTTTGTAAAACTTGAATTCAGGGCCTGGGTGTTGTCCCAGAGCTTTTTCTCTCAAGTCTAGTGCTCTATCACTTTGAGCCATAATGTCAGTTCCAGTTTTCTGATGGCCAATTAGAGGTAAGAATCTCATGGACTTTCTTGGTGGGGCTGGCTTTCAACTGCAGACTTCAGATCTCAGCCTTCTGACTAGGTGGGATTATAGGCATGAACTACCAGTGCCTACTTGTTAAATGCTTTATTGTGGAAAATCCAAATTCACATAAAAGTAGTATCAATAAAATGAGCTCCCATATGTCTATCATCCCAATTCAATCATTACTAATTCATAGCCAGTTTTACTTCTCTATCCATACTCATTGTTCCAGATACTCACCCTACCTCATGTTAACACAAATCCCAGCCTCCAAACCATTCCATCTGTAAATGTTTTGTATCTGTTTTTAAAAGATAACTAAAAGAACCAAATCTGATCTGAAAAGAACTATCAAGAATTCCTTAATCTCATAAAATTATGTAGGAAGTATTCAATTTTCCCAGATCACTTTGTTTATTTTAAAAGTACAGTTGTCTATTAATTGCATCAGAAAATGTGTCTTAATCATTTTAAGGTCATAACCTCCCTTCTTTTATTTTCTCCCTTGCAATTAATATTGAATAAATTGACATCATTTGTCACTGTAAATTTCATTCATTGTATCACTGTGGGGGTGGTGTTTAACATGTTGCTCTACCCTTTCTATTTCCTGTAAACTGGGCCTGTTAAGCCCAGGTTTATCTGATTCCTGTCTGACCTTCTACAAGACTATTTCATAGCTGGTGGTGTACACATCCACCAGAGGGCAGCCCATGTCCAATGATCTCTGCACCCATGTGGCTGATGTGCTGGACTATGATGTCATGGTGTTCTGAGTATTTTGAAGACTACTTAAACCACATGGGTTTCAAGCTCTTTTTACCCTCATCCTTTTCTTTCTTTTTTTCCTATATTTTTTCATTGTAATTAATAGAAGGGTTACATGATATTTGCCAGATAGAAGGTGCATTAATTCACATACATTGATACGCTTTCTATGCTGCTGTCAGAAAAAAAACGACATCGCCCCATTTGTTAGGAAATGGAAAGACTTAGAAAAAATCATATTAAGTGAAGTAAGCCAGACTCAAAGGAACTTAGGCTCAATGGTTTCCCTCATTTGTCATAATCAGTAGAAACCTTGGGCTCTACTAGCAGAGATCTGCAATAGAGCAAAACCTGATACATAAGGCCATATAGTATGACGCTAAATGAAAGGATCTCTAGGATATAGAAACATAAGCCATATAACGAGTGATTGTTGTCCTTAATGTACTATGTTATCTCTCATCTCTTTTGCTGTCCCTTGGTTATCTCATATTGTTACAGTATCTCACTTTGTTACCTGATATATTTGTCATAATCCTTTTCTTTCTTTTATCTATTTATTTATTTTGTTTTATTGTTGGGATAATGTATAGAGGGGTTTCAGTTGCATTTGTCAGGTAGTATCACACATTGATACCCCCTCTCATGTTTTTGTCCTCATTTCCCTCTCCACACTCATCATCCTTCTTTTCAAAGTCAAACTTTACTCGGAGTGATTAGTAAGTCCTTTCAAACAGGAGATAGCAAGCATCTGATCTGGGCAAGTGATGCTAGAGAGGAAACAGGAAGAAGTCTATTTGGTATCTGATGTATACTAAAATAATTAGAAAGTAAGATTGACTATAATTAATTATTACTTGAGGCGCTAAGCCTAAGTCAGAAACTTTGCCCAGAACAATTTGTAGTACTACAGTGAAGCCTGGGCCCTATTCCAGATATGCTGGTATATAATTTCATCTAGGATATAACCTGGACCCTGACCTTAAATTCATGCTTTATCATCCCAAGTGCAGGGATTATAGGGATGAGCCACCATGCCTAACTGAAATGTTCAAATTTATTCTTTTTTTGTTGTTTTTTTTTTTTTTAGTGCTGGGGATCAAACTTTTCCCAACAAACTCTTTTTTATATGTATCTTCATTGAAAAGATGATGAGCAGGGGGTTACAGTTACATATGTAAGGTAATGAGTTTCTTTTTTTTTTTTTTTTTTTTGTGGGTCATGGGGCTTGGACTCTGAGCCTGGGTGTTGTCCCTGAGCTCTTCAGCTCAAGACTGCCACCCTACCCTTGAGCCACAGCACCACACCACTTCCAGTTTTCCAGTAGTTAATTGGAGATAAGAGTCTCAGGATCTTTAGTGCCCAGGGCTGGTTTTGAACTGTGATCCTCAGATCTCAGCCTCCTGAGTAGCTAGGATTATAGGCATGAGCCACTGTGCCAGGCAAATACATCTGTTTTTAATCCATCCCTCATTTTCTCCTGCTTACCCCTCCCTACTCTCCTACCCCCCCCCCAAGTTTAAAGTTCTTATCCTTGAGAACCCTTCCTCTACCTCAAGACACGAACTCAGAAACTATGCTTTCTGTGAGCTCTGTTTTTGCAAGCTCTCTTGATGTCATTTGCAGGCCACCATCCTTGGGTGTTTGTTATAGAAGAAATAAACAGAATACATGTAGGCCTTGTGGAAGAGGTGACCCTCTAGCTGAGCAATGGGAAACATGAAATCATGCATTCTTCATGACATTCAGATGTGAGTGTCATGAGACACCTGAGAGCTTGTTGACAATGTAGAATCTTGATCCCTCATTCTAGACCTGCTGATTAAAATCTACATTTTGCTGAAACTCATATACATTAAAGTACATGGAAGATATACAAATATAGGGACATACAGATACATAATGATGTAGAGTATGGATTTACATAGACTGTAGAGTATAAACTGTACATAGACTCTAGTCACAAAGTTACGAAAACTAAAGCATGAAGAGAAGGCTCTGGTGATCCCACTCTACCTTTTCAGCTGTTGTTAACAGAGCCAGTCCTAAGGAATTCTTATGATAGTCTACTAGAAATGGAGCCATTGGGTCAAAAGGCATGCAAACATCAAGAAGGCTTTGCCATTAGACATGCAGTCCATGTGTGGCAATGTGTACAAGTTTACACCTACATGGGAAGTTGTCCCATTGTGTGTGTGTGTGTGTGTGTGTGTGTGTGTGTGTGTGTGTGTGTATGAAGGTGATGTAAAAACATGGAATACTTCTCTGCCTCATTCTAGTTTTGGTGTATGTGCTACCAGAGTGAGCACTGTCCATCTTTTTTATTATTGCCAATATGAGAAATGTAGAATGCTATTTAATTTGCACTAATTTAAGACCCTTTAAATTACTAGTAAAGTTGACCATTTTCTTTTTCATTTTTTTCTGTTGGTCATGAGGCTTGAACTCAGAGCCTGGGCACTGTCCTTGAGCTTTCTTAAGTTTAGCACTCTACTACTTGAGCCACAGCACCACTTCTGGTTTTTTCTATGTATGTGGTACCAAGGAATCGAACCTAGGTCTTCATGCATGCTAGGCAAGCACTCTCCCACTAGGCCACACTCCTGGCCCCGGATTTATTATTTTTTAAGTAAAGCTTTATTTTTAGATTGGTTGCATTTTAAACAATTCTGTCATCAAAACCCAAGTTCTCCTGGGTACTCAAGTTTGTTCCATTAGTCCTTTTGTCTATAGCTGGCCACATTACTCAAGCTCTTGAAAGCAAGTTTTTGTATGTACTGATTTATGTCTCATCCCCCTTGTTTTACTCTCAAAATGTTTCCTCAGCTCTTTGCAATTTGCTTTTGCAGGGTAGTTTGGAATTAGATAATCATAGTCTAAAATACCCACTAACATGAGGTTGATGCCTTACAAATGTGGGTTAAGAGTCTCCAGAGAGGACACCTGGCTCCCCTGGCAGCCCTCTGGCTGGGAGCTGGCTGGAGTCACCTCTGACAGGGAGGTATAGCCCGATGCTGCCTCTGTCCCACTCATCACCATCCTAGTCTGTGATTGTTGAAAGAACAAATTTTTACACATCCTTCCCTTAAATCCTTTCCTTCTCCAAATGACATTTAGACTTCATCCTGAATTTTCAGAGTCAAATCAAAGGGTGAGAAGTATGGAAACCTCACTTATCACAGCAGAACCAAAAGAAATACTTTCCATATATAATTTTTCCACCTCCCAGCAAACCACACTACACCCTCGTAGGTGATCAGCCTAGAATAACCAGGTTCCAGTTGAGACTTTAAAAAATTGTTATAGTATTACTAAATCTGCCTCATCATTATGTTACTATTTTTTTTGCCAGTCCTGGGGCTTGAACTCAGGGCCTGGGCATAGTTCTTGAGCTTTCTCAAGGCTGGCACTCTACCATTGAAGCCATAGCACCACCTCAGGCCTTTTCTGGATATGTGGTACTGGAGAATTGAACTGAGGGCTTCGTGAATGCTAGGCGAGTACTCTACCACTAGGCCACACTCTTGGCCCCTATTGTTAGTTTTAATAAATGTGAGTTGTTCATCTACCACTGTTTTCCTATTTAAAACCATTGGTTACTCCCAGAAAAATTCTTCATGCCTATTTTGCTATTCTTTGAAGGTTACCTTGTATCTAGCATGACAGCATCAAAAACTGTGGGCACAGACTATGACATCCCTAAGACAGATACCTAGGACTCTGCCTATGACTGTAGGACCAATATCCCAAGCACATGGGCCCTTAGGCCTATATCTGCTAGAGAGACCTGGGTAGGGCCTCCTCCTGAAGGCATCGGCCCTGCTAAGCCTCATCCTTACCTCTTCCAGGTGGATAAAATTTGAAGAAAAGGTAGAGGAAGGTGGTGAACGCTGGAGCAAGCCCTACGTGTCCACTTTGTCCCTGCACAGCCTCTTCGAGCTCCGTACCTGCCTGCAGACAGGGACAGTACTGCTGGATCTGGACAGTGGCTCCTTACCACAGATCATAGGTGAGGCAAGGGCCATTGCAGGCATCTCTCCCGTGGTCTCCACAAATCAGGACAGCTCCTCCCACCGTGAGCCCACCTGTGAGTCCATGTGAATAGCCTGTGCCTGGTTCTGCAGAGATCTAAGCTTTGGCTCTGGTGCTTCTCAGGCAGTGTCCCGGCCACTCCCAAGTTTTAATATCACATAGAGTTCTATCATTGAGTAAGAGGTCGTCCTCTGAAATTCCACCCAGCAAAGCAGCAAAAAACGGAGAAGGGCTCCTAGCATGGTCAAAAACACCTGTTGTTATGACAACCTGCTTCTTTACAGGGAAAAATGGATCATCATCTCTAGGAAATTGGCTCTCACTTAGTGGAATGTCAGAAGTAGGAGATTGACTGCTTTATTGTCCCTAAAAAATTAGACTAGTTTTGTCCTAGCACATCTGATTTTGCCAGAAGTATTATGCTCAAAATGCTTTTCTAAAAATAATTCATTTTAGGACTAAAATCACTAGACACAGTACTGTTGTGCTTCCTAGAGCACCTTCACATGTACTGTCTCACTTGCTTTTCACACTGTTTATAGAAAGAGCAGAGACTTCTACACATGCCTGAAGCACAACCATAGAGTACGTGAAGAGGCTGTTGGACTTGTGATATGTCCAGGTTTTCACAGATAGCAAGCAGCAAAGCCAGGACTATTCTATATCCCATGCCACTTTTAGTTCACTTTCAATTCCACTAATCATAGGTGAAACCCAACACCTCCACACTTTGGGTCCCTTCTGTCCCACACAGACTATGTATGCTTGTTTCCCTTTCAGATGATGTTATTGAGAAGCAGATTGAAGATGGGCTTCTGCGACCAGAGCTCCGGGAACGGGTCAGCTATGTCCTCCTGAGGAAGCATCGTCATCAAACCAAGAAGCCCATCCACCGCTCCTTAGTGGACATTGGAAAGTCGGTCTCTTCCACCACAAGTGGGTTGGGCTAACTGCTGGTGGTGATTGAGTGGGGGGTGAGGGGGGAGAGAATGGGGGTGGGGATGGAGGATGTGAGCTCCGGTAAGCCCAGCTTGGTAGCTGGGACTGTCTTAACTATCCCACAGTAACTGAGGTTCTTGAAACCCCTCAGCTTATCTCTGTCTGGCAGACTTCTGGGGACTACAATTCTATCTCCACAGTTAGAGCAGTTCCTTGGAAATGTTCTTGGGTGCTCAGCCTGGGTCTTGAAGGTGTCTTTAATGTCTGAGCCCTTTCCTAAAATGCTGGATTCAGTTGTCTGGAGTTTGGTTTGGCAGAGAGGTGAGATAGAAAACACTGTGAGATTACACCCCAACATTATATATTTAGATGTGTTCATTTAGGAAAGGTCCTAGTTTTACCTATGAACCCCCAAGAGATATTGGATGCTTCAACAGAATATGGAGCACATAGAGGTGGTAAGAGGATCTGGATATACCTCCAAGCTGCCAGGGCTGGTATATCTGGCAGCTGATGTCATTCTCAGCAGAGTCTGGGGCCATAAAGGAGAGTGCATTGTCTCCTTCCAGCTCTCCTCTCTCAATACCTAAGTGGAAATGCTTGGAGACATTGGTTCTGGTAGACCTATAATTTAACATCAGGAACCAAAACAAAGATGATAAAATTGCAAAATGAAAGCTCTTGGGGGACGGAGGGAGTTTGACCTAGTGGTAGAGTGTTTGCCTAGCATGCACCAAGACCTGTGTTCAATTCCTCGCTACCACATATAGAAAAGCTGTAAGTGGTGCTGTGGCTTAAGTGTCAGAGCCTCAGTCTTGAGGAAAAAGCCCAAGGTCAGTGCTCAGGCCCTGAGTTCAAGCCCCAGGACTGGGGAAAAAAAACTCTTAAAAAAAACCTCTTTATTGGGGCCGGGAGTTTGGCCTAGTGGTAGAGTGCTTGCCTAGCATGCACAAAGACCCAGGTTTGATTCCTCGGTACCACATACATAGAAAAAAGCCGGAAGTGGTGCTGAGGCTCAAGTGGTAGAGCTCTAGCCTTGAGAAAGTCCAAGGACAGAGTTCAGGCCCTGAGCTCAAGCCCAGGACTGGCCAAAAAAAAAGAAAAAAGAAAAAAAACTCTTTAAATGAACTGTGAAAAAAGCAGGAAAGGGCAATAGGTATATAAACAACACTTACTATGTTGTGGGCACTGGTGGAAGTGCCCCTCCTGTATGAACTCACCTCACCCTCACTATATCTGTAGTGTAAGTACTATTCTCCTTATCCCTAAAGAAAGTGCTGGAGGCACAAAATAGCTTATGTAACATCACACAGTTAGTGTGATCAATTCAGGTAGTCTACTATGCTGGGTGTCTATTTAATCCATCTTATTTAATCTATCTTAGTTTTTCCTTTCTTATTTTTAAATTTTATTTATCTATATTTTTAAATCTTATGCAGACTGTTAGCTTACTTTCTCAAAAAAGCTCTTCCTCAGAAGGGAAGAGACATATATTATAGTCCTACATTGCTTAGTTGAAGTAACTGTACATGGATATGGATTTGGCCTGGAAACTGTGAAACCAAGTACCTTCTGTTTCTGCTCTCAGATCGCAGCCCTGCCCGGAGCCCCACAGCTGGCCCAAGTCTACGCCGATCCACTGAGGACCTGAGGATACGGCAAAGAGCAAATTATGGACATTTGTGTGAGTGTATTCTCTGCTGCTCAGTGACAAGTCTGTGCTGCCTGGCATGGCTGTAGAAAGTCCACGTTTTCATAGATGGAGAAGGTAGAGCTCATGATCTAAAATTCTTTGGACATCACCAGGAGAAATCTAACTGTACCCTAAAACTGGGTTCCTCTCAGGTATACTACTATAATGTTCCAGATGATTCCTCTGGAAAAAATGAAGTTCTAAATCAGTTCAGGCATAATCAATACTGATCCTATGTTCTAAGGAGGTTGATATCTTCGTCTTTACCTTTTTTTTTTTCACTAAACCAATAATTCCACCTTGATTTCTGGTATAGAGCCTTATCAGAAATGAGATTAAAAATAGATGAGGGGGCTGGGAGTTTGGCCTAGTAGTAGTGTGCTTGTCTAACATACATGAAGACCCTGTTTCCATTCCTCAATATCACATACATAGAAAAAGCTAGAAACAGTCTTGTGGCTCAAGAGCTTTAGTCTTAGAAAGCCCAAGGACAGTGCTCAGGCCCTGAGTTCAGGCCAAGACTGGCAAAAAAAAAAGAAATATAATAAAAAAAAAAAGGATGACATTCTAGCTACTACTAGCTCATGCCTATAATCCTAGCTACTCATCTTTCTCACCAACAAATTTCTAAGTTTAGTGATACCTACATATTGAAAATACATCTAACCTGGCACAGAGGTGGCATCTGCTATAGACAAAAATGGTGCGGCAAAATGGTAGAGACCAGAGTGCAGAAGATGGAAAACAGAAGGAAGAAGTAGAATCTGAAGTTTAGTTATTTGTTCAGGAAAGTGCCATCAGGGGGAAGGACAATGAGTAGATGCTAGCTTAAGTGGGATGCAGGATTGAGTGGGAAGGCATCTGGGAAAGGCAAGAGTAAGGACCAAGGAAAAAGGACTTACGAGAGCCTATCTTCTCTTAGACCTTCTTTTCTTCTTCCTAGGTCATGCCCAGAGCAGAAGCATGAATGACATTTCCCATACTCCAAACACAGACCAGGTAGGAATGTCCCTGCACTTGGCTGTAATGGAAGCTTCTTCTTAAAAGCCTTGGGAGCACAGACCCCGAATGGGCCGGCAGGGGTAGCAGTAGTAAGTCTCCCGTTCTGAGACTTGGGTACTGGTTCTGTGCCAGACCCTAGTCAGTAACAGAGAATGTGATCAGATGAAGTGACAGCTATCTCTAAGTTTGGGACTAGATAGAAAAAGTCAGCACAGTACACATAGCTCACATAGCTTAATCTCCCCTAATCTCCATCTCCCCTTATGGTCCATGAGGATCTTTTTTTTTTTTTCCAGTCCTGGGCTTGAGCTCAGGGCCTGAGCACTGTCCTTGGACTTTCTCAAGGCTAGAGCTCTACCATTTGAGCCTCGGCACCACTTCCAGCTTTTTTTTTTTTTTAATGTATGTGGTACCGAGGAATCAAACCCGGGTCTTCGTGCAGGCCAGGCAAGTACTCTACCAGTAGGCCAAACTCCCGGCCCTCCATGAGGCTCTTTAAAGATAAGAACTAGAGATAGCAGAGAGGAAGAAGTGGGTCCTCTCCATGGAGAGACAGTGATGGTTAATTAGTGGGACTGCCCTGTACAATATCTTCTTTTTAATCTAGGGCAAAACATCTACCCTAGTCTCCACCAGCTTGGCAGAAGCATCTATGGTGAGATCAGAATCCTGCTATCAGTTGAGGCCAACCCCTAAGTCCCATAGCCAGGAACTCTGTGACCATGACAACTGAAGAAGCTCAATTCTAACTTTACACTGCTCAGGACAGAAGGTTCACTTGTACCCTTCCCCAAAGGACACCTGAAACTTGGTTAGGAGTAATCAAGTACTTTCTAAGTACCCCTAACTCTGTTAGAAAATAAAGTAAAATCAGGCCCTCAAATTAGTATCCTGAGGTCCCTTTGTGGTTAAAATACTAAAATAATAGCAATGACATGAACCAATATTTAAGGCCACATTCTGAATATATTGCACTGCTTTTTTGCTGATGAGATAATGTTGAAGCTGAAAACAGTTAAGTAACATACTCAAGTCCATAGTGCTGAATGATGGCAGAGCCATGATTTGACCAAAGAAGTCTGATTCCAGAGCACTCACTTCAGAGTAAGTTAGGAACTAGTCAGTGTTCTGACATATTGAGAAACAAACAGTCTTTGTTATAGTTATACACATGTACAGTGGAGCAATGGTATGAAAGCTTTACCTAGTAAAAGGCTTTCATAACCCATTTAAATATTAGTGGATATAATCATACAAGCTGTCACTTTTATTAGGCAGTGCTTCCTTGATTTAGAGCCAAGAACCTAATACCTGGTAACCAGTGTCTGTTTTTCCTGACTGATACCCAGTGATGCTTCTCCATATTTATAATTTGTGGCACCAGTGCTTTAACAGTGGATGCTCTTTAGCTATAAGCCCAGAGGCACCTTTCTGAAGACTCAACATTGTTGTTTTTTTGCAAAGCAAAACTCTAGGCCTCCCCTAGCCTGTGAGTTCCCAGTGAACAGAAAGTAGGTGCAGATAGCATCGCTGTGCTTCAGTGACTGTGCTGCAGAGCTGCACCAGAGTCTCTGGGGGGTTAGGAATAGGGTCAGTGGAGTCCTAGTTGAAGTCCTAGTCCATGTTCAGACTGTGGCTAAGCCAGGCTGGCCAGTATACCAGCACACCACATTTCTGGGATACTACTACTAAGACCTCTTAATCAAATATGTCACAACCTGTATGGAAGGATCAAGGCCTTCTTTTTGGATTACAAGTGGATTGGTTGGGTCCCTGTGAAGTATTATTTCTATTAAAAACCTTATTTTTAGAGAACTCCTGCCCATTTTACCCTCTCCTTTCCATTGGACTTTCAAATCCAACTTGATACTTGGCATTATGGAGGGGTGGTGGCTTGTTATAAGGATATAACCCTAGCTCTTCCTCATGCCACCTAAACAAGTGTTCATCATCCCCACCCCCAAGAGATAAATCAGGAAATAGTTGTAGCAACAAAGAAGGAGGACTTGTTGGCCATTCCCTTATCTGCCTTTCCAACAACTGACCCCTCAATGGGGATAGAAAGAGGCTCAGAAGATGTGAAGTCCTAAACATGAGTAGGATTAAGTTTGGGCCAAGGACTTTTTTTAATAGCTGAGAATTATAACAGACCTTGTAAATCTGTCTATTTAACCTTCCTGCCCTGGACAGACAGTATTCAGAGGGACTAGAGGAATACTCAGTTGGAAAGACTCAGAAGTTAATGCATTTTCTGGAAGTAACCTAAAGATATGGAAGCCTTGTGAAAACTTGGAGACTAGTGGAAGAGTTCACTGGTGGCAAACAAAAAACAAGGCCTGTACTATGACTATTAGAACAGGCTTCCTTGTTCACTCTGCCACCACAGAGGAGTGGTCTAGGCAGCTGGCCTTGTGAATGCTACAAACTCAGGTGCAGTAAGGGAAGCTATAGTCCAGGTCTGGATCCAGCAAAAACCAGGACTCTTCTGCACCCCCTTAGACCAGTTGAGTGTTTTAGGGCCACATCCTTCCTATCTAGAAAGACTTGATTAGTCTTGGGGTTAACTAACATTAAATATCCTAATCTGTAAAACCCGGGAGAGTATTTGGTTATTTCTCAGTTTCTTGAGAACTGCTGGGAGAATTTTTTTTTCAGGTTCAACTTCCAGTGCAGTATGAAGTAGGATGAGGAAGTAAAAGCATGTGGAATATTCTTAGGTATCTCATTTTCCTCTCTCTGAACAGCGGAAAAACAAATTTATGAAGAAGATCCCTAAGGACTCAGAAGCTTCCAATGTGCTCGTGGGTGAGGTGGACTTCCTGGACCAACCATTCATTGCATTTGTGCGTCTCATCCATTCTGCTATGCTCGGGGGAGTGACTGAGGTACCTGTTCCTACCAGGTGAGTCACTGAATCCTGCCACCTTGCCCGTTTTCCGAGAGCCAGCTGTCTATGCAGTCAGCCAACATTGCTGCTAGAAGAGAGGATTGCTGGGGAGAATTTAAGAATGTTTAAAATAGTTGTAAAAGGGAAACGCAGTGGCAGTGAGAGAAGCTGTTAGGTAGACTTAGGCAGCAAGACAAAGATGAGAAAGGCCTTGGGGGAGTTTATCAGGAACAGAAAAGGAACTTTTGCTTTAGCAAATATAAGCTTCAAAGGAGAAATGTGGAAGAGTTAACAGCTGAGAGTCAAAGATTCTTCCCTTTGATGCTTCTATTTTTTTTCCTTCTTACTCTCTTTCCTCCTTTCTCCTCTTCTTTTCAGATTTCTATTCATACTGCTGGGACCTTCTGGGAGAGCAAAGTCCTACAATGAGATTGGTCGTGCCATTGCAACCCTCATGGTGGATGATGTGAGTGCTAACAGAAATTCCATGATCCTTAGTGCTAATGGCTCCCAGCACACCACTAAGTTCTCTAACGGACACATTTGAGCACACACTAAAGATTAGGAGATTCAGGGACTAGCTATTATCTTTTAGGAGCACCACAGTGGGAAAGACAGACCCATAATAAAATTAACTGACTCCTTAGGGAGTCAACATGAGTGTCATTGATAAAAAGCTAAGGAGGAGGGCTGGGAGTTTGGCCTCATCGTAGAGTGCTTGCCTAGCATGCACAAAGACTGGGTTCGATTCCTCGGTACTACATACATAGAAAATAAGCCAGAAGTGGTGCTGTGGCTCAAGTGGTAAAGCTCTAGCCTTGAGAAAACCCAAGGGCAGTGCTCAGATCCTGAGCCCACACCCAGGACTGGCAAAAAAAAAAAGCTAAGGAAGAAGGTGGAATTGCAATGAGTTTATGAGGCAAGCATTCCAGACAAAGGGAACAGGGATTAAGGCTCAAAGAAGCTGGATGGAAGTAGCTCAATTGAGAGCTTCCAGGGAGTGCCAGTACATAGATGAGAGCAGAGCCTAAATTCATATTCTGTCTTCAGACTGATGGGGAGCCCTAAGTACTTCAAACTTCAATAGATATAACCTGATTGTATTTGTAAGTCAGAAAGCATTCTCTGAAAACTATATGCAAGGGTAAAGGGCTAGCAAGTAATAAATGTACTGGGCATTGGTGGCTCATGACTATAATTCTAGCTACTCAGAAGGTTGAGATATGAATATCTTGGTTCAAAGCCAGCCCTGGCAGTAAAGTCTATAAGACTTTTATCTTCAATGAACCACCAGAAAACTGGAAGTGATGCTGTGGCTCAAGTGGTAGAACACTAGTCTTGAGCTGAAGAGCTCACAGAACAGCGCCCAGGCCCAGAGTTCAAGCCCCACGACTGACCAAAAAAAAAAGTCTTCTAACATGCTTTTCCTGGGGGAAACTACAATGAGAAAGACTTAGTAACTCAAAGTTCTACAGAAGGAATATGGAGACATGGACTTCAATATTGGGTGCTAGCTCTTTTCCATGGGGGCCCATTTTCCCTGCAGTGCTAACTTCTCATCCCCCAAACTGACAGTGAGTTGGCATCAGAAGCAGTAGCTACAAGAGACTCCTTTGAAACTAGCAGTTGTGTGTAAGAAGGGATGCCAGGAAAAAAACAGACACTCTCCTGTCCCTGTTTGTTTCTCCCCAGCTCTTTAGTGGTGTGGCCTATAAAGCCCGCAATCGGGAAGATCTGATTGCAGGGATCGATGAGTTTCTGGATGAGGTCATTGTCCTCCCCCCTGGAGAATGGGACCCAAATATTCGAATTGAGCCACCCAAGAAGGTGCCCTCTGCTGACAAGAGGTGTGTATAAGGGTAGAGGAGATAGGGAGACAAAGAGAGCTTCCTTGGTATCATTTTATTTCTCTGTAAAATTTCAGAAGTAAATATGGCTAAATGTAAACATTTCTAAAATCTGGGTACCCTGTGGGAGTGGAGGGGGGTTGTTGGATCCTCTTCTACATGTCCTTTGTGTACTTTATAATTTTTGTTGGAGAGGTAAGGGGTGTTCCAGCGACAGTCCTGGAGGAGCTGGCTTTACCCAGCTTTGGGGGCCCCTTTTCCCCATCCCTCTTGTCTTCCAGGAAATCGGTGTTCTCTCTTGCTGAGCTAGGCCACATGAACGGCTCTGTGGGTGGAGGCGGCACCGGGGCTGGAGGTGGAAGTGGCAGCGGTGCAGCTGGCGGCAGCGGGGCAGGTGGAGCCAGCAGCAGGGATGAGGCAGAGATGCCGGCTATGCATGAAATCGGGGAGGAGCTTATCTGGACAGGAAGGTGCCCACCCTGTGCCTGATGGAGACCCTGTTCTACTTCAGACGTCTCTCCTTCCCATCCTCTTGTGTAGCATGCTCCTAGACCATGGGTCCAAACACTGCAGTCTTTCCCTCCCTGTGTGCTCAAAACTCCTCTTGGAGTCTGCAGAGTTGTATCATAAGATGCTGGAAGCTTCAAAAGAAGATAAACACATCTGAGACTCTAGATAGAATCCTCCATGCCTCCTCCAACTTTATTTTTCTCCTTTTGTCAGTCCTGGGGCTTGAACTCTGAGCCTGGGCACTGTCCCTGAGCTCTTCAGCTCAAGGCTACAGCCTTGAGCACAGCGCCACTTCCCCTCCTCCAACTTTCTAGTATACCAGACAACCCTGGCTTGTAGTGTATCACTCCAGCGTCATCACATAGCCCACATAGCACTTGTCTCTTTTTGTAAAGGCACCAGCAGAACTGAATTACAACCTACCATAATAACTTCATTGTAACTGAATCATATCTGCAAAATCTCTTTTTAGGTGAAGTCACATTCACAGGTACTGAAGGTTTGGGCTTTTGTGAATATCTTTGTGAAGGACACAGTTCAGTTCATAACACTGCCTTTTAAAACTTACATTCCAGGCCGGGAGTTGGGCCTAGTGGTTTGTGCCCTGAGCACAAACCCAGAACTGGAAAAAAAAAATGCCACCTATTCAAAAACTTAAAAAAAAAATAACCAGGGGCTGGGAGTTTGCCTATTGGTAGTATTCTTGCCTAGCATGCACTAAGTCCCGGGTTCAATTCCTCAGTACCACATATATAGAAAAAAGCTGGAAGTGGTGCTGTGGCTCAAGTGGTAGAGCTCTAGCCTTGAGAAAAGTCCAAGGACAGTGCTCAAGCCCTGAGTTCAAGCCCCATGACTGGCCAAAAATAAGATGAAATTAAATTTAAATTTAAAAAAGAACAAGAGAATATTCTCCTGGCCTAGACTCTTTGCTAGCTCTTAGAATCACTCAGGTCAACCTAGATTTGGAAAACAAGGTAGCTCTGAACACAGCTATGACTTTGAGAATGAAGTCATGATTTATATGTCCTTGACTCTATACCAATAGCTCGCAATTGAAAACATTTTTGCTTCTCTTTTATTCTCTTGCCCCTCACTCTGTACCTCCTGACTCCCACTTTGGCAGGGGCCAGAGCCATTTTCATTTGCCACAACTGTAGGGGAGATGCTGCTGCCATCTAGTGGGCACTGCTAACCATATACAGTGCACAAGACAGCACAGGATTAGCCAGTTTAATTAGTAGTACTGAGGCAGAAAACTCCTGCTATACAAGTGCCAGGTATGGAGCTATAAGGAGTAGAGTCTCTAGTATACACTGACTCCCTTCCCAATCTAAAAACTCCAAAGACAGTTGGGAAAGCAAAGAAATCAGTTATGAGGTTTAGTATCTGCCCTCCCCACCTTAATGTGTGCGGTAATCTGGGATGTCTCTATGCCTATAGTTGGGCACACCTGATTGCTAAACATAGCAGCCCTGTAGATAGCCAGACATATTAAAAGGACCACCTTCTGTGGACCCTATGGTGTAATGCTCTCATTTAAACTTCCCTCTCTGACCAGGAGTTTGGCCTAGTGGTAGAGTGCTTGCCTAGCATACACAAAGACCTGGATTTGATTCCTTAGTTCCACATACATAGAAAAAGCTGGAAGTGGTGCTGTGGCTCAAGTGGTGGAGCCCTAGCCTTGACAAAACCCAAGGACAGTGCTTAGGCCCTATTTCAAGGTCCAGGACTGGGAAAACAAACAAAACTTCACTCTCCTGAACTGACTATATCCATTATCCTCAGTGTAGATTGCGCTGACTATAAACTTTTCATCTAACAAGATTTATCTCTGATCCTAAGTGTTCTGTTTGAAGGATCTTTATCTCCATCCCTCTCTGGTCATCCCTTCCTTACCCCAGAATCCAAAGGATTCTATAATTACTCCTGTTCCCTGCTAGTGTTTATGGGAAGAGAGCAGCTTTTGGGCCTGTCTCAAGCAGGTTCTTTGGCGGACTCTGTCTGGATGTGAAGAGGAAGCTTCCATGGTTCCCAAGTGACTTCTATGATGGTTTCCACCTCCAGTCCATCTCTGCCATCCTATTCATCTACCTCGGCTGTATCACCAATGCAATCACCTTTGGTGGGCTTCTGGGGGATGCCACTGACAATTATCAGGTATGCATGAGCCAGGGATGTGAGTGCAAGCATCAAGAAAATCTTCTGGGGTTGGGAGCATGGCCTAGTGGTAGAGTGCTTGCCTAGCATGCACGAATCCCTGGGTTGGATTCCTGGGTACTGTATACACAGAAAAATCTGGAAGTGGTGCTGTGTTTCACGTGGTAGAGCTCTAGCCTTGAGAAAGCCCAAGGAGAGTGCTCAGTCCCTGAGTTCAAGCCCCACGACTGGCAAAAAAATATCTGCCATCTGGTGGCAGTAAGGAGCTTTTAACTCATAATCCTAATATTACCCATATGCAAGTCCAATCCTTCCCCCAAAAGGGGGAAGAATGAAATTTAAGAATGATATAAATGATCCAGCTTTTGAGAGGAATGCTAAGTGTGATCACACACATATGTAACACTGGCCCTTTGGAGGGCTGAAAGTTTGAGGCAGCCTGGCTAATATCGGGTATACTGAGACCCTGTGTCGAAAGAACAAAAACCAAACAAACAAAAAGCAAGATGAGTGGGGCGTGGTGCCTCACACCTGTAATCCTAGCTACTCAGGATGCTGAGATCTGAGGATCAAGGTTCAAAGCCAGCCCAAGGATGAAAGGAGTTGAGACTCTTATCTCCAATTAACTTCTAGAAAACGGAAGTGGGGCTTGACTCAAGGGTAGGGTGGTAGCCTTGAGCTGAAGAGCTCAGGGACAATGCCCAGGCTCAGGAGTAGGGCAGTAGCCTTGAACTGAAGAGCTCAGAGACACGCTTAGGCCAAGTTCAAGCCCCATGACCCACACACACACACACAAAAAAAAAGGAAGATGAATGATTTTGCTATATGCATGAAAATTAAATCAGTTCTAAATCATGTATCATTTTCAAAAAGAACTTAACATCTAGACATCTCAAAAGTTTGAGGATTATAGCATTTAAGGGATCAGAAGTGGTTCCAATGTTAATGGAAACTATAGGAAGATTGTGGCTGTTGTCAGAAAATTCAAATACTACATTGTACAATTAGAAAATGTTTCTTCAACAAAATCATTAATCTATTGTAACTTTAACATTTGTGGGGAAGTAAATTAGTATCTTTCATTGGAAAATCTAGAAAATACAAAACAAGAAAAAACTTTTTTTTTTTTTGAAGTTAAACAGAATTTTATTCCACGCCTAGCATTGAGAATCATAGTGACCCGTCAGGGTTGTCTCTAAGATGTGAGTGAGAGATCGACCCCGCCTAATCTTACAGGATACTTTTATAGACCGCCAGCCATGTGGTTGGGCTGGCCATACACAAGTGGCCAATGGAATTCAACATAGTTGATTGATGTCTGGGGCAACCACTGACACCTTTGCTGTTTGAACGGACCTATCATCTCGGTGGGCTTCTGGCGCACTGCCAGAAGGAAAGGGAGGGAGTTTCCTGGCAGGCCAAGGGGGGTAGGGTGGGGAGGAATTCTGGTAACCCCACCTGGTTTAACTGCTCTTGTTAATAAGAAAAAACTTTTAAGGAGAATCATCTACTTTGTTATTTGGTATTTTCCTTATTAAAACTTGATGGAACTTAGCATAGTCAGTTGACTTTCTAATTGTGGTCTTTTTCCTACACTTAAAAAATAAAAATAACTGATTTCTTAGCTTGGATTTCAAACATTTATATGAAAATTATTAAGCCAATGCCATGACAGCCTACCCATTTTCTAGACAATGGTCTTTTCCAGTGGTGACTTTTGGGGCAAAACTGTTAGAAAGCACAGAGCACCAAAGAAAAGACCCATTTTTCCTAGATAAGTTGAGAAGAATGCTTATCATCAGATCATTTCTTCCAAGCTCAGGTTCATATTCAGCTGCCTTCCACTATATCCACATGGCTGCCTCTTGATGTCTCCCAATTCAAACAGGCAATGTTGCAAATATTATCTTTTCTCCTCACTTTTATCTCTGGTCCTTTCCAGCATAACAAGTGACACTACACTTCCCTTAGCTGTTTATGTCAGAAATTAGGCCTTATCCTTAATTCCTAAGTATCAGCTTTTACCCCAATGGCATGGCCCTATTTGCTTATAAAGCCAGCATTCTCTTTCTCAGCATTCCTGTTCTTATAACACATTCTACAATTTGTTTTCTATTATCCTGTCTTAAGTTCTTCAAAGGCATGCTGCCTTTCTCATCTTGACCCTGTTCTCTTGACCAATCCTGGCTCATGTTTTAGCTTCCATACATCTGTATTTACAGTCATCTTCCTTATCACCTGTTATCTTTTTTCTAGCTGTTTTCTTTTGCTGTGTGCTCCTGAGCCACTCAGAGCCCACCCCAGCTTATCACAATATTTGATAGTTGCTCTTACCAGGGGCAATTTTGACCCTGAGAGACATTTGACAATATCTAGAGATAATTTTTTTTGTTTGTTGTAACTGGAAGGAGATGGCTATGAGTATGTAAAGAAGATGGGTGCTGCTAAATATCCTACACTTCACAAGACAGACCCCACCATAGAGAATGATCTAGCCTGAAACTGCTGAGGTTCAAAAGGTCGGCTGATAGAAACTGACTACTGGTCTTTATATCTGCTAGAGAAAAAAATGTGTCCTACTGCTCACTGATCAATCTCTGAGATCTAACACAATGCTTGAAACATAGCACTTAATGGATCTTGAGTGAATGAACAGTTTGAGGTCTTAAGCATTAAACACATTTGAATGAATAAACAATACTATGGATAAATGGCCTGTCCTCTGGTAATAGGATAAGGAACAAGCATGTTTTCCAAGTTGAAAGGAAGTCAAGGGGGATCATTATCCAAATTAAATTGAGATGGAAAATTGGGGAATAGGGTATAGGGAGCACAATCCAAGAAGAAAAGGGCCCAGAACAAAGAACGAATATATCTGAGCTCATGGAGCCCAGCACATTGCTGCATTGCAACCGATGTGAAGAGACTCCCTTCTCCTGCCTCCACTAAGTCACACACTTCCTGTGTCCCCAGGGAGTGATGGAGAGCTTCCTGGGCACTGCCATGGCTGGCTCTTTGTTCTGCCTCTTCGCGGGACAGCCTCTCATCATTCTCAGCAGCACAGGACCCATCCTCATCTTTGAGAAACTCCTGTTTGACTTCAGCAAGTAGGTACCCCAGTAGGGCCCTCTTTCTGCATTTAGGCTGGCCAAGATAGAACAATAGGTTCAAGAGGGAGGCGAGGGTGGGGGGAGGCAGTACTAAAGTCATCTTTAACCACAGGAAGAGCTATCAGGCAGCAAGCTGACTCTTGCCAGCTTCCTGCCTTTAAGTCGAATCAGTGCATAAAGAAAAATTCAGGCAAGGTAAGAGGAGGAAATCTACTCATGAGCACTTTGAAAGTATAGTATATGAAAAGTCTCAGCCAAAATGTCAAAAAGTTGCACCCAGACCCAAGTAGGCTCCATCACTCTAGGCAAAACTGTCTCATCTATAGTATTAGAGGTGGACCTATTTCTAAGGCCTGCTCCATTTCTGTTCATCAGAAATCTCACATCGTTCATTTATTCTGGATGTCTATTACCAACTACATGAACTGAAGTGTTCTTGTCACTTCTGTGAGATCCTTTCTAAAAATCCCAGAGATCAGGCCATTCCTCTCAGGAATTGTCCTTGCCCCTAGTGATTTTACAGTCCTAGAAAGGCATCTGTTCCAGCCAGGAGGATTCAGTTCATCAGGGTAGGTTTGGAGAGCCATGCACAGGCAGACCCCTGAGCTGGAGGCTCCTCACTTCCCTCTGTCTTTCAGAGGCAATGGCTTGGACTACATGGAGTTCCGACTCTGGATTGGCCTACACTCAGCCATCCAGTGCCTTATCCTGGTGGCTACAGATGCCAGCTTTATCATCAAATATATTACCCGCTTCACAGAGGAGGGATTCTCCACCCTCATCAGCTTCATCTTCATCTACGATGCTATCAAGAAGATGATTGGTGCCTTCAGGTACTACCCTATCAACATGGACTTCAAGCCTGACTCCATTACCACCTACAAGTGCGAGTGTGTTGCCCCAGACACAGGTGAGTGGTAGCCCCAGACATGCCCTGGGCCCCACTCACTCATTCTCCCCTACCACCACAGCAGGAGAGTGATCCTTCTTAGGAGGCCCTCTTCATCCAGGTATTCACTGTTCCAAAGGAGAAAATGCAAGGGCCTTACCCTAGTTTGGGGGAGGAAATCAAGGGGTCAGTAGCCCTAATAAGAATCACAATATTGGTAAAGGTATTTATAGTCAGAAGGGTACAAGGCCACAAGGAATGAGTAAGGCATAATTTGTCTCAGTGTGGAGTGAGGCAAATTGCTTGTGAAGGCCACATTGTCAGGAGTGCTGTACAAGGCACAGGTAACCTGATGGTACCTAAAACCTTTCCCAGGCATCAGTGCATGACAGCTCTCCCCAACACATTGCTGCCAGTGTGATTGCATGCCCTTTAAAGTGAGATCACGTCAGAGGTACTAGAGATTGAACTCAGGGTCTTGAGCTTGTTAGGCAGGTGCTCTACCACATGAGTAATGCTTCCAGCTCTCTTATTGGTTGGTTGTTTTCAAAGTAGGATCTCACTTAGGGCTGCCTGGGCTGCAATCTTCATACTTGTACTTCCCTGCATTGCTGGGAATAGCAGTCACATGCCACTGTGCCCAGTCATTGTGCTTCCCCACACTGTCTAATTATGTGTACATTAAGCCTTCCAGAGGCAACTAGTGTACTCTCAAGTTTGAAAACCTCTGCTCTATTAAAATGTTAATTGGTATTATAAAGCCATTATGAGCTACTAACCCCAGTAAGATTAGATCTTGTTTCTTCACAGCAAAATACAGAAACTGGAACCAAGACAGGTTAGTTTTGATTAGAGGACTACAAAAAGAAAAGTTCTAGACACTTAGAAAACTAGGATGCCGGGGGGAAGCAACTGTGGTTTCTTCTAGTCTCTGTGGTACCTACTTTCTACTTGCTTCCTTCCTTAGCAGCAAAACCAAGTCCCACCCACTTCTACTTGAGAATATGATCTTACTTTATAACTCTTTCTCATAAAAGTTTATAAGGAGGAACTCTCATGTTTCTCTAATGTTGCATACATTGTAACTGATTTGTATTCTGTTTATGAATGCCGCAAATTCTGATTTGGCTGCTTTCAACCTCAAGTGAGTACCATTTTGTGAATGCTAGACTTCTACAGTATTCCATACTTGAGACCTTTCTAGAATTTTTTTTGGAGGGGGTCTTGGGGCTTGAACTTTGGCCTGGGCATGTCCCTGAGCTCTTCAGCTCAAGGCTATCAAAGGCTGTGCCCTTGAGCCACAGCCCCACTTCCTGGATTTCTAGTGATTGCTTGGAGATAAGAGCCTCTCAGCTTTGTGTTGCCCTGGCTAGCTTTGAAACTTGACCCTCAGATCTCAGCCTCCTGAGTAGCTAGGATTACAGGCGTGAACCACTGAGCCCAGCTGACCTTTCTAGACTTTTCCATGTTGTATTTCTTCCATTTTTCATCTCATGACTTTCAAATAACCTCTGTGAAATTCTTGATACAAAAAAAAACAAAATTGATGAGCCAGGACTATGGCCTAGTGGTAGAGTCCCTACCTAGCATGAACAAAGCCCTGGGTTTGATTCCTCAGTACCACATACACAAAAAAATCTCAAAGTTGTGCTGTGGCTCAAGTGGCAGAGCGATAGCCTTGAGAAAGCCCAAGGACAGTGCCCAGGCCCTGAGTTCAAGCCCCAGGACTGGCAAAAAATAAAAAATGATGAGAACTAACGATATAGCTCAGAGATGGAGAGCATGTACAAGGCCCTGGGTTCAATCTTCAACATTCCTCCCTCATTAAAAAAAAAAAAATTGATGAGCCTAAACCAGAAGTCATTATGAGGATATTTGGCCTCAAAATAGTAGGTAGTAGGGATATGTCTGAAGTCCCCAGGCTTGAGACCTAGCAGGGAGTTCTGAAGCACTTGAGTAGGTAGTGACAGGTCAGCCTCCTAGCCTAGGTTTCTCCCTCTCTCAAGTGTTTAACTTTGTATCAAGTTCTCTTGGTGAGTGATATGAGGGAGTGAATCAGATATCCCTGATTTCTAATAACTGAGCAATTCTAACAAACCTCTGTGTTTGTAGAGTTCATTGGACTGTCTTGCTCTGTGTCAAGGCTGAGTTTATTAGCCACTCACCCATCCCAGCTATTTCAGAAGACAACAATTTTGAGGGGCCCTATGAACAGCTAGCCAGAGGTTGGAGAGGCCTCAAGATTACCTCTTTGAGTTTCTTACCAAATATGGAGAGCCAGCAGGAGCATCCAGAGCTTACATTTCAGACTCAGTGGTTACAAAACTGCTAAGTAGGAAGAAGGAAAGCTCAGCCATCCTTGGTCTTCCAAAGCCTACTTTTGTGGTGAGAAACCACATCCACTAGGGAGCTTAGCCCATGATGTTGAACCCTCCCCACCAGAAGGAGCAATGGAGATCAGAGAAGGAATTGTGAAAGAGGCCACAGGAAAATGTTAGTGATGGAGAAAAGGGAATGAAAGCTTAATGGATAGAGCTGGATCTTTATAGGGTCTGGGCTAGCCAGACTGAGCTGCCAATATAGCTCCAATTATAAGCTTTGGGACCCTGGACAATGGGCAAGTTAACCTAGAAGGGCCACCATTCCCTCATCCGTAAAATGGAGTACTTTGTGGAGATCCCAGAACTTTGCAATTGTTTGGCATGATGCATGGTATGACATTTATTCTCTAAGAATGTTAATGTCAAACAGTATAGAAATGTGCTTAGTGACTAGAAGGGACTGACAGGGCACATTTTTCATAAATTTGTCTCAGCACCAGATTCTGTTTTTCACTTTTTACAACTAGTTGTTTATCATCAGGCCAAGGCAGTCCTGGATTGTCCTAGCTATTCTGTCTAAGCTGCAGCCAGGCTTACTCCTACCATCCTTTCCTCACAGGGGCAAAATGGAGAAGTGGAGAGGGACAAGGCATTATTAGTTGCCCCTATGGTGGGAGCCAGTGGCACTAAAGCAGTGGAGGAAGATGGGAAAGGGTGGGGGGTCCTTGGGGATCCTGAAGTCTTTCTACCCAGAAGTCACTGACCCTTTCCCATACTTGTGTGCTCATCTACAGCCAATACAACTGTGTTCAATGCCTCAGCCCCACTGGCACCAAACACCAGTGCTTCTCTGGTAAGTTGTTTCCTCTTAGATGTACCGTCCACTCATTTCTTCTTGTGGGGGAAGTGGTTAAAAAGAAAAAATTTGGGAAGCTGAAACCAACTGATAGCATCCCAGAATCTCAGAGGTCAAGTTTGAGATTCCTGCATATCTTTGTGAATATATATATATATTTGTTTTATATTAAGCATAACTATAAGCATTTTAAAACATTCCTCCTATTAAGTCCATGTACATAAATATAATATTTACAAATGAAGGTGAGGTAGAGGTGAGGATTGGTAAATAGAGTGGGGTGTGTGTGTGTGGGTGTGTGTGCACGCACGCGTGTATGCACACGCACATGTGCACACACACACATACACAAAAATACACCAGTCTGTAAGCAGAGTTTCACTTCCAGCTTTCTATCTGCCTAGGAGCCCTAGTTCCCACCCAGCAATGCTGTCTCTATCCCCAGAATATTTATTAGTGTTCCCCTCCCATCCCTAATGACCAGGACTTGTCCTTTGTACTTCTTTCATCCTTAATCCCCTCTAGGTCTGGTTTGCCTTTCCCACTAATGATATGTGGTAGCCTTCAGGGGCTCCTGTTTGTCTCAGCCTAAGTGGGCTAATGGTGACATGCTAAAATCCAGATATAAGTTAGCACTTGGGGAAAATTTATAGACTTTTAGTGTTTCTGATGACTCTATCTACACATATCTCAGTTGACAGTCTACCAAAGATTTTCCCAATTAAAGATTCAGGGAAGGAAGAACATGAGGCAGTGCCCATTTCTCAGTATCTATTACATGCAAGATGATGTGAGTACTGAAGGCTAAAAAGATGTCTGAGGTGTAGCTCAGAGGTGGCCCTGAGTTGTGTCACTTAACACTACAACTTAGTAAATGAATGAATCAGACAATATGTCCCCTGTTCTCAAGTTTACTTTTTTTTTTATTAGTCCTGGGGCTTGAACTCAGGGCCTGAACACTATCCTTGGGCTTTCCTCAAGGCTAGTGCTCTACCACTTGAGCCACTCCAGCTTTTTCTATGTATGTGGTACCGATTAATCGAATCTGGGTCTTCATGCATGCTAATAAGCAAGCACTCTACCACTAGGCCACACTCCCAGCTCTTACGTTCCACTTTTAAAACTTATTGGGGCCTGGAATGTGACCTAGTGGTAGTGTGATCACCTAGCATGCACAAAGCCCCAAGTTTGATTCCGCAGAACCACATTCACAGAAAAAGCTGGAATTAGCACTGTGGCTTAAGTGACAGAGTGCTAGCCTTGAGCAAAAAGTGTCCAAGGACAGTACCCAGGCCCTGAGTTCAAGTCCCAGGACTGGCAAAAAAAAAAAGAAAGAAAAACTTATTTTTTGGTACTGGAGTTTGAACTGGAAACCTCATGCTTGCTAGGCAAGTACTCTGCCACTTGAGCTATGCCTCCAATCCCTTTTGGCTATAGTTATATTTAGATGACATCTTAAACTTTTTTTCAGTGTTAACATCAAATTAAGATACTCTCAGGTATGCCTACCTAGTAGCTGGAACAGCAGTTGTGTGCTACCATACTTAGCTTATTGATTGAGATAAGGACTTTTTGCCTAGAGTTGTCTTTGATCTTTGATTCTCCAATCTATCCTTCCCAAGTAAGCTGGAATTACACATGTGAGCCACCAAATCCGGCTCGTAGAGAGCATTTTATTTATTTTTATTTTGGTAGTACTGTGTTTTTAGTTTTTGTTTTGGCAGTACTGAGGTTTGAACTCAGGACCTCATGCTGCCTATGCAGACACTACTGCTGAGCCATACCTCCAACTGTTTCCACATCCAGTGGCTTCCTGGCTTTAGGAAAGAAGTATCATCAGTAGGACCTCTAATAGACTGACTAGGATATGAGCCAAACCTACTGAAGGAAAGGCATTATTCGTTCCTTCTTGCTAGCAAAACCCTTCATCCTAGAACACATTGAAGAAATGTGTATTAGCTCCTAATCTTCCCAGGGAGCTGCCTGCCTGAGCTTCCTTGAGCCAGACTGTCCCCAGGAATACTAGTCTGTTGCTGAGGGCTCCATTGTAGACAGGAAGGCTTGGGATTCTCAGAGTGTGAGTAGGTGTATAAGCTGCCTATGTCAGCAGGAGGTGGAGGGAGCCTACATCTAACCCACCAGGAAGTTGCTAACCCTTTCTCTCCTGTGTTTGGTCTCCAAGTACAACCCCCTTAACCTCACAGCTCTGGACTGGTCCCTGCTGAGCAAGAAGGAATGTCTGAGCTATGGTGGCCGCCTGCTGGGAAACTCATGCCAGTTCATTCCAGATCTGGCACTAATGTCCTTCATCCTTTTCTTTGGGACATACTCCATGACCTTAACACTGAAGAAATTCAAATTCAGCCGTTATTTTCCTACCAAGGTAAATATACCCTGCAGTTAAGAGGAACCTGCATCCAGACCCTAATTAGTAGGATCCCTCTTGAGTGCCCCAAAAGGTTCTGACTCATGACAGGATAGATACCCGCTTGGCACTGTAGTTTTTACAAATTAAGAATGCAGATTTTTGAGCTGGCACTGGTGGCTCACGCCTGTAATCCTAGCTACTCAGGAGGCTGAGATATGAGGGTCTGAGGATCACGGTTCAAAGCCAGCTTGGGCACCAGAAAACTGGAAGTGACTGTGTGGCTCAAGTGGTAGAGTGCTAGCCTTGAGCTAAGGAGATCAGGGACAGCAGCCAGGCCCAAAATTCAAGCCCCATGACCAAGAAAAACAAAAAGGAATGCAGATTTTGGATTCATGGAGAGCAGGATTACCTTGACAACACTGTTTTCAGGCTTTAATCTTTAGCCTTTTGTGAAGAAGTGGATCATTGTATTTTAAAGTTTTTATCATTACCTTGATGATAGATGAATTTCAAAACATCATGCATTTATGGGCCATTAGACCATTGATTTTCATATTAGAAATTGTTTTTACTTGTTGAACATTAGTGCATTCTTCTTTTGCACAGATTTACAAGAGTTTTTATATATTATGGATAGAAGCAGTTTTGTGATCATATGTATCACCCAAATTGCTTTTTTTTTTGCCAATCCTGGGGCTTGAACTCAGGGCCTGGGCACTGTCCTTGGGCTTTCCCAAAGCTAGAGTTCTACCACCTGAGCCACAGCACCACTTCTGGCTTTTTTCTACATATGTGGTACTGTGGAATCAAACCCATCTTCATGCATACTAGACAAGCACTCTACCACTAGGTCATGCTCCTGGCCCCTGCAACACAAATAGTTTTTCTCATTCTGTGGCCAGCCTTTTGATTATCTTAATGGTATATGTTGATATTCTTAGTTTTACTGTGCCCAAATACAATGAAATTTTCTACAAGGAAAGTTTTGGATAAAGAAATTTTCCTGTGTTATCTTCTTAAAGTTTCATTGTTTTTCTTTTCACATTTGATCTATAATCCATCAGAATTGATTTTGATGTATAATGTGAGATAATGTTTCTTTGTGTTTTTATATAAATAGCCAGTTGTTCCAGTCAGTACTTTTTAATATATAAAGATCATTGTTTCAAGACCATGTAGCAAGACTTTTTTTTGCCATATATCAAAAGTTCCTGTATAAGTCTGTTTATGGTTTTTTTAATCTTGTTTTTTTTAATATACCAGTATGAATGTCTTCAATTTTACAATCTATAATGTTTTTAATCTCTTTTTTTTTTGGCCAGTCCTGGGGCTTGAACTCAGGGCCTGAGCACTGTCCTTGGGCTTTCTCAAGCCTAGAGCTCTACCACTTGAGCCACAGTGCCACTTCTGGCTTTTTCTGTGTATGTGGTACCGAGGAATCGAACCCAGGTCTTCATTCATGCTAAGCAAGCACTCTACCACTAGGCCAAACTCCCAGCCTAAGTCTTTTATCTTTTTTTTTTTTTTTTTGCCAGTCATGGGGCCAGAGCACTGTCCTTGAGCTTTCTCAAGGTTAGAGCTCTACCACTTGAGCCACAGCACCACTTCCAGCTTTTTCTATGTATGTGGTACCAGGGCTTTGTGCATGCTAGGCAAGCATTCTACCCCTAGGCCAAACTCCTGGCCAAGTTTTTTTTTTTTTATCTTATAGGCTAAAAATCCCCCTCTTTGTTCTTTGTGGTTGTTTTTTGTTTTTGTTTTTGAGGGGGGTGCAAGGAGGTCAGTTGTGGGACTTGAAACCAGGGCCTGTACTTCGTCCTTGAGCCTCTCTGTGCTCAAGGCCAGCAATCTACCATTTGAGCTACAGCATCACTTCCAGCTTTTTCTGTTTATGTGGTACCAAGGAATTGACCCCAGGGTCTCATGCATGGTAGATAAGCACTCTATCACTAAGCCACATTCCCATCCCTCTCTTTGTGTTTTAACAATATTATCTTGGCTCTTGCATTTCCAAATGAAGTTTAGAATCATTTTCACTATCACGGAAATTACCTACTTCTTGGAATGTTAGTAGGATTATGTTGATCCTATATGATAATTTTGGCAGAACTGGTGTCTTTCAGATTTGAGGCTCCTGATGCATGAATATGATACACTTTATTTATTTTGAACTTTTCTTTCTCCATAATGTTTTATAGATTTTGGCTTTGAGGTTTAAAGCATTTTTGTTAGATATTTTCTTAGATAATTATTGTTTTGTGCTATTATAAATATTGTGGTCTTCAGAACAGCATTACCACTTCCAGTATATTCCAGAGAAACTCTTCACATGTATGCAAGAATAACTACACAAACACTTAGAGGAAGGCATGAAAATCATCAGACTGTATCCATTAACAGGAGAAAAAAAATGGAAAAATCCTGGAAACATATATATATATATATATATATATATATATATATAGAGAGAGAGAGAGAGAGAGAGAGAGAGAGAGAGAGAGAAAGAGAAAGAGAAAGAGAAAGAGAAACATAATCCAAAAAATATAATGAGAAAATAAAGGAAATTGCAGAAAATTACAGATATGCAGACATTTGTGTAAAATTTTCAAATGTAGCAATGCTATATTTCATTGATGGATATACATGTATTTAGTAAAAGTATAAAGATATATGGTAATAGTAAACCCCCAAGTCCAGACCAATGCTTTCTGTATAAAGAACACTGTCAAGGGGCTGGGAGTTTGGCCTAGTGGTAGAGTGCTTGCCTAACATGCATGAAGCCCTGGGTTCAATTCCTTGGTTCCACATACACAGAAAAAGCCAGAAATGGTGCTGTGGTTAACATGGTAGAGTGCCAGTCTTGAGAAAGCCCAAAGACAGTGCCTAGGGCCTGAGGTCAATCCTCAAGACTGGAAAAAAAAAAGAACACTTTCAAGGAGGCTAGTAGATGACAAAAAGCATCAACAGAATGGCTAGAGTTTTATTTTTTTTAAGGTAGAAGGATATACCCAGGTACTGCTGGCTGATGCCTGTAATCCTAGCTACTTAGAAGGCTGGGATTTGAAGGTTTTGATTTGAGGACAGCCCAGATAGGAAGAAGTTTATAAGATCCCTTATCAACTGAAACTGAGTCAATTAACACAGGCTTATTACTCTAGTGATCACAAAAAAGCCTAAAATAGGTATTATAGCCCTAGCACATGCCAGGATAGGAAGCAAGAACCTGCCTTGAAAATAACCAGCAGGTGCGTGTGCACACATACACACACACACACACACACACACACACACACACACACACATGCACACAGACACACACACACACACACCAGGAAGAAAAAGGGAGACCCTGTACCCTGTATTTCTGTGCGTGGAATTTGAGTAAGATGGGTCAGGAGACACTGATTCAGAATGTGCAGGGAGGCCAGGTCTAGGACTAGAATAGGATTTGGACTCCTGGAAACAGGAAAGAGGCAAGAGACTTGGTAGACAGAAGGTCTGAGAATTACAAGAGGGTCCATTTGGACCCTCAGCCATGTCTTATTTTTTTGGTCATATTTGGACAGGGGCAGGGTTTCTGTCTGGATTCAACCCTTGCCCTTACCATACCTACTGTTGAGTTCAGCAGTTTGTCACACGAGTACATGTTGTCAGGGCTACCCACATCCTAACAGTACATACTCCAACCACCACATCCCAACCACTTTATACATGCATAGCTCATTTCTGCCTCTCAAAGTGGGTGTTGTCTCTATCTCTGTCTCCCAAGTGAGGAAACTGAAGCTTAGAAAGATGCCATGATCCCCAAAGTCACAGCCAGCCAGGGGCAGAACCAGGATTTGAACTTGGGCCTGCTGACTTGGGCTGCTGGCCCAGCCTAAATGGAGCACAGCAGGTTCTTCATTCACTTGCTGCTTGTCTTTTGGCAGGTCCGGGCCCTGGTAGCTGACTTTTCCATTGTTTTCTCCATCCTGATGTTCTGTGGAATTGATGCCTGCTTTGGCCTGGAAACCCCCAAACTGCACGTACCTAATGTCATCAAGGTTTGCCCCTCACACCACTCTGGACACTCATTATGTTCACCCACTAGCTGTAGAACCTTTCTCCTCTATCCTCACCAAACTTACTTCCCTTAGCGAAGAGACCCTAGTGATTCTTTGTGTGTGTTCCTCTACTGCCCAGCTTCTGAGGTATGAGTCGGGGACAAATTCACCATGATCTCTTGTTATGCATCTTTGGAGAGAGAAGATGCTGGAATCTACTGTCCAGCCCAGTTGTAGCCTCTTGATTTTTATTTGAGAGTTTCCCTGTGGTCACCTGCTCAGCCATTTGGGATTTGTTATAGAGGATTCCTTAGAACAATGATTTCTAATATGTAATCCCTGTCTCAGTATCATTTTCACTTGGGAACATGCTAGAAATACAAACTCTCAGTTCTGCATTAGACCTTAGGAAACTGGGGCAGAGCACAGTAATGTGCATTTTAATATACCCTTCAGGTGATTCTGAGCATGCTCAAGTTGAGAACCACACCTTCAGAAATTTCCCACTAGGCCAGAGTTTATCTACTAATCCAGAGCAGGTACTGCAGTTTGCTTACAGCTAAGCTCAAGTCTGGTTGATTACCTTGCAAGTGCACCAACTATCTAACTAGGGCAGAGAGTTCAAACTTAACCTCCCTACCTTGTCAGTCTTGACCTTTAAAATATTATATTTATTATATACATTTTCCTGAGTAGCTTGAGCACATTCTATACAAATCATGTTAGCCTCCTGCTGTATATCTCATAACACAACAAAAGATAAATGTCAGTTTCTTCACAGATAACTCCTTATTCTCACGATGTAGTCTGAATTGATGTTTGGTGTTTTACAGACAATTCTACAGTGCTCCTCAGACAAGTGAAGAGTCAGACACTGGGCCCATAAATGCATTATTCTTATCATTTTGGTCTCTTGCTTTTGTCCTTTTGCATGCCCCTCTCCTGGCTGCCCTCTGAACTTCCCTTCCTATTTTCCATTCGACCCCAGATGCAGCTAAGTATCCTTTGGTTCTGCAGCCCTCAGCTGTGTTCATGCTCCTTCCTATGTCTGCCTTCTTCCATGATCTCTTTAAAGTTGCATGTGCCTAATGTTTGTAAGGGAAACTGCACCTGAAACATATACCGAGGTGGGAGAGTGGGCCGGCAGGCAAGTGCCTGGGACAAGGGAGAAAAGAAAGGGCCCTCTCCATTTGCTCCACCCAGCCCACGAGGCCTGACCGAGGCTGGTTCGTGGCCCCTTTTGGGAAGAACCCATGGTGGGTGTACCTGGCGAGCATCCTGCCCGCCTTGCTGGTGACCATCTTGATCTTCATGGACCAGCAGATCACAGCTGTCATTGTCAACCGGAAGGAAAACAAGCTGAGGGTAAGACTGGTGTTAGGAGCAAAGCCAGAATGAATAGCAGAGGGCAATGATTTTTCTCTTAATAATTGGAGAAAAGATCAGTTCCTACTTTAAATGGATGGAATGGGTGGGAAGTGCCTCTCAACAGGAACATGGTGCTTGGTCTGATGACCAGACCAAGACTACACTGGACAACTGGGCACAGGCCCCTTGCCTCTCCTAAAGTACCCCTCCACCTCTGTACCTCTTGACAATGAACTTGGAAATCTAAGAAGATGCCGACAGGGGATAGATCTTAAATAATGAGGGAAGCACTACTTCCCCCACCAAAACTCCCCTCCCTGGGTCTGAGACACTCAGACTGCCTGTCCCCAACCCCACTCCAGGGTTGGTGAAGGCCTTTTTTAGCTGGGGACCCTTGTCCAGGAACTGTAGAGATACCGTGGCTGCTGAGTGGGGATCAGTGGCCTGAATAGGGGCCTTTCTAAGCCTAAATACCCCCACCTCCATTACTTGCATCCTTAGCCTGGTTCACCTTTTAGGCAAGGTGGCAACTGAAGCCACCTCTGGGAGTGGTGAGACCCATGCTTCTAAAGTCTTCATCCAGAGCACCTCTGAGACAGGGGGAGCCCTTGAACCCTATTCTATAAAATAGCTACACTGAGGGCCAGGAGTTTGGCCTAGTAGTAGAGTGCTTACCTAGCATGTACAAAGATCCAGGTTCGATTCCTCGGTACCACATGCATAGAAAAAAAAAACAGAAGTGGTGCTGTAGCTCAAGAGGTAGAGCTCTAGCCTTGAGAAAGCCCAAGGACAGTGCTCAGACTCTGAGTTCTAGCCCCAGGACTAGCACGCACACACACACACACACACACACACACACACACACACACACACACACACACACAAAATAGCTACATTGAGAATGAGTAGGTTCCCAGAGGCTTCTCCTTCCTCTTGCTCCTACAGAAAGCTGCTGGCTACCATCTGGACCTGTTGTGGGTGGGCATCCTCATGGCATTGTGCTCCTTCACGGGGCTCCCCTGGTACGTAGCTGCCACAGTCATCTCCATCGCCCACATTGACAGCCTCAAGATGGAGACGGAGACCAGCGCCCCTGGGGAGCAGCCTCAGTTCCTGGGGGTCAGGTAGGAAGGAACAGGGCATAAATCAAACAGGAGAGACATGCTTGCAGGAGGAGAAATGGTTTTGCTTACCATCAAGGATATTGGGCAAAGGCCCCTAACTCAGACAGCTTAGAAACTATAGGGACAGGAGTGATACCCTAAAGGGAGAGAAGGAAGAAAGGAAGAATTCAGTTCCATTTGGTACTTTGCTCAGTAGTCTCCTAGTAGTGCGCATGCCCATACCCATCAATACAGTTTATCTTTAGAGAGTCTCACCAGGTTATACTAAAGACTTTACCTGTCCTGCACTTTATGTCACTCTCCAAGCCCCAAGCATCCCTGTGCTCTCTTGCTCTGCTCCATCTCCATTCAAAAAGCTTTCTTGGGTCCACCCTCATTGCCTGTCCTGTGACCCTGACCTGTTTCTGTTCTTTCCCTTGTCCCATATCAGGTCCCCAAGCTATTTCAGGAATGAAGCATATGTACTCACAGCAGACCCTGGCATTTCCTTAAATAGCTTCCCTGGAAACGTCTTCCTCCTGCCTGTTAGCCTAATTTGAGGGTTTAGGACTAGATAAGGTAGTGTTTTTGAACTCCTAGACTTAAGCAATCTGTTCCTAAAGTTCAGGGTTCCAACCTAGGTTGTGCCAGGGTCTGGACATTCAGGCAAACCTGCTAACCCAGCCCTGATGACTGCTCTCTCAGTAGATGTATGTCTATCCCAGATTTTCACCAGTTGTGGCCCACAAGAGTAAGGAGCTTATCACCAAACAGTAGAGTAATAAGTGCTAAATGTCACAACAATCTCTTCTTGTACATGCTATTACTTTCATTTATTTAACCCATCTCGCCTGATGCCACATGACAGGTAGCAGACCAAGATTCAAACTAAGTCTGATGGGTTAGGCACCCCAGCCATTAAGCAATATTCTCACCAACCTCCAGTATGTCCCTACAAAATACCCTGATCTTGGTCAGTGGGTTCCCTGTCTCCCCTGTGTGGGTCAGAAGGGTTTCAGGCTATAAGGCAAAGCCCAGTGGAGAAGGTCTGTGAGATCATGGCTTTATACACAAGTTTCAGAGCCCACAGAAAAACGGGGCTAGAAATGGTCACTGAGCACTTGGTGGGTCACTTCTGACAGTGTGTTGTTCTTCACCAGGGAACAGAGAGTAACTGGTATCATTGTTTTCATCCTGACGGGAATCTCTGTCTTCCTGGCTCCTATCCTGAAGGTAAGACCTTGCAACCAACTACAGTCCACATTGCCTAAAAATCTTATCAGATCAAAACCTTATCTAACCCCAATGTAGTCTCATCCACCCCACTCAGCATCCACTCTTATCTTTCTGGAAGACAGTGTTCTCTCTGGCAGTCTTATTCCTGCTTAGATCAAAACCTTCCTGAGCTGGGTGTGTCCATGTTGTGGTTTGTGACTGTGCTTTCTTGTTTGCTCCGTTTCTGAAGTTTAAACTTTGCAGCAGGAAACTTCCCTAGTTCTGCTAAGCTTGTTCTCCACTCCTTTGTCTCAGTGTCTTGAGTGTATAAGTGAGTTTGATGTTTGAAATTCCTCTTACTCGTGTCCCACCTAGCCAGATGGAAGAAACTACCTACAGCAAGGGTACATATGTGGTAGATGTTCCCCAGAGCCATTGCTTTCTAATCAAGAATGGGGGTTCCTACAAGGTCTCTCCACTCTGTCCTCCACTGAATCACCTATCAATGGCCCTTTCTCTCCGCTAATGCCATGTTAGTGGCAGAGTGCTTGCTTAGCATGTGCAAGGCTAAGGTTCAATACCTAGTATTACATTAGACTTCTTTCTTGAGTTAAGGTATTAGACTAACATGCTGTACCATTTACTTCCTTTGAATATTGCAAAACAGCTCATGAGTTGGGAACTTGTGAAAAACAAAGACTGAAAAAACATAATGTAATTGATCCAAATACATTTCTTGCTTAAGAATTGGTCTTGGGTATGCTGGAGCAGAATATATAAGGCTGACTGGCTTTAAAGGAATATTTTTGTTATTCAGGAAACACATCACTCATGGGTGGGCAGGCATATTATTTATTTAGAAAGTTAATTGTTTATGTTTGTTTGTTTTTGTGTGCTGTTCCTGAGGCTTGAACTCAGGGCCTGGGCACTGTCTTTGAACCTTTTTGCTCAATACTAGTGCTCTACCACTTGAGCCACAGCTCCAATTCTGTTTTTTTGCTGGTTAATTGGAGATTGAGCATCTGGCTTCATGAACCTTGATCTGAAACTGTTGAGTAGGTAAGATTATGGGTGTGAGCCACTGGCAGCTAGCTAAGTTATTTTAAATGGCAAATGAATATTTAATTTTATGGAAAGGACTTCAAAGAATTGAATATGTCAGTCTTCATACTATCTGACAAACATTCCTATCAAAATAAAAACAACGCCTTAACCTAAGGATAACTCAAAGTTCCTTTAAACACCAGGAGTCAGAAGCTCCAGAGTTCCTATGATTGGGACTCAGACCTTAGGCAATCCCAGGGCTCTGCTCCAGCTGTTTGTGTGTTCAGCAATTCAGCCATTTTACATGAGCTTTTGTGTGGATTTGAATGGAGCACAAAGCAGTCAGAAAATTCCCCTACAGATTCCCTTCCTTTTGTTCCATTTACCACATCATCAATTCTTTTGTGAACACATTTATTATATTCTGTGTATACATTTTTCTAGGCTTTTGACATTTCCTTTTAGTAATTTTTTGTTTTTACACTAAAATAGTCTATCTTCTTAGTATGGGTAGCTTGCCTACAGCAGTATAATTTGAAATGATGGCTGGGGTGCAGCTCAGCAGCTGAACACTTGTTTAGCATGTGCAAGACACTGGGTTCATGTCTCAGTACCCCACCCCCACACACACCAAGTATGGTCACATTATTCATTCCTGAGTGGCATTTAATAGTTTCACATTTTGAGCATAATGGAAATTCCCTGTCAGCTATCGTTTTTGACCCAGATGTTGTAATGCTTTCCAACTATGAACTGAATTTCTACTATGTTGATTTGTGCATTTATAAAATAGGCTATAGAAAGTGCCAGATATGGCCGGGAGTTTGGCCTAGTGGTAGAGTGCTTGCCTAGCATGCACTAAGGCCCGGGTTCCATTCCTCAGTACCACATAAATAGAAAAAGCCGAAAGTGGTGCTGTGGCTCAAGTGGTAGAGCTCCAGCCTTGACAAATTCCAAGGATAGTGCTCAGGCCCCACAACCAACCAAAAAAAAAAAAGTGCCAATTATGAGAAAATGTTAACTACTGCTGTAACTGTTCCATGACTTTTCCACGAAAGTTTTCAAGGATCCACACAGGTCCAATGCTAGTTTAAGGCTCAAAAGAAATATAATCAAAGGAAAATAAGCCCAAATCATCAATTATCCAGAAGCACAGTTTGAGAAGGGCAAATGTATTGTCTTCATTGTATCAAGCCAGTATGGCCATACACATGGTTAGAGAGCAAACAGATGTGTTCTACTTGAGGAATCAAGGCCTAAAGAGGCAAATAGTCCTCCTGCCTATCTTAATTTATGTAATAAAAATGATTATTATTCTATGAAAAAATAGTCAAGTGGATAAACCTTATCACTAGATGATACAAATACCAAATCCCATGTTAAGGGGGGAAAAATCTGATGTAGCCAGTTCAACAGAACATAATTTAATGAACATGAGAGGGCCTAGATTTAATCATTATTTATTTCCAATAAATATATCTTCTTATAAACTATTTAACTTTTTTGTAACTGTATGCTTGTCCGTCATCCTAGGTAGAGGTGAGTGTTAGACCCATAGAACATTGGGGCAATGGCTACAGCTCAGTGATAGAGCACTTGCCTAGCATGCACAAGGCTATGGAAAGAAGGAAGGAAGGGAAAAAAGAAGGAAGGAGAAAAAGAGAGAGGGAGGGAGGGAAAGAGAATGAAAGGGAGGGAGGGAGGGATGGATCTAACATTGGAGAGCTGTCTACTGAAGATAACACTGCAGTTAGAATCTCTAATTTTTGCTTATGTTACCAACAGCAGAGTAGTATTGCTGATACTGTAAACTATAGAGAGTGTAAATTGGATTTGATTTACCAGTGTTGTTAATGTGCCTATATTGATTTTTTTGTGGGGGAGGGTTCATGGGGCTTCAACTCTGGGCCTGGGCATTGTCCCTGAGCTCTTTGGCTCAAGGCTACCACCCTACCCTTGAGCCACAGCTCCACTTCCCGTTTTCTACTGATTAATTGGAAATAAGAGTCTCACGGCTTTGTAGTGCCCAGGCTGGCTTTGGAGTGTGATCCTCAAATCTCAACCTCCTGAATAGCTAGGATTACACGCCTGGCTCCTATATTGATTTTTAATTGTGCTTATATTTGTGTCTGATATCTGTAATCGTACCTAGTCAGGATACTGAAATCTGAGCGTTGTGGTTCAAAGCCAGACTGGTCAAGAAAGTCTGTGAGACTCATCTCTAATTGACTACCCAAAAAAGCTGGAAGTCAAGTAGTAGAGCACCTTGAGCACAAGAAGTTCAGATCCTGACTCCAAGCCCAAGGCTTGGCACCAAAAAAAGAGGAAAAAGAAGATTTGAATCATGATTATAGGACAATATGAATTATATGATTATATTTTTGAAAAAGCAAACCAATTACCACTGTCTCTTATGTTTGAAAAAGAGACCCACCAAACTCTTAGTAGATAGTTATAAGCAGTTGCAATTATTTAACATGCTTCTGTTTTGCTTCACTGGCATCTGTGTATGATGTGTGGTTTCTGATACATGTCCTGGGCCCTGCTGATGTAGGTCAGCTCACCAAAGGTCACTAGCCCCTGTAGGCTGGGTAGCTTCTGGGGGCTGAAAGGAGGACATGGTGAGGGGCCCTGCAGGAATGAGCAGACAGAAGCATATGGGGTTTTCTCACTTTTCAGAAGGAGTATCTTCTACCAGACCATATAGGGCTAGGAGAGGAGTTCAACTAGCTATCCTAGCTAGAGAGGGAGCAGTGGTGCCCAGCAACCCCCATCTCCCACTCCTGCCCCACCTCTGCTACTGTGCTTCCAGATCTGCTTTCAGACCCTTAGTGCCTCCAAAAACCAGCTCCCCAGCTTTAGTGTTCTGGGAGCATCTTTGACCAGAGCAGCTGTCCAAGGACCCACTCCAGACCCAACAACAACTCTCATTTCAGTACATCCCCATGCCAGTACTGTATGGAGTCTTCCTCTACATGGGTGTGGCCTCTCTGAATGGCATACAGGTAAGACTTCCTCCCAGGCTCATGTGACCTCGAATCCCTCCATGTCAACTCCCATATGATGAAGGCCTCATCCAGTTTTAAAATAATAATAATAATAGTGCCATCGGTTACTAGGCAAAATAAACTTCCAGGTAAAGTACCTATTTAGGCAGGTGTCATGTAATTTAATCCATATAATTAGATCCTTGATCCCCATTTTACAGATGGGGAAACTGAAGCTAAGAATTCAAAACCCGAGCCAGGCACAGTGGCTGTAATCCTAGCTACTCAGGAGGCTGAGATCTGATGATCACGGTTCAAAAGCCAGGCTGGGCACTAAAGACTGTTGAGACTCTTATCTCCAGTTCGCCACTAGAAAACTGGAAGTGATGTTGTGGCTCCAGGGGTAGGGAGGTAGCCTTGAGCTGAAGAGTTCAGGGACAGCACCCAGGCCCAGAGTTCAAGGCCCATGACTGACAAAAAAAAGAAGAAAAAAAAAGAATTCAAAACTCAGCTAACTCCAGTGAGCATTTCACTATACTTGCCCTGTCCTCCACCTTCCCCTCCAGAAGATAGCCCTGAAAAAGAAAAGATTTTGTGTGACATACTTGTAATGCGTTTTCCTTGAATATGGAGCACATTTATTGTGCAACTATCCCTTCTGTAGTGCATCTTAACATCTGATCAAAAGTTGCCTCTCGGAGCTCCCTATCAAGATATCCCACCCCCTACTCTCATGTTCCAGCAGGCCTTCACACCTACCTCATCCCCCCCCCCACCACACCACACCCTGTACCCCCACACCCTATCTCCTCAGGGCTTGGCTTGCCTGGCTGAGCCCTGCACTGTCCTTGCCAGTTCTGGGACCGCTGCAAACTCTTCCTGATGCCTGCCAAGCACCAGCCGGACTATGCCTTCCTGCGCCATGTGCCTCTGCGCCGCATCCACCTCTTTACCCTCGTGCAGATCCTCTGCTTGGCGGTGCTGTGGATCCTCAAGTCTACTGTGGCTGCCATCATCTTCCCAGTCATGGTAAAGTTGGCTCAGATTCCCCTACTTCCACATGTTAGGTCTGTGCAGGTATCAAGATCTAGCCTGTACAGAACTGCAGAACTAGCTTAGCGGTTAATGCCAGGCCAGATGCTATGCAACTCTGAAGGGTAAAGAGGAAGAGTGCCACTGTGCCAGATGCCCCTCCAGTGACAACCCAAGTGTGATGTCAGGGCAAAAGCCACCCAGTATCTGTGCTAGCATAGGGATCAGCGTGGGGCTGAAGGACAAACTCAACCTGCAAATAAAGTTCCCCACAGCCAACCCTCACCTCTTCTCAGAAGTACATACATGCTGACTGTAAGTCCTTTCACCAAGCAAAGTAACTGAATTTGACAAATATGCCATCCCATTCAAGAGCACTAAAATAAAGAGAAATAGTGAGGTGGCTTGGGGGAAGAACAGGATCAAAATTTTCAGAACCCAATGACTATGAAGTTTGAGCTGGGGAAAGATATACAGAACTTCTTTGACTATTATAAATGTTATAGAACTCTAAAATTCCAAAAGAAAAACTGAAAGGAGCTGGGTGCTAGTGGCTCACTTCTGTAATCCTAGCTTAGGAAACTGAAAACCGAGGACTGCTGTTTGAAGCCAGCCCAGGCAGGAAATCTGTAAGACTCTTATCTCCAATAAACTACTCAGAAAAAGTCCAAGGTGGTGCTGTGGTTCTACTAGTATAGTGCTAGCGAAGCTCAAGAACAGCGCTCGTGGCCAGAGTTCAAGCCCTAGGACCAGCCAAAAAAAAGAAAGAAAGAAAGAAGGAAGGAAAGAAGGAAGGAAGGAAGGAAGGAAGGAAGGAAGGAAGGAAGGAAGGAAGGAAGGAAGGAAGGAAGGAAAAGAAAGAAAGAAAATGAAATATGCTGCATCTGTTCCCCCAGATAACTCTTTGTGTGGAAAGGGGCCTAGTCTCTTCTGGGGACCAGTGTGAGGACTAATACTGGTGGAGCACCTACAGGTCTAGACTAGAGGCCAAAGTAAGGACACAGATGTATAACTTTAAGGAGGTGGGCCTGTAGGCCAATGGTAGACAAATTGACGCTTAGGCCCTGGGTTCAATCTCTAACACCAAAGAAGAAAAATAAAATAAATAGGACTTTAAATGTGTATTCTTTGGAGGATACATTATTAAGTGGTTCTTGATCCTGAAAAAATTTGGGTCAGATTACCACTGATCAATTCAGTCATAATCTCCTGGGGAGCTCAGGCTTTAGTGATTTTTAGAAAGTCAACAGGTGAGTATAAATATGTAGCCAGGGTTAAGAATGACCCTCCCAAGGGAAGGGAAATGCTTCCGCCCCCTGGCGGAAGCTCATGGGCTTCAGAGATGAGAAAAAGTGGGATAATAATAGTAAAGATATACAACAATCCCTGAAGTACATTCAGCAATCCTGTTTTAATGATGATACAGCTAAGACTCAAAGAACATGAGGAGGTAACCCAGGTCACACAGCCAGGATAGGGCAGAGCAAGAGCCTCACCTTGACCACAGATTTTTTTTTTTAATTTAAGTATAGCCTAGCAAGTCAGGAGGCTGAGATCTGCCAGGCAAATCTGAGAGTTTTTTTTTTTTATCTCCTAATAATTAGCAAAAAGCTAGAAGTGGAGGTGTTGCTCAAGTGGTAGAATGTCAGCCATAAGCTGAGAGAACAGAAACCTGAGTTCAAGCTTCAATAATGGCACACAAAAAATTGGTTTTAAATCTTCCCTACAGAGCACTCTTTTTAAATTGTGTATCTTAACTAGAACTTTCTAAACTTCCCTTTAAATATTCTAGTTATTTGAAGTAGCACTGTGATTCAAGTGGTAGAGCATTGAGCTGAAAAGCTCAGGGACAATGGCCAGGTCCAGAGTTCAAGCTCGATGACTGACCGGAAAAAAAAAAAAAAGTAAATATCCTAATTATCCTGCTGGGGTATGAGAAGTAAAAGAATACCTGCCTGGCAAATGCAGAGAACACTAAGTTCAATCCCTAGTATCTCAAAAAAGAAAAAAATTAGATATCCTACTATACTTTATTCAGTTTTGTTAAGAGATTGATAGCACAGAAATGGAGGCAGAGGGACAATGAATCCCACAGGTTGATCCATGAGCTACTTGGGAAATGTATTAGAGGTACAAATTCTCAGGCCCCACCCCAGCCCTACTGATCTAGAGATTTTACTATTGCATCAGCAATTTGTGTCTTAATCCGCCCTCCAAGTGACTCTGGAGCACACTCATGTCTGATAACCATGAATTTAAAGAAGTACTGTGTTTATCCAACCCATGGTTTCCATCCTGGATCCCCACTTCAACTGTCACAGGCCTGTCCCTCTCAGTAATTGATAACTTGAAGAAAGACTAGATTTAAGAGATACCTAGGTAGGGGTGAATGATGGTTTGTAGAAACTTTCAAATGGCTCCAAGGAATTAACCACAAAAAATACACAAACAAGAGAAAAAACTATCCTGTGGACTTAACCTCCACGAACCAATAGTTTTCATTTGTAAAAAAGGTGAGATCACTGGAACAGGTAGATGAGTTCAGGTCACATTGGGAGACTGGGAGCCAAGCATGGTGTGGACAATAGTTCCCTCTGAGCTTTCTCAAAACTTCAGTCTCTCTTTCTACCCACCACAGATCCTAGGACTTATCATTGTTCGAAGGCTTCTGGACTTCATCTTCTCCCAGCATGACCTGGCCTGGATTGACAACATCCTCCCAGAGAAGGAGAAAAAGGAGACAGACAAGAAAAAGAAAAGAAAAGGGACCCATGAGGACAGTGATGAGGAGGTGGGAAAGATGTGATGCTTGAGCAAAGGGGAGAGGTCTAGAGACCTTCCCTTCACTTCTGCCTCTACCAGGGAAGAATGGCCTGCAGCAATGCTTGGATTCAATCAAGGATGAGCTTGGGCTTCTTCCTACCTTCATCTGGGGTTACGAGTCCATCTGTTCATAGGAATATCTTCAGGGTGGCCAGAGCCAGTGACCCTCCCTGCCCTAAAATACGTGACTGACCAAGTCCACTCTCCTGTTCTTGTGGGTTACCAACTAGTAGTGCAGTTCCCTGAGGAAAGATAGCTATAACATGTAGGATTGGGATAGGCTTAGGAAGAAGGTACCTGGTAAGAGCTTACATACAGGCAGAGAGGAGGACAAGTTTTCCCTGGGCCTATCCAAGCAAAGAGCGTATCTCATATGCCCCAGGTATTAAGATGAAGTGAGGCAAGAAGTGTGTGTCCTCACTGAAAGGAGAGTGACATTTCCCAGATGCCTAGGACCACCTAGTTGTCCCATTTCCCCTGCTACTCTCACCTGCTTCTTCTACACCCACCCCCAAAATACTCTGTGAGTGTTCTGGAGCCATTCTAGAAGTTACCATGTATCTCAAAACATTAGGCAAGACTATGTGGTTCAAGTGTTCATTACAAATGATGACACAGTACCCCAAAGGGAAGTAACTTACCCATGATGAGCAATAGCTGTCTAGGAGGAAATTAAAGTCATTCCTGACTTTAAAACCTGATTTCCAATATACTGAACTGCCCCCATGTCATTTTTTTTTTTTCGGTCGTGGGGCTTGAACTCTGGGCCTGGGCCCAGCTCTGGGCCTGAGCTCTCCAGCTCAAGGCTAGTGCTCTACCACTTTGAGCTACAGTGCCACTTCCAATTTTCTAATGGTTAATTAGAGATAAGACTGGCAAGCTTTTGTGCCCGGGCTGGCAGTGAACTGTGATCCTCAGATCTCAGCATCCTAAGTAGCTAGGATTATAGATATGAGCCACCAGCTCCTGGGTCCATGTCATCTCTTAATGCCTAGCTCCTGGTCTTTCAGTCTGACCTGAATTAGCCTACCTTGTTCTGGTGATCTCACTTTTTGCAAATGAAAGCTGCTAACAGGCAAATCCTCGGAGACTAATTGGTAAATCCTTGCTGACCAGTTAACTCCCCTGTCCCTTAATTACTGTCCTTTTTCAGGACAGAGAGATAATTTGGAAAAGATAGATTTTGAAAACAAAGAGTTCAAATGTCTTTACAAATAATATTCTTTCGTTGGTTCATTTAATAAGTATCTATGTAGCTTTCACATTGACAGAACTACACCGGGTTGGAGGTGTGGGAAAAGTATCTCTGCATTATCTGCTATATTCAGTGAAAGAATGTGAAATTCCTAGATTCATCTTGTGCACATCTTTATAGCAACACTGGGAACACTGGAAAGTTCATTCCCAATGACTGGCTATGTTAACAGATGAAACTTGTTTTGAGGAGTGACATCTCACGACAAGTTCCTTCTTGTTCCCTGAATGTCTAGAAAGTGCACTTACACTGCTCACTGCCCTCCAGGTCTCTAGAGTGCTAGCACCCTGATGCTTAGTCTGGATGTGACGAAGATGGCAATCTGCACATTGTAGATATATGCATTTTCCATCTTGGCAAGAAAACCAAAGTGGTTATGTTGGTGGTGTTTATCAGCTTTTCCCACTGTTTTTCTCCAGCCCCAGTTCCTTCCTCCCTCAGTTATAAAGATTCCTATGGAAAGTGTCCAATCAGATCCCCAAAATGGTATCCACTGCATTGCCAGTAAGTAAAACACCTGGTGTTTCTCCCTTCCTGTTCCCTACTAATCCTCCATCTATTCCCCTAAGGAACTTCTAAAACCTGTTACATGGGAATCTGATCATTTTGGCCAGTAGAGGACTGTTTCTAGACAGGTATCAAACAACTGGATCCACCAAATGGAACCCCAAAGCACACACTGAAGACTCCTAGGACCAATCTCACTTGAAGCCAAACCCTGCTTGCCATTCCTGTGGCACCTCTGGCCTACTTGGCCTCCTCTGAATTGTTTCAAAACACATGAGCCCTAAACATGGCCTCCTGAGCCACTCATATTTTCTGGGGGGCTGTTGAAATGATGTAGCCTTCAAATCATTTTCCATCTTTAGAGAAACAGGTAGATATCTGGATGGTAAGTCAGAACCAAAGATACCCAATGTGGATCACAAGAAGCTGCTCTATGCAGAAATGGAGGAGGCTGCCAGGGAAGGATGGAGGATTGCTTATATAGACCCTGTGAAAGTCTGTCATTCTAATCCCTCACAAGTGGTGGACAGTCGTGTGGGAAAGCTCCAGCCTGTGTTGACCCTGATGCCTCTTTGCTCTCTCAACCACAGTGGTTATGGCTGGATTCCCTGGGATCCCACCTTCACCTTCAATTCTCTTGAGGATTTCCTAGAACCATTCTCCATCATAATATCTCAAGATCTTTCCTAGGGCCTCACACTCTTTCCCAATCCCCATCTGTTTACTTCTGTCATCTCTTTACTCCCTCTTCCTCCCCATGCCTCACTCCCCCCTTACCCAGCCAAGAGCCTTCTATGTGAAGGATGGAGCCAGAAGCCACCCAGTTCTGAAGATCTCAGTATTTCTCTTATATAAGTGTTGTACTTAGGGTTAGAGAATGAAAAAAATAAATGGTGGGGGAGACCTTAGAGAAATAGGATATTCTCTTTTATTTCACTTAAACCTGTTTCACATCTGACATTAAATTTTTCTGCCAGGAAAAAGATCTTCCAGTTGGAGTTACTCACTCTGATTCTTCCTTCAGTGGCTCAGAACTTGATCGAAGGTAAAGGCTCAGAAATGGATCAGAGACTCCTGGGTGTTAGAGAGACTAAGCAATGTCCGGAAGGTTGAGGGACTAGGATCTCACACTATGGATTTTGATGCCACAACACTGGGAGACAGAGGATGATCAGCCTCATAGCTGGGGGAAACAAATGAGTCTTCTTCAGACATCAACACGTGGTTAAAACTCACAAAGGTATTCAACTTTAGTAGAGGGACTTGCTACAAATATTACATGAAATATTGAAAGTGATCATTGGAAAAAATGAAACTGGATGTAGTAAAATTAGACATCATGTAAGTACCTATTACTGAAAGGCAGAATGAATGTATGTAAAGGATAAAAATACCAGAATCTTTAGTACTGTATGGAATAAAATAACAATGATCAGAAATGGGGGAAACATAAATCTAACAAAAATTAAGTGGAGCTAGGAACAGTCAGGAAAGGAGTTGACACCCAAATGCCAGACGCTCCCAAGCCAACAATGTGATTATGTGGTGTTCATGATCAAAACCTAAACATGAAAAAAGGGGACTACTTTATGATTGCACAGGATGTTGAGAAGTGAAAAAGAATCAACCACAGAAGTCTGCATCAGTTTATACTAGGGAAGCTGGGGAGCAGTCCTCCTCCTCCACGTGCTCTAAAATGGACAGGGGTCACCTGGTACTAGATCCAACATGAACTAGATCACAGGATACCTCATCAGAGGCAGATAAATCTCCAGACTTAGCATCCACCCAGGAGGTGTGTGTGCTTTACAGGAAGCATCTGATCTCATGAATTCTGAGGAAAATGGTTATATTGCTAGCATCAGGAGTTACCACACAGTTCCAAAGTCACTCTAGTTTAGGAGTGCCACATGCCAGAGTATGTGCCCTTTAGTCCCACATGCCTAATGCAGGCTCCTTTGCTCTGAATGAAACTGATCATGCCAAATTCCTGTTAAGAGAAAAGTAATGTGTCTAAATCAAATCTCTAATTGTCCCAATTCCAGACAGCCAAAAGAATTTAAACCACAATAGGGCAGTTCCCCAAACCTGTTAAACTAATGGAACTAGAGTGCAGAAAATTTGGTAACTAGAGATGTCGCTTCCCAACTGCATCAATATCAAAATAAAACATGACATTAAATCAAAACTGAAGGAAGCAAAAGCCACTAAATAGCAGGATTATACCTCAGCAAAGCAAAAGCTTAGCAACATAATGTAGTTTCACAAAGATTAAGTGCCAGCTATTTACCAAGGCTGATACTTGATTCCTGGGGATATAGAATGACAGATACACATGAATCATAGTGTGCAGTAATAGTATGCAGAAGACAAAGGATGGTTCTAAGAGATTGTCTGAAGTATCTAGGACCAGTAAATAGTTCCCTGCCCAATGTTTAGAGCAGGGCAGAGCAAAGGAGTGTCTTTAGGCAATGAGAATATGCTTGAAGCACTATTTGAAAACATACACACAGTAAAAAGAGCAAATACAGGATGGGTGAGTAATTGTGGGTGTTGTGCATATGATTTCCTTTGAACTATAGGGAGCCAAATTTATGACTTAGTGGTCATTTTGGCTGTGGTTTTTGGGGAATAGATTGAGAATGAGGCTAGTTCATTGACTGTGACTGAAAGCACAGAAGATAGAACACTTCGTTCCCAGGGATACATTAGGTTTATATGTTCAATGTAGGGTAGTTCTAAACAAAGAGTTCATTAGCACAAGGACTATTTACATTGAAGGTCTGTTTGGAGTCAGGGCAGATAGTGTTTTATTTTTTTACTTTACTTTTTTGTCAGGGTGATATATGGAGGGGTTACAGTTACATTCATAAGGTAGTATTTCTTGAATATTGTTACCCTTTCCCATGTTTTTCTCCCACTCTCCTTCCCCCCCCCCCCCCGTCAGGATAGTTTTAAACACAACTACATAATCATTATCTTCCTACCTTTCCTCATGCAGCATCACCTTGCACTTCAAAATCTCTTGTCCAGCTTCACCTGCTTTCAGTTACCCACGGAATCCTGTCTTCATGGTGCCACAGGTGAAGATAGAAATGGAATCTGATTATGACTTCACAGACATAGATGACTATGGAAAAGAGACTGCTGGTGAAACCACACTGTAGGACAACACAGCTTCTCCCAGGCTGGGGACAGGGTGAGAGGCCTTAAGAATCTTCATTGTGGAAGTCTGGGTCAAATCCTTAACTTCTTGGTGCCTGTTTCCTTATGAGTTCTCCTGCCTGATAGAAGGCCGGAGATCTTTCCATGAGTCTACTTAGATGCTTAGCTCTTTCCTTCCCTCTGCAGTTATTTAAATACCTAATATAGAACACTCTTTTTATAATGTACTCCAGATAAGTTATATTTCTTTTTAAATGAATGTCTTACCAAATCCTAAGATAAATGAGGAATAGTCTATTTATATCTAAAACAAACACCAATTACCAATTACATTTTAAAAAGTTGTATTTAAGTCTAGATGTTTTGAAAGAACTTTAGTCAGTTAATAAGAATTAAGGTAGAACTAGTGCATCTGACTAAATAGTGCTCACTAAAGTGCAATCTCAACCTTGTTAGAACAAGAAAATGACCCTTTAAACTTGTATCACTGGTTTCTCACAGTTGGGATCAAAGTGTGATTTGGGTAGGTCTTTCCTGCAATTTTCTGTGGCTGACCCCCAAAATCAAACTTCCATTCACATGAACATTTTATGTTAGAAAACATTTTGGAAGATAATAACTGTAATATTGATCAAACTAGTTTAAAGTAATGATTGGAAACTATTTGGGTAAATTATGTTAAACTAGCTATTAATGAAGCAGGTTTTCAATTCCACATTTAATGAGCACCAACAATGTCTACATAACTCTACAGCTACAAAGAGCCTGACTTTTTTTTTTTTTTTTTGCCAGTCTTGGGCTTGAGCTCAGGGCCTGAGCACTGTCCTTGGACTTTCTCAAGGCTAGAGCTCTACCACTTGAGCCTCAGCACCACTTCCGGCTTTTTTCTATGTATGTGGTACCGAGGAATCAAACCCGGGTCTTTATGCATGCTAGGCAAGCACTTTAACCACTAGGCCAAACTCCCAGCCCCCAGAGCCTGACATTTTCTTTCTCAAAAACAACTATAGATTTGAATCCAGTCACCTTGGTTAGTTCCATTTATTCAAGATGACAAATGCAGGTACTCTTTCATTCATTCATTTTGTTTTTAAAGAAAAATGACACTAGATCACTAACACTGTGAATTCCAGAACATCTTCAGTCTAGCATAGTGTGTGGCCCATATAAAGTTCTTATTAAGTGTTGATTAAAGTTCATCATAACCCCCTTCAAAAAGATACTGCCAAGAGGTAAAGCTCTATTCCTCCACCACTCCTGATAGCAACACTAATCTGAAAGCATAACAAACTTAAATTCTTTTTTTTTTTTTTGGCCAGTCCTGGGGCTTCAACTCAGGGCCTAGACACTGTCCTTGGACTTCCTCAAGCTAGTATTCTACCAGTTGAGTCACAGCACCACTTCCAGCTTTTTCTGTATATGTGGTTCTGAGGAATTGAATCCAGGGCTTCATTCATGAAAGGCAAGCACTCTACCACTACTAGGCCAAGATCCCCACCCCCAAACTTAAATTATTTTTCATTTTAAATTCTTTGTTTGTACCAATGCATCCTTAACATTTCAGCCTAAAAGCCTAGCTGATATGCAGTAGCACTTTTGCCACATTGAACTGTAGAAATGTTATGGATTCAGGAGTAAATATGCTTGATTAATCCAACAAGCTGGAAAACTGCAATGTTAGCTTTTATGTTGTTATTGTAACTTGATTCATGTAATTTTTACCTTACACATCATTTATATTTTGTACAAATATGAACTGTTTCAGTAGCTTTCAACGCAATGACATATTGTTGTTTCTCCATGTTGTTAGTACTCCCCCCCACACACACTTTTAATGTAAGCATGCTTCAATAAAGCCTTATCCTGTCTGCTCATCTTATTCCATGTTTAATAATTTAGGTAAGTCAGCAGGCTCAGCATATATGGGCCATAACTCACTTACAAAAACCTCCCCAGCAAACTCGTGACACTGGCAGAGGTGCAAGGAAGGAGGAGGTCAAGCTGACTAGGACAGGAGCTCCTTTTTCCTGAATGAACAAACTCCAAACAACTCTTTTTGATAGCACACAACCTATCCCTACCTGGAAATATGCCTAGCAAATATCCACTAAATCAAACTAATGCTCATAGGATATATCTTTTTTCCATTATGTACACATTTTGAGAACTCAGCAACAAGAAAATCCTTTGTTATATTAAGTTGAATGCTGGACTGACAAAGCACTTAGAACCTCTTAAATGACTCTTAGATATTAAGCTTCCCCCTTGTTAGCATTTCTTATTGGTATGTGAAAGAACTAGGCTGGTTTCTCCCTAGTTCTTCAAACAGATTTGTTTAAAGTTACAGGTTGGGTGTTACCAAATATAGAAATAACCAGATGTATCCCGTGATAAAAGTGACTGTTTAGATCGTAACTAAGACAGTAAGAAAAGAGTATTCCAGAAACTCATTCCACACCAGACGGATGTGTTTTATTAACAAAACAACCCTTTAACCAGAAAGTCTGATTAACTTTGACATTAACTAAAGATTTTAAGTATCTTTCAGGAAAGCCAACAGGGTATGTAAAGAAAAGCAGGCAGCTGCTGCTGCATCTTTGGTGGAAAGTAAGTTGCACACTTATACAAGCTGCCCTAGTGATTATCAAGTCCAAGTGTTTTCAAAAATAAGTTCAAGATATAACAGAGAAACCACACAGGCTCCTCCTAACAATAAAAAATTTGAGCAACAAAATTTAAGGATACAGCAAAAGCCAAATATGACAATATACCAAATAACTTACAAAATAAGCCTTTGAGTCCCAGAAAACTAAAATGAGAAGAGCTCCCTAAAAGATAACATACATACAAGGGCCACATTTCCCTAATGACTAAGCCACAAAAAGACAGCACATTCACACACAGCTTTCCTTTATACTTAGCTAACTCATGTCCTTAGATAAAATTAGTTACACTCAGTATTATACAGAAGTCAAGGTCATTTTTTCTCCAATAAATCACTTTCCCCACTAAATCCTTTTTACCTTCTTCCTAATTTTTGCTAGCAACATTTTTCCTTTGGTTTGACCAGTTGAACTCAAAAGGGTTGGAACCTAAAATGAGTATCAACTCTTATTGGAATAGCACTTGGGAAATGCATTCCTAGAAAAGGCAGATTTTTAACTGAAGTACATGACAAAGTTAGGCATCCACTCTCAGTGTGACAGCATCTCGAAGATTATCTTCAGGTAAAGAGCTTCTCTTGTCTAGATCAGATGATCCAATATGACACCAGAGGGCTTCCTGGTGACTTACTGCAGAGGCAAGCATGCACATGCATGCACACACACGCGCACGCACACACACGCACACACACACACACACACACACACACACACACACACACCTATTTAAGCTTTCAATAAATACAAAGCATTTCAGTAGAATAAATTAAAGATATTGCATTTCTGTTGGCCAATTTACTTCAAAGATCGGCGTGGAGTGTTGTTCATGACACAGTTAATTGGTAGCGACTCCACGTTCCTTAGACTTCAGCATTTCCAGCTCTTCTGGCCTTAGCACTTTTTTTGCAGCAATAATGGTATTCTTCATGAGCATTGCCACTGTCATGGGACCAACACCCCCAGGGACTGGAGTGATGTAACCAGCTTTCTTCTTGACTTCTGCAAAGAAACAAGACAGGCAGCTTCAGGTGGCAAAAGAATATATCTGTACTTAACATAGTATGAAAGAAGTGTGCAAAGAAAGAAACAGTAACAAATATGCACCCGAAAAAAATTAGATGTACATTAATCAAGGGTAATGTTTTGAAAACCAAATGCATTTAGTGCACAGTCAATGAGTGTACATTTAATAAGTGGTAGCCGGACACAATGGCTCACACCTGTAATCCTGGCTACTCAGGAGGCTGAGATCTAAGGATCAAGGTTCAAACCCAGTCTGGTTCAAAGCCAGGACCTGAGACTCTTATCTCCAATTAACCTCTAGAAAATGGGAAGTGGGACTTGGCTCAACAGTAGGGTGGTAGCCTTGAGCTGAAGAGCTCAGGGACAATACCCAGGCCGAGTTCAAGTCCCATGACCCACCAAAAAAAAAAAAAGTGGTATAGCTTAGCAGCTAACTTTTTCACCACATTAAATACATTTAAGTCACATCCCTCGACCTCCAAAAATTTTTTCTTAATAAGAAAATACTTAAGAGCCAGGTGCTGGTAGCTCTCACCTGTAACCCTAGTTATTCAGAACGTTGACATCTGAGGATCAAAGCCAAGCTAGGCAGGAAAGTCCATGACTCTTCTCTCCAACTACCAGAAAACTAAAAGTGGTGCTGTGGCTCTAAGTAGTAGAGTGCTAGCTGTGAGCAAAAGAGCTCAGGGACAGTGCTCAGGCCTAGAGTTCAGCCCACAATATTCTCTCTCTCTCTCTCTCTCTCTCTCTCTCACACACACACACACACACACACACACACACGCAGACTTAGGATACCTAAACCTGAAACAAAAAGCTAGAAATAGAATCATCAGCATAAGCTTGGGTGTGGCTCATAATGCCTACTTAGCATGCAGGAACCCGAGTTCAAACCCAGTACCAAACAGTACAAGAGCGAGGACTCATTATTCATGTAACCAATCCTATGGACATGGTACTGGAAATATAAACACAACTAAATAGACATAAAAATTTGTGACTCTTAGACATAATGTTTTAATACATGATTAATATGTGTCTATGAGATACAAACCCTCAGCCTAATTTCAATTATATTCTAAAATCTAAGTGCCAGTGATTATATATGAAGATTCCCTTCTTGAATACTTGTTAAATGTTATTTGAAATATGATGTACAAATTAATGTTAATAAATTCTTTAATAAAAAAATTAGGAAATAGAACATGTTTTAAATTAAAACATTTTTTTAAAGATTATCAGCATAAAATTCAGGCAAACGTCTTAAGAACTAAAGGAAGTTACAGGACTTCCTCATGGACCATCTTAGCATTCTATGTCTATAATCTTTCCTTTCAATGAAAGTGAAAAATTGTTAACATTTTAGGAAATTTAGTTTAAGAAAATCATTTCATTAAATTATCAGACTGGTTGAAAGTTATGAAGTTGTTTCCGTTATTCAGTCTAAAGAAAACAAAACTCCTTGAGAAATGAATACCTGCCTTCCATAATTTTATGATACAAACATCTAAAATATTTTTAAAGTAGATGTCATTTAAAAAGAATTCTCATATTTCTTGTGAAAAATAGACAGTATTTCTATAACTCAAATTTAAAAGTTAAATATAAAGTAAATGATAAATCCTAAATGTCCATTAAAAGCAGTATTTATGGGTTTTGTAATTTTAAAAAAAATGACCACATTTACCTTCAAAATCCACATCACCAACCAACTTGGGTTTTGCAGTTTTAGGGTCCTGAACTCTGTTTATTCCCACATCAATGACTGTGGCTCCTTCCTTGATCATGTCTGCTGTGATTAGATTGGGAATTCCTGGTAATGGAGATAGAACAAATCATCAACCTAGTACTGAAAAAAAGATTCCAAATACTAGAATTCTTGTCATTCCATTTCCAGACACCCAAGAGAACTCAAGAACATATTTTAGAAAAACCTACTAGAAAGATTAACCAGGAAACCATTTAATCTCATAGAGAAAATGGTCATATTCTGAGGCCATCAGAAGGAAGCTTCAAATACCTAGCCTACAATGGAAACCAGTATTCAACCCACAACTCCACCCACATCTTTGCTGTTGAGGAGGAAGATGGATGGAAAAGCAGTTAGGCAGGCAAATTCTAAGACGTATAATCTCACTCTTCATAAAGAAGTCCTTTTGTACCCTCTGTTGAATTTTACCTGCAGCAGATATTACAATATCTGCAAGAATAGTGTGTTTCTTCAGTTGTTCTTTGGGAGTGTGTCGATGAGATATTGTAACAGTGGCATCACCTATAAAGAAAAAACAACCAAAAACACCTGCTGAATCAAAGCCTGGGATTAGATTAGGGCTCAGCAACTCAAGTCATTGCAGAAACTTCATCCTTGATTTAGGCTGGGGTACAACTAAAGTGGTTACCTGTAGCAACTGATTCATGAAACTTTGTGGTACACAAAATAATAGACTGTAACATGACACACTACAGTTCAATCAATTTAGTTCACTGCAGTGGTCTAAGATTCCCCCCCCCCCCACCAAATGACACAGATCATGGATACCAACTTCAAATAAGAATTGTTTCTTACTTCCAACTATCAAAGCAATATCGGAACATTTCTCTCTTTTGGGGTGGTGCTGGGGGTTGAATTCAGGGCCTCATGCTTGCTAGGCAGGCACTATACCACTTGAGCCATGTTCTGAGCTCAGTAGCTGACCATTTCTAATTGTCTACAGCCATACTTTATTTAAAACTCACACTTGAGGCTACTTCCATAATAAAGGGACTCCGCTTGGTGGCACTGAGTACAGCTTCCACACAAAGGTTAATATGAGTTAACAAAATTATAGCAAATATAAAATTAACATTCCTAAATATCCACAGAAAGGCCTTGGAAGGTTCTCACAAAATGGAGCAGACTGTTCTGAAAGCAATTCCTTACCTCCAGGACGTTCATGCGCCCCATCTGTGTGTAGCAACATTGCAATGGGCATTCCAACATTTTTTGACCTCCCAGCCACAACTACATTCTTCCCTAGGGTTGGAATACCTATGGGAAAATTTTTTTTTAATTAAATTAATATATATGCATTAAAAGTATTGTTGCTGTCTTAGAATAAACACAAAAAGAAGTCAAATGGCCAAGGATGTGAATCTAATTTTAATAATGACATTTGTAAGTTTATTAGCTTATCAGCCAATCAGAGCTATCACTTGCCATACATAGAAAGGATTGAAGAGAACATAGGAGAAAACACTCTAACTACAAAATGTGACGTAAGTGTACACTGTTGTCACTAGAAAAATCCTAAATTTCCTTTCCCTAAAGCCTCTGGATTGCAGAGGAAGAACCGTTATAGGCATCCGCTACGAGTCAGCTTGTAAAAGGGGCAGAGGATGATGCCAGAGATTCCACACTTTGGCACTGTAGAAATTTTTGTCATTTACAAGTATAAGTTAAATATTCTTCATCTGAAATACTTCTGGCTGTTAATTGTTTTCAAGTTTCCAAATTTTCCAGATTTTGTAATATCTGCCCAGACTTTACCAGATTAATTTTCCTAACCCAAAAGTCAACAATGTTCAAAAAGTTTTGGATTTCAGAGCATGTGAGTTCCCACTTTGGGGTTAGGGACAGACACAATTCTGGGATATACTTACCAGTTCGCTTAATGATTTCCCACACACCCCAGGGAGTCGCTGGTAACATGGAATACTGGTCCAAACACATTCTTCCCACATTGATTACATGAAAGCCATCAACATCCTTGTCTGGAGAAACAGCATTGCAGACTCTTCTCTCATCCATATGTTCTGAAAAAGAAATTGGGCAGTGGCCTCAAATCACTATTGTGCTGCTTGACGCAAGCTTATCTGATTTGCTAATCATCTGCGCAGAATGAATTTAAACAAAATGTAAAATGCCAAATATGAAAAGCAATAAGTACCTTTTATCCCACTGCTTCCTTTCACTGCCTTTTGTGTCGATTCCAATACTAAATTGTCGATATTAAATTAATATTTGATCATATAATTAGTATTAATATTTCTAATACAATATTTCATCTTCTGAGTTCGCCTCCCCTTCTAGGTCAAATCCACATAAAGTACAAGGCGTATAAGCAAGCCAAGGCTCTCACTGGTAGAGACCAGAACTCACCTGGGAGTGGCAGCTGAACAAGGAGGCCATCTACATTGTCATCATTATTTAGTTTATTGATTAAATTCAACAGCTCTTCTTCTGAGATTGAAGCTGGTTTCACAATAGTCTCACTGTTGATTCCTATGACAAGAAAATGTCAAGGTTACAAAAGAAACCTGAACTAGTTAATAAGCCTTACTTACTGTATTATCTGCTGTGCCCTGCCACTGCTGTGCTACCACTGCACCACCCTGGTAGCTGAAAACCTGAACTGACTCACCGCAACCTAAAAAACTACCTTCACAAACGTGCACTAGAGAATACCTGTTCAGTGCTGTTCATGGCTCTGATCTAAGTACTCCTCATCAACTCTGAGTCTCAGAATAAGAGCCAGCTAATCACATGGGCCATCTTTCTTATTCTAAAGCTCATGTTCTTTCTCCTGTACCATGCTACTTCAGTATCCCCCCCTCCTCTGCACTGATGTTGGGGCTTGGACACTGCTTTTTCTGCTCAAGGCTGGCACCTGGGCTGGTTTTGAACAAAGATCTTTCAGAGCTCATGCTCCTGAATAGCTAAGACTATAGGCATGAGCCGCCACATGCATCTGGCTTCCTCCCAGTATCATAGCATGCCATTTTCTAGAACTTTTCGACTGATAAGGGCAGTGATGAAAAATAAAATAGACCTGTGGTTCATGGGCCAGCTTCACCAGAAGGAAGAATACATGGTTCTCAAACTAATGAACCACAGATGAGTGAGCAGAAACCTAAATCTTGAGCTTTTTTCTTTTTTGCCAGTTCTAGGGCTTGAACTCAGGGCCTGAGCACTGTCCTTGGACTTTTTTTTCTCAAGGCTAGAGCTCTACCACTTGAGCCACAGCACCACTTCCAGCTTTTTTTTTTTCTATGTATGTGGTACCGAGGAATAGAACCCGAGCCTTCATCCATGCTAGGTAAGCACTCTACCACGAGGCCAAACTCCAGGCCCCAATCTTGAGCCTTTTATTTGCAGATATATGGTAATTTGTTGTACCAGAATATATGTACTATCATTGCAATCTCCCATCACCCAAATCTGAACTACTTTTACAGCATGCTTAGCTTTGGAACAAATCGGTTAAGAAATCAAAAGGCATATTCCAGAAGTTAGTCATTTCCTTTCAATCTGTGTCTGTTCAGCCATATCACTGACATCTCCTGACTCCATTGCTCAATCTGTCTGAAGTCTCTATGACTTTAAATCTCAAGTATCCAAGTCAAGAGACTCTCATTTTTGTTTAAGGAAAACAGATGCAAGACTTGTCATCTGTGAAAATTAGTAGGGCTAAAAACAGAATTTAGACTGTATTCCAGAAGACACAGTGCTGAAGCAGATACAGGGCCTAAGTTCTTTATGACAAGGTTTTGGATATTTCAATCCCATTAGGCACCTCTGTCTGGGTTTTCTTTTTTCTTTTCAGTCCTGGGGCTTGAACTCAGGACCTGGGCACTGTCCCTGAGCATCATTTGAAGTGCAAGGATAGCACTCTACCCCTTGAGCCATAAAACCACTTCCAGCTTTTTCTATTATTGTGGTACCGAGGAATCAACCCCAGGGCTTCATGCATGCTAGGCAAGCACTCTATCATTAAGCCACATTCCCAGCCCTACATTTTCTAATCAGAAAGCGATACCATAAATTCCAATGACCTTTGCTTCAGATAAACGTCAAGAGAACAGCGGGAAAGGGCCTAACAATGACACGTACCCACATCTGCAGCTGCCTTGGTTTTGTTGCGGACATAGGAGTGACTGGCAGGATTCTCACCAACCAAAATCACACTCAAGTGTGGCCTCTTGTTGCCAGATGCCACCCATTCTTCCACCTCCTGCTGTACCTCCTGCTTGATCTGCTGGGCCAGTTTCCTTCCAGAAATGACAACAGCTTCATTTCTGTAACAGGGGCAACAGAGACACAAAAACAAGGAGTTTAGATTTCTATAAAATGTAAAGCTCAAACTACAAAAGGTTATTGACACAAAAAACTAAAAGCCTTCAATTTAAGTTTTAAATGCCTAATCCGAAAGACAACTGAAATCTGAAGGACAGACTTAAGTGGTACCCTTGGGTTCAACTGCAGATTTGGAGATAAACTGGATTGAACTAGCTCATCTGAGCTCAGAAAGTTTAAATGACAGACCGTACAAGGCCAGGTGGGGTCCAAATCAGTTTACACTCCTAATGCTCTACCTCACAGCTTCCTGACCAAAGTTTATGAGACTTTTCTTTCAACCTGAATTTCTTCTTACACTATGAGGTTTTTCCCTACAAGACTCAATAGTTTCATCTAAATGCTGACATACCATTTGTCATTTGTTTTGCCAGGACTTGTCATTTTGCTACTCACATAAAATGATATTTGCATATCATCTATGCACATCCTCCCCTATACTTTAAATATCCCCCCCTCCAGTCATGGGGCTTGAACTCAGGGCCTGGGTGCTGTACCTCAGCTTCTTTGCTCAAGGCTACCACTCAACCATTTTGAGCCACAGCTCCAGCCTGGGCTGGCTTTGAACTGTGATTCTCAGATTTCAGCCTCCTGAGTAGCCAAAATTGTAGGTATAAGCCACCAGCGCCCAGCTTAAATAATCTAATGCAATGCAAAGATACATGAGTGGTTACTTTAGCGTGTTGTTTAAGGAATCTAAAAATATATATGCTTAGTTAGACAAAGCTTTCCCCCCCAATACATATTCCATATACAGGTGATTGAATCTAGAGATAAGACATCACCTATACAAAAATTATGTCCTGTAATCAGATCAATAACCTCTGTAGTGAACACATTAAACCTCAAGGTGCCTAGAAGGCTGCTCACAGACCCTTGTGGGAAAAGCTTCTGGTAAGAGTGGAAGAATCCTCCCTAAGATGGTAGTGTGTTCTACCCCAGGACCTTGTACCCATCAGCTGACCAGCAGTGAGTGTCTGATGCCAAGGGCCACACTTCCTAAGCTGGCCAGCAGTCTCGTTGGTGCACAAGCTTCCAACAGGAGCAGTACTAGTTAACCAGACAGGCAGAGCTCCGCCCTGAGGCTCTTCAAACTAGAACCACAGAAGACCTGTGTATGAGAGCAGAAGGTGAGATCAGAGAATATCAACTCCATCAAGTTGGCAACAATTAGGGCAAGGGGACCAGAGATCTGGTGCAGGCAGCAGGACAATGAGAAAGCTCAGCCACCTAGAGGAACCTGTAGTTCCCAAACCGTGCTTGAACCTCAGCAATGCTCTCTTCCTAATGTAAATGGGCTCCATGAAGGCCAAAGGTTAAGAGTCCAGGTTTTGTTTTTGTTTTCTTTTTTCTATATAACTGTCATTACTTGAAAAAAATATCTCTTCTTTAAGCAAAAAGATCCCATGAAAATAGTTCTTTTCTCTTTAGGCATCTGCCCTCTATCACAGGAAGATTGCTCCAACCTCATGTTCCCCTGGCAGCAGATGTTAGTTCTCACCAATAATTGTATCAAAGCACTGGATTCCTCTTACTGTCAGGATTAGTTCTCAACTCCACTACTAAAAATAGAATTTTAAAGCTTTTACAACTTTTAAGTCTTCTATGCTTGCTTATTTTCCTTATGACCAAATGCCTACTTTAAACTTAGTACCTACTTCTAACTTCTTTTTCTTTTCTTTTCTTTTTCTTTTTTTTTTTTTTTGCCAGTTCTGGGGCTGAAACTCATGGCCTGAGCCCTTGGACACTTTTTGCTCAAGGCTAGCACTCTGCCACTTGAGCCACAGCACCACTTCTGGCTTTTTCTGAGTATGTGGAACTGAGGAATTGAACCTAGGGCTTCGTCCATGCTAGGTGAGCACTCTACCACTAGGCTAAGATCCCAGCCCCCTACTTCTAACTTTTAATACAAGCTTTTATCTAAAATTAATATTAACCTGTACTATGTGTTTCAAGATATTAAGACTATCTCATAATGTTTAACAAACCAATATATATATATTGGGGGGGGGGCAGTCCTGGGCCTTGAATTCAGGGCCTAAGCACTGTCCTTGGGCTTTCTCAAAGCTAGAGCTCTACCACATGAGTCACAGCACCATTTCTGGCTTTTTCTATGTATATGTGGTGCCGAGAAATCAAAGCTGGGTCTTTGTGCATGCTAGGCAAGCACTCTACCACTAGGCCAAACTCCTGGCCCCCAAACCAATATTTTAACTCAGATTTTATGTAATGTTTTCATATAACTATGGGACCACACTTAATTTATACTCAGTGTACATTAAGGAAGTAAAAACATGTTAATATTTACAAATCTATTTCAGAAGTAGAATGGCGAGTTACAGCTTTGCTGATACATATATTCCTGGCAACAACCCTGTGATCTATATCAGTAAGTGGAATATCTACCCTTGGCCAGAAATACATTCTCAATTCTGGAATGTTACAGTCAAGACTACTTAAAAAAAAACAAACTTACGATAGTCATTCAATGAAGTAACATATAACGTGCCAGGTACATGTGTTCAATTAAAGGAATTCTTACTATCACCTATCTATCTATATCCTTTATATGTCATAAGTATATTTATACATACTTATAAGAAATTACATGTACATGTATGTGTGTTAACACACATATACTTGTGAGAAGAACACAGAACTTCATAAAAAGATTCTCTTGACAGCAGTTAACTTAGAGAAAGTCATAGCAGCCCAGTTGGACTAAAAATGACACGCTAATGATCAGGACACAGGGTTCCGGGAAAAGCCAATGTTCCAAGTCCCAATCTTTGCTTCCAAAGACAGGTTCTGGATGTTATGCCAATTTGCTTTAAAAAAAAAAAAAAGTAACACAACTGAAAACAAAGGCACAATGTAATAAAGAACTTCCATAATATAAATGCACGTTAGCCCTTCTCTGCTTCTCAAAATTCTGTAAAAAAAAATCATTATATATAGAGATAGATAGATATGCTTATATAGCTTTCCAGAAGAGTTCTGTTGTCTGCCAATTAATGGGACCAGTGAGAAGACACAAATGGAAAAGAAACTAATATTTATGAAACTTGATTCTTTTTATTTTGGCAGTATTATAATAATCAGTCTGTCTGCTGTACAGAAGAAGAAACTACGGACTTTAGAAACAAGATTCAAAGTCCATTTGCCCCTATGCCCCTCTGTCTCCAAGGCTACGGTACTAACTCTCTAACTATGAGGTTTATGTTCCTAAAGTAGCACTGTAGTTTTGAAACAGCAATGCCGTGATGTAAATATCAAATGTGCAGCTCAGATAACCTGGATTATATACAGAGCTGTGGAGCACACAGCTGTCAGAGAGGCAAGCAAAAGGAAAGCCTTTGCTATTAGAGTATAAGCAAACTGTTCTATGTCTTTAGATAATGAATGAATGAAAGGTATTTTCATAAATACCTTTTCAACCAAAAAAGTCTATGAAAGGTCTCACCCACAGGCACATGTGGCCACCAACTCAAGAAAACAGGAAAAAAAAGGGGGGGGGGACGGAACTGTAAAGACTGACCATGGTCAGACCAAGGAAAAGTCTTCAAGTAGAGCCTTGGAAAAGTCTTAAAAGAACATTTGAACACAAGTGCTCTGAAGACTGACAGAAAAGAGGTCACAAAGACAGAAATCACAGCCTCAGGCCCCTTACCCAGGTAAGAATTTCAGTTTGAAATCTTAGACCCACCTCCCTGAGGCCAAGCCGTTTTCCCTGTCCACCTCCCAAGTGCTCTCTCATTCACCGCGTATAACATGAACCCTACCATCCTGACCGCTTTTAAGTGCATGCTGAGGAGGTACTGACCATTCCTAACACTCAGGCCCACAGACCGCTTCCGGAGCTCCCCGTGGACCGCCCGCTCCCCTGCCCGCCCCTCCCAGCCGCCCCCGGCAGCCTCCCGGAGGTCCTCACCTCAAGTTACCCAGGCTGGCACGGACCACGGCGCATTCACCCACCGCCGCCGAGCGCAGCCCGGAGCGGAGCCCCCGCCACGCCCATCCCCGAAGGAGGAAGAACAGCAGGAGGAGGAGGGGGGGAGGAGGGGAAGGGAAGTGCGGACACCCCTCCAGCAAGCCGGCTCGGGGATTTCATCAGACTGCACCAACCCCGTCCGCCGCTAGGGTCGAGGCAGGGTACCGCGAGCGCGGGCTGCTCCTCCGAACCCACCCGGCGCTCGCCGACGGACTCCCCGGGAGAGCTGCTCACTGCAGCCTGGGGGATGCCCGACCCCAGGGACGGCGGGGCTCCCGAGATCTTCCGGCCCCCGCCCCCTGTCCTCCCTCCCCGCCCCCCGCACTGCCGGCTGCGGCCACGCGGGGTGCCACGTCGGCCCCGCCACACCCCTCTCTCCCCGACAGCCACGGCCGGGTGATGCTAAGAAGGCGGCCCCTCGACGCCCCCAGGGAGTCCAGGTGGCCCTCGTCCTCCGTCTCGACTGACTTTCCACGCTGAGCCGCTCCCCCGACTCACTTACCGGACTGCGGCAAGATGGAAGGGGTGATGGCGGAGGTGGCAGCTGTGCGCAGGTCGGAGCAGCCGGGCAGCCAATGCGGACAAGAGAGAAGCTGTAGCCATGGCACACGCCACTAGCCGTGCCGGGAGAGGACCGCGCGCGCGGGCTGCTCGCGCGCTTATACCGCGGTCCCGTGCTAGGCTCCGCCCCCTCAGGCTCCCATTGGTCCTCGTGGAGCCGTGGAAGCCAATAAGCTGTCACCATTAAACGTAAGCTGAATCCAGAGAAGCCGTGCTGATCGTTGGAACTTGAGGAGCCGGCAACCGAGCTGGAGAAGGCGCTGAATTCTCTGTAGCACGCCCTGATTGGCTGAAGAAGTCAAGCCCCTGTCTGATGCAGCTGTTGTCATCCAAGCCTGGTAGACGGAAGATAGAAGTTCATTCTATGATAAAGAACAGTAGGCATTAGCACACTGTGAGGCCAAAGGAGAATGCTCTCTTAGAGGAACAGAAAGGCACAATGCCTCTGATCACCCAAAATAGGGCGGGCGCCAGTGGCTCGCACCTGTAAACCTAGCTACTCGGGAGGCCTCCTAATATCTGAGGATCCTGGTTCAAAGCCAGCCTGGGCAGGGAAATGCGTAAGACTCCTATTTTCAATTAACCACCAGAACACTGGAAGTGGCTCTGTGGTTCAAAGTGATAGAAGAGCTAGTCTTGAGCAAAAAAAACTTCAGGGAGAGTGCCCAGGCCCTGAGTACAAGACTCACAACCAACAAAAATAGAATAATAATATTTATCGAAATGAACTCCAAGAAATAAAAATAAGAACTTTTGCTTTCTTTCTGCTGCTTTTTTTTCTTTTTATTCTGCTTGTTTATATGTGCTTGGGAGTACTCGGGAAGGCACAGAAATGGAGGGACAAAGGGTGAACAAATGCAGTAAAATACTCACTGGACACTTTGTTGAAAATGAACTATAAATCTTGTGGATAAGGATGAAAGGGAAAATCTGGGAGAGATAGAGTGAAGGGGTGATACTGTCCAAAAAGAAATGTATTCTTTACCTGACTTATTAAACTGTAACCCCTCTGTACATCACCTTTACAGTAACAATTTAATTTTAGAGATTCATTTATTAATTTATTGAACAGATAAGCACCTACTGCGTGCTGGGCACTTCCAGGCTCAGCAACAGGTTGATGAATAGGCAGAAACTAGACAATCTAGCAAGAAGGAGCTCTGAGTTTTATACCTCTGTACCACAAAATCAAACTAGCTATACTATTGACAAAGAAATGTAGATCAAATATGAAAGATCACAATTTGGCAAAGTCATAGTAAAGAACTTCAGAATCAACAAGGTTGTCAAAATAACTGTGTGCAGGCTAATAGGTATAATGAGTTTGGCTCGAATTCACCTTAGGGCAGGTGTTTCTCTATGTTCAGACACCTGGTATTTTGCCAATTACACTATTTTATCAACTGGGCCAAAAGACCTCAAGGCTGGACTGTTCAAATTTGGGTCACTGATAGAGTGGAATTTTCCTCCAATCTCAAGTTATTGATGTCAGGACTTCTCTCTAACCAAAGGAGAACAGATATCCAACCGTGAGACAAATATTTTTCTTAGTAAACACCTTTTGTGCCCAAAATAGTCATTTCCCCAGAATTCATGACTATTTTAAAATTTCCTTGGCTGCGAATTTTGGCTAGTGGTAGAGTGCTTGCCTAGCATGCATGAAGATCCGGGTTCAATTCCTTAGTACCACATTCATAGAAAAAAGCTGGAAATGATGCTGTGGCTCAAGTGATAGAGCTCAGGCCTTTTCTTTTTTCTTTTTTTCTGTCAGTCCTGGGGCTTGAATTCAGGGCCTGAGCACTGTCCTTGGGCTTTTTCCTGAAGGCTAGCATTCTGCCACTTGAGCCACAGAACCACTTCCAGCTTTTCTATGTATGTGGTACCGAGGAATCGAACCTGAGTCTTCGTGCTTGCTAGAAAGGCACTCTACCACTAGGCCAAACTCCCAGCCCTAGAACTCTAGCCTTGAGAAAGCCCAAGGACAGTGCTCAGACCCTGAGTTCAAGCCCCAGGACAAGCGAAAGGAAAAAAAAAAACAGATTTCCTTGCTTCGTTTTACAGTATGCTATTAGCTGGGTATGTAGACAGGGTCAGAGAAAGAGAATTGTTTTTTTCTTTTCTACAAAATGTTATAACTCTTGAGAAAATATAAAGTTCAAGACAAAGATAATGAATTTGTTAATACAATATTTTATTAATTCAATAATACAATATGTATAATATTGTATTAGTCTTTGAATTCCTGGCTGCTTGTGTCCCATGTCTCATTTTCTCTGATCTAACCTGCTATACAACCATGACTGTGACAAATTAATATCAAAACACCTAACCTTCTTACTTCCCTGCAAATATTTTCTTTTCCCAAATGTTTCTTTTCCTGAAATATGTAAGAGTGCAACTATTTGTAAACCTTATTATAGATTTGCCTAGTGAATGCTAGGCAAGCACTCTACTGATGAGATGTACCCTCAACTTGATTATAGATTTTTAATATGCTTAATGAAAGAACTTGCTTCTATACTTCTCATAGTGTTAAGACATATCACTTGTTTAACAAATACTTAAAGCCCAATCATTGGACCAGATTCTGTGGAGTAAGGTCCTCATGCCCTTCTGTCCCCCACCCTAAATCAGTTTTTCTGCTGTTTCCTTTGCTATCCATGCCCAGAGCACATTTTGTCCTATATGCTGTTTGGTTGTATTCCTCTCTCTGTTCCCACAAAACTGTGGTCACTCATGCCTCAAAGCTGCACCCTCAGGGCATAAGACTTACAAACCTGGTCTTTAGGCCTCCATTTCCAGCTCTTCATTGGAACTTATTTAAATGTCTCTCCAAAATAGGTCTCAATTTCACCTACCTCTCTCTTCATTGGCCTATTTCTGACCTCCTCTGTCTCCTACCCTGTCAAATCCAATAAGCTGAACCTCTTAACTGCTTCATCTTTTTAAAGAGTAGATCTGGAACCCTTTCAACGGTTGGACACCTTGCTTTGAATAAACTGAGCATCTTGGTGACTGGTTTCATGTTCTGTATTTTCCCCCTGGCTTGTCATATGGGCTTCTTTCAGTTCCTTGATAGTAGCAAACTCCTGGGCTTTCTTCCCTGTGTGTGCTTTGCACGGGTGGTTGACTCTGATCTTTTTCTTCATTTGGCTAATTATCATCCAGGGACTTAAGGGCATGTTAAGTAACATAAAAATATTATAACATTTCTTGGATTTCTTTTGGCACAGTCTCTTAACGCTGATGGTCTACCACTTGAATTACATCTACTTCCTGCTTTTTTTTTTTTTGGTAGTTAATTGGAAATAAGAATCTCACAGACTTTTGTGCCTGGGTTGGCTTCTAAAAGTCCTCAGATCTCAGACTCCTTAGTAGCTAGAATTACAGGTCACAAGTGCCTGGCTTCTTAATGTTCATAATTGCATTCTGTGCAATTATCTCCATTTATAATTACCTATTATCTGATGGTGTCATTTATCTGATTAAAGAGAGCAGAGATCATGAAATGTCTCTGTTCACCAGTGTATATAGAAAGTACAGAGAGGTCTAATCATGGGCTTAAGACATTTTTTGGAAGGGACACTTCTATGTGGCTTTCTTTGCTTGAGTGGGTTTTTGGTGTCTGACAAATTGGAGTTTCCCTTTCACTGTCTGCAACCTAAGTCCTAAGATAACGGGCAGGAACAGCTTCGTTGACTCTTTTTCTTTCCACTTACCTATGACTGAGGCTAAAATAGGAGTCCCTAGGAGTTCCAACTGATTGGGAAAGGAATCTTCATGTGAGTGAGGAAATTGGGGGGAGGTAGTTAGGGTAAAGACGAGCTTTGCAAACAAAGGAACAAGGCTGTTACGCAGAGGTTGCATATCCTCTCTAAGCTGGAGAAAAGGGAAGGCAGGTGGGATGTGTGTGGGGGTGGAGTGAGGTTCCAAAGAGGTGAAACCCATACCTTTGTAACCGGCTGCTTAGTTTCTGTTTTTAGTATCTGCTGTGAACACGTGGTGTACAGTGATCTCTCTGTCTGACCAAACCAAGGAAGGAAAAAACTTTCCCAGTCTTTGTGTGGACTCTATCTCATGGGAAACAAATTGCCTTGCAGCAATGGGCAATTAGTAATTTTCTCCCTAGAAGATTTTTATCTTTGATCTCTAAATGGACTACATAAATATCCCGGCCAAATTTTATCCAGAGATTTTTTTCCCCTAATGCAATGCCTAAGGCTTCTTCTCTTCTTCTCTAAGTCTAATTATAGTGGAAATATTTTCTAATATCATATCTTGTATAAATTTAGTAATTCTCCAACTTGAACATTCCATTAAAGAGGAAAAATATTCTTCAATTTTTAAAAATCTCACATTGTATCTTATGCTATTTAAATAATGGAAGTTATTTTAAAGGTATGAGTCTTAAGCTAGGAGCAGTGGCTCATGCCTGTAATCCTAGCTATTCAGGAGGCTGAGATCTGAGGATCATGGTTCAAAGCCAGCCCGATCACTAAAGACTGTGAGACTCTTATCTCTAATTAACCACTAAAAAACCAGAAGTGTCAATGTGGCTCCAGGGGTAGGGTGGTAGCCTTGAGCTGAAGAGCTCAGAGACAGCGCCTAGGCTCAGAGTTCAAGCCTCGTAACAGACAAAATAAATAAATAAGTATAAGTCTGTCCTTATGTTTATACCTTCGATATGATGTAACAAAGCACATGTTTCAAACTATCTACAAATAATGAGATGTTAATAAGATTAAAAGCAAAAGTCAAAGCTGGACATGGATGGCTCATGCCTATAATTGTAACTACATGCATAGCTGATATCTAGAGAATTATGGCTCCAGACTAGACTAGTAGACAGTAAAACTCATGGGACTCCATTTCAACAGAAGTTTTTCACAGTGGTGCATATCTATTATATCAGCTACAATGGCTAGCACAAAATAGGTGAATCATAATCCAGATGCAGTCCAGGCAAATAACAGAACCCTACCTGGAAAATACCAGTACGGCAAATGCAATAGTACTCACTGGACACTATGTTGAAAATGGAAATGAACTATATAACTTGTGGGTGGGGATAGAAGGGAAATACCGGGAGAGTGCAGGGAAGGGGTGACATTGTCTAAAAAGAAAGTGTTCTTGTTGGTTTTTGTTTTGTTTTTTTGCTAATTCTGGGGTTTGATGAACTCAGAGCCTGGGCACTGTCTCAGAGCTTCTTTTGGCTCAAGGCTATTACTTTCCCACTTGAGCCACAGCATTACTTCTGGCTTTTTCTGTGTATGTGGTACTGAGGAATTGAATCCAGAGCTTTATTCATGCTAGGCAAGCACTCTACCAACTAAGCCATATTTCCAACCTAGAAATGCTGTATATAACCAGGAAATGCTATATGTAACAGAAATGTGCTGTATGTAACTGTACCCCTCTGTACATCACTTTATAATAATACCAAAAAAATTAAAAAGAAAACCAGTACAACTGGATGGCAGTGTCTCACACCTGTAATTCTAGCTATTTAGAAGGCTGAGATCTGAGGACTGTAGTTTGAAGTTAGTCTGGGCAAAAAAAGTCAGTGAAATTCTTTTTTTTTCATATATTTTTTATTGTAATTAATAGAAGGGTTGCATTATATTCACCAAATAGAAGGTGCATTACTTCACAAACATTGATACATTCTCATGTCTTGGTCCCCATTTCCTTACCCCCACCCCCTCTCCCATCTTGTTTTCCTCCCTTCCCTATCCGACTTCAAATAACCAAATACGCATATACATAATATATCAGATAACCAGGTGAAATACTGTAATAATATGAGATAACCAAGGGACAGCAAAAGAGATGAGAGATAACATAGTACATTAAGGACAACAATCACTCATTATATGGCTTTTGTTTCTATATCCTGGAGGTCCTTTTGTTTAGAGTCATTCTATATGGCCTTAAGTATCTAGGTTTTATTCTATTGTAAATCTCTGCTAGAAGAGCCCAAGGTTTCTACTGATTAAAGTCAGTGAAATTTTTATCTCCATTTAACCACCAAAAAGCTGAAAGTAGAGCTATGATTTCAGTGGTACAGAACTAGCCTGGAACATAAAAGTTTAGGGCAGTGCTCAGGCCCTGAGTTCAAGCACCAGTACCACCACAAAAATAACATTAACTTGAAACCAAATTACCAAAAATTAAAATATATAAAAAATAATTTAGTACTTGAACTCTGGGCCTGGGCACTGTCCCTGAGCTCTTCAGCTCAAGGCTAGCACTCTACCACTTGAGCCACAGCGCCACTTCTGGTTCTCTGGTGGTTAATTGGAGACAAAAGTCTCAACGTTCTTTAGTTCTTTACTGCCAGGGCTGGCTCTGAACCATGATGCTCAGCCTCCTGAGTAGCTAGGCTTACAGGCGAGAGCTACTGCTGCCTCACTAAAAAGTAGCATCTTTAGCTGGGCTCCCGGTGGGGTGGCTCATGCCTGTAATTCTGGCTACTCAGGAGGCTGAGATCTGAGCAAACCAGCCTAGGCAGGAAAGTCTGTAATACTATCTCCATTAATTAGCAAAATGCCAGAGGTGGAGCTGTGTTTCAAGTGTTAAAACATAAGCTTTGAGCAAAATAGCTCAGGGTTAGTGTACAGGCCCTGAGTTGAAACTCCAGGACCAACATACACACACACACACACACACACACACACACACACACACACACACACAAGCCGGCACATGTGTGCATGTGCACAAATTAACATCATTAGTTTACTATGACAAATGATGTTTGAATGAAATAAACTCATAAGTATTGTAGTAATAGATTCAGGGCAAGGTCTTTTTACAGTATGCATTCTGTACCCTGATTTACTAAGCTCAACTTTTCCACAATTTCCCTTCTTGTTTTCTTTTTTAAAGAAATTTTATTGTCAGGGTAATGTATAGAGGGGTTACAGTTACATTTGTCAGCTATCCCTTCTTGTTTTCTTATTTTTGCCCTGTGTTAATGCATGTTAATTCACATGAAAACCTGTACCTGAACATGGAAGTTCATTAGTGGGGTTAGCCAGGAGCTGGGGTAGGATCTGAGAAAAAAGAGACAGGAGGAAAGACAAAAATGTTCTAGAATTAAATAACAGTATGGTTGCACGACTCTGTGAATTCATACTCTGTGAATTACACAGAATCGTGGAACATACACTTTATCTTATTTTATATAAATGACACTTCCTTGTTTTTTTTTTCTTTTTTGTCAGTCCTGGGGCTTGAACTCAGGGCCTGGGCACTGTCCTTGAGCCTTCTCAAGGCCAGCAGTCTACCACTTGAGCCACAGTGGTCACTTCCAGCTTTTTCTGTGTATTACTGAGGAGTCCAGGGCTTCATGCATGCTAGACGAGCACTCTACCAGTAAGCCACATTCCAAGCCCTGGAGCATACATTTTAACAGAGAGACTTTACCACTATGTAACTATATCCCTAGTAACACCTACATTTAATTTTTAAAAATTGCCATAGTTGAAGCTCCGAGGGGCTCAGGCTTCTGTTGGACCTCCTCCCTCGCCCCGCCTCCGGGAGAGGGAAGGTACGGCTTACAGAAAGCTGATTGGCTAATCTCCAAAGGAGGGCGGGACGAAAGGGGGCGTGTCCAGCCGCTGTCGGCGGGGCGAGGCGGGTTGAAGCCACGGCTCGCGAGATTTTGCTGGTTCCGTATTTCGGGTCTGCAAAGTGGTGGGGAGGCGGGCGAGTTGGACGCTGGGGTCCCCGCTCGTCGCGGCTCGAATCCCGGCTGAGGTCGGGCCACCCCGCTATTGTGCAGTCCGGGGGACGGTCCTCCGCCTGTCGGCTCCCGCGCGGGCGCCTAGTCCTGACGAGGGGCCGGGGGCCAGCGCCCCCACCCCTGTCCTGAGCACCGGAGATGAGCTTCCTCTTGTGAGTGAGGCCGAGCGCCGGCCGTGGGGGGGGCGGGGGAACCCGGGGCGGAGGGCGGAGAGACCCGGCGTCGCCGCGCCCGTCTCGGGGCCACGGGGGCGGTCTGGGGGTGGGGGAGAACCCCAGCGAGCGGAGTGAGAAGTTGGGGAGCCGGAAAAACCCCGGGGCCGGTAGCGCCTCCAAACTTTTCCGCCCCAGCGCCCCGAAGGGCGGGGAGACGGTGGGCGGACCGAGCGCCGGGCCCCGCCGCCGGCCCCCGCCGCCGGCCCCCGGGCTCGCTCGAGTCTAGGTCGGCTCTAGCCCGGTGAGGGTCCGGGCTGCGGCAGCTTTTCTTTTCTCCCCTCGCTCGTCCGGCCTCGTGAATGTCCTTAAATTACCCCCGCGGAAAACATGCCGTCCCGGGGACATGCCTGTGGTAGCGCGAGGACCTGGCTGCTCGCGGTGGGCCCGGCAGCCAGACCCCTGGGTGCCGTGCTCCGGCCCGCCGGCGACCAAGGGACCCTGTGACCGGTCCTTACTGGAACCCTTGAGCCATCACTTTACTCGGGGGGTTTTACCTGGTGTATCGCGTAACTGTGAGGTGTGAGGGGATCGTTGTACGCCTTGGGTTAGAAATAGAAGCTTGTCGTTTTAATTAAATTTGAGTTACATTGTGTTTCTCCACCGGTTTTGCTTCTCCCTCCCATCCCCAACTCCAGCCTCCCCCCTCAGTACTACGGTTTTTGCACTCAGGACTGTTTTCACACAGATAGTCCCATCAATTGAGCCGGGTCTCCAAGCTCTCTTTGATTTAGTTTGTTTCTCAGGTAGGATGTAGTTTTGACTTCATGGCTGGAATTACCAGGCTTGTTTGTTGGGGTGAGATGGGGTCTCAGAGGCTTTTTTTTTTTTTTTTAAGCTGACCTCGAACCTTGATCCAATCTGTTCTGGAGTAGCTGTTGTAGGCTTGAAATATTGTGCCTAGCCCTACTCATTCCTTTTCTTGGCCTTTCTTTTCTTTCTGTGCCAGTCTTGGAGCTTGAACTTAGGTCAGGGTGCTGTCCCTGGGGTCTTTTGTTCAAGGCTATGGTCTGCCACTTAAGCCACTGCTGTACTTTCTACTTTTTGGTAGTTAATTGGATATGAGTTTCATGGACTTTCCAGTCTGGCTGACTTCAAACTACCATTCTCAAATCTTAGCTAATATTATAGGCATAAGCTACCAGCAGCCCTGCTTAATTCTTTAATGTGGTAAGTTTGGATTCTTTGTAGTATTTTGCTGTTATAAATAGCTTTACTAAAAATACCTTCATTGAAATTTCACTTGACTCTGGGTATTGGCCCTGAAAAATGATGCTTTGTTAAAAATCTGTATTCTTTAGCTTTAATTACATACTTTATGTGTATTACACATACACATATATTCGTTCACTTATTGATTTGTGGATACATATTGCTTTTGGATATACTTCTGAGCTTTTCTTTTAAATGTCTTGTTGATGGACATGGATTGTTTTTTCCTCTTATGAATAATGCTATGATCATTTGTATTTGTTTTTTGCGTGTATGTGTGTGTTCATTTCTCTTGGTTGTAGACCTAGGAATGGAATTAATGGAATTGCTGGTCTTTCTTTAGGAACTGCTGAACTATTCCAAAGTGCTACCTTGTTTTATCTTCACACTGTACTATAGGAAGGGTCCAAATTGCCCAGTCTTATGCTTCTGCTCTGTCACTTCATTACAGCCATCTAAGTGTGAAGTGGAATTTCCTGCTTTAGTTTTGCACTACCCTAATTAATAATGTTGAGCATCTCTTTTGTGTGCTTACTCACCATTTGTACATATTGTCTGGAGTAAAGCTATTCAAGTCTTTTGTCCACTTTTAAGTTGATTGATTTTTTAAAAAAATTTTTAACTGTATTTTTTTTTTGTCTTTTCTTTTTTGGCACTGGGGATCGAACCCAGGACGTTGCACTTGCTAAGCAAGTGCTTTGCCACTGAGCTACATCCCAGCCTGATTTTTAAAATTTTTGTTAACACTTATTAATTGGAGAAATTAGTGGACGTCGCTGACTTTTCCATACATGTATGAATTTTGTATTCGTCATGTCCATCCTGTCCTCCTACCTTTTTGTTTTTGAGTTATAAGATAGATAGATACAAGTCTCATCATACTTGTGATGTATTAATATTTACTTCCTTCTTGTAAATCATTTCATTGTCTTGATAATGTTATTAAAGCATAAATGTCTTAATTTAGACAAAAGTCATATTGAACCTTGAAATTTCACCATGTCACATTCTCCTTTCATTCAATTTCTCTCTTTTTTTTGGTGATACTGTGCTCAGGCCTGCTAGGAACATGCCTCCAGCCCCCTCACTTTTTTTTTCTTTCCTAGATCTTTAGTTTTATTTTATTTACTGCTGAGAATATATTAACTAGATTGTTCATATTTATATAGAATATATACATTAAATACAAATCAAGCTGTGTATGGTGTCTCATGAGTCTGTGGCAGAAGGATATTAAGTTCAACTCGCCTGAGCTACATCCTGTCTCAAAATATATATAAAAATGTTTTCTTTATGTATTTTTCTTAAAATATTTTTGTATTAGCTTTGCTGTTTTGTTCCTCCTCCCCACATGTATTCTAATTACAGGAGCAGATTTCCAATACTTTTCTAGCCAAATCATGCCCTTTTTAGCTTGGTTACTTTTGAGGCAGGGTCTCACCTTATGGCCCCAAATGGTTTTAATTCCACTGAGATTGAGAGCACTTTGTTCAGATTTTATACATCCTCTGAAATGACAGGTGTAACTCAATCTAGCCATTAGCAGAGCTAGCCTAGAGATTTTTTTTTTTTTTTTGCAATCCTGGGGCTTAATTCAGGTCCTGAGTACTATCCTTGGGCTTTCTCAAAGCTAGAGCTCTAGCACTTGAGCCACAGCACCACTTCCAGTTTTTTCTGTATACATGGTACTGAGGAATCGACCTGGGTCATGCATGCTAGGCAAGCACTCTACCACTAGGCCAAACTTCTGGCCCCAGGCTGGAGAATTTTTATGCTTGGCTGGCCTTAAACTGCTATGCCTGAACCTCTGCCTTTCAAGTAGCTAGGATTATATATAGGCTTGAGCCTTCAAACCTGGCTCACAATTCTATTTTATAATTTACACTCTTACCCAAAACAGATTCCTCAGGTAAAGTGAAAGCCACAGCTCTGGTCCCTTCCCTCCCTTGGAAGTAGTCATTGATGTGTACTGTTCTGATACTTTCTATGCATTACTGAAATAGGTTTCTGCTGTAATGTGGTTTTATAATGACATTAGCATGTTTAGAATCTCTCTTTCTCTCTTCTTTGGTGCTGGTCTTAGAGCTTGAACTCGGTGCCTGGGCACTGTCCCTGAGCTTTTCTTTTGCCTAGGGCCAGCTAACACTTTGCTACTTGAGTCTCAGCTCCACTTTTACTAGGATCTCTTTATGTGAATGCTTATATTCTATCTTCTTTTCTACTGTACAGTATTACAAGTTGTAGATGTAACATGTTTACTTATTTGTTCCTCTACTTAGAATTTTTTCCAGGTTTTTTCACATTAAAAACTGTCTCAGAAAACTAAATTTTTATTCCTACTATATTCAACTTTCTCTGATAGTATATTTTAGATTTGTTTTAGACAGGATCTCATTAAGTAGTTTAGTTGGCTTTGAACTGCTCAGCCTCCCTAGTGCTGGGATACAGGTTTGTATTGCTTCACTTAGTGAAGTTAAGATTATCTTCCTTTCTTTCCTTTCCTTTTCTTTGTCTTCAGTGTTTATATAATGCTGGGAAGACCTTGTGGATGGTGTAAGATATGAAGAAAAACTTACTTTCTTCCATCAGCCAGTTGTGTCTGTCTCATTTTTTTTATCCTTTTAAAATTTCAAAATGGTAGTATTTCTTTACCTTTGATCTTATTATTACTTGTTTTAACGGCATCTCAAATAATTTTGGTAAAGGAAACTGAACCCTGGAACTGAAAACCTTAGGGCTAACTTGTTTGTTTTCTTTTGTGCTGGTTGGAATTTGAACTAAGAGTCCTGAGCCTCCCCCCTTTTTTTTCTTTTTCATTTTTTTTGTCAGTCATGAGAATTTAAATCAGGGTCTGGCGCTGTCCTTGAGCTTTTTCACTGAAGGCTATTGCTCTACCAGTTTGAGCCACAGCACCACTTCTGGTTTTCTGATAGTTAATTGGAGATAAAAGTCTCCCTGGCTGACTTTGAACCACAATCCTCAGATCTCAGACTGCTGAGTAGCTAGGATTACAGGCATGAGCCACTGTGTCCAGCCCTCCATCCCTTTCTATAGGTAGAAATTGAGTCTAAAAGAAGGTTTTGGTTTTTTAGTCACAGAGTTAGTAGATCAAGGGCTAGAATCCAGGATAAACTCTTAGTTAAGATGTCCCTTATATCAGATGTCTGCCGGGGGTATAACAAAATTGTCTTGTAAAATTAAATAATAGCAAACTGTGTGTGTGTGTGTACTGATAGGGATGGAATTTGCAGTCTCATGCATGTTAAGCAAGCATTGTACACTGTACCATATTCTCAGCCCTAAAATATCCTCTTATTGTGATTATCCCTTTTCCATCCTGACACATTTCAGGGAGTGTTTTTTTTTTCTTTTACTTCATTTATCTGCCTAAAATTATGCTTTTAGTCCTCAAAATATATACTTCCTTTTTTCAACCCAACAGCAGCAGCCGCTCTTCTAAAACATTCAAGCCCAAGAAGAATATCCCTGAAGGATCTCATCAGTATGAACTCTTGAAACATGCTGAAGCAACTCTAGGAAGTGGAAATCTGAGACAAGCTGTAATGTTACCAGAGGGAGAGGACCTCAATGAGTGGATTGCTGTTAACAGTAGGTTTTCAACAACATTCAACCTAGTGGTTTATAGATTTTGTTAAAATATTGTTGTTGATCAATTTCCTTGTACAGGTATAACTATTGTAATGTAGCAAGTTATCTGTAAAGAAACAGTAGTACAAACACATCCCAAACTGTGTTATTTGGAGTATTGGGTAGTGGCTTGTGAGACTGAATAGAGACTTGAGGAGAAACAATGAATGAGATGTAATTCCTGAGAAAACCATGAAGCTGAAGGGCTCAGTCAGCTGAAGGATTGGTAAGTACAGAGTTTCTACTTTGGAACATGAGTTTATAGGAAGTCTGTCTTTGTGGATTTGCCTCGCCTCCCTGGAACCCTCATTGGCCTGCACAGGAAGAAAACGTCAACTGTAGTTCCTGTGGGCAGTTAGTAATTCACTGTGGCTTAGGGATGGTCTTGTACTTACTTGGTTCTTTCCTATCTTTTTGTGTTTTAATAGCTCATAAAATTTTACCCTGGAACATTCCAGTTTCTAGTTGACAGTATGCATCTTCCTGATGAACACCTTTTCCTGTATTTATTTGTCATCTACATACATTTCTTTGGTCAGGTTTAAGGTTATTTGGCTCATTTTTTAGTTTTATGGTTAAGTTTTAAGAGTTCTTTGTATCTTTTGGATAACTGTCTTTTATTACATATGTCTTTTGCAGATATTTTTTCTTCTAGCCTATTTGTCTTTGTGTGTGTGTGTGTGTGTGTGTGTGACAAACAGAGAGAGCACGAGTGAGCGATGTGTGTCAGGGGCTTGAACTCAGGGCTTGAGCACTGTCCCCGAGCTTCATTACCCAAGGGGACTCTACCACTTGAGCCACAGCTCCACTACTCCCAGGTTTTTTGTTTGTTTTGGGGGGGGGGCGTGAGGAAGAATAGTTTCTTGGGAGATAAAAGTCTCACAGAGTTTCTTGCTCAGGCTGGTTTCAAACCACGATTCTCGGAGCTTGGCCTCCTGAGTAGCTAAGATTATAGGCATGGGCTATGAGTATCCATTCCTATTTCTCTTTTTATTCTCTTGATGGTGTATTTTGCAGAGCAGGAACTTTTAATTCAATGAAATCTAGCTTACCATTTCTTGCATAAAATGTATTGTTGGTGTGCTATCCCAAAGGTGATTGCCAAACTCAGAGACACCTAGATTTTCTCCTATGTTCTTCTTTCATTATCTAGAACCTTACACTTTTCATTTTATATTTAGGTCTGTAATTGCTTTCAAGTGCTTTTTTCCTTTTTTGAACTAGGATTTGAACTCAAGGTTTCACTTGTTAGGCAGGCGCTCTACATTTGAGTAATACTCAGAGCCCAATTTTGAATGTGCATTTCTATAAAGGATTTAAGATCTCTGACTTGTTTCATTGTTTACATGTGGATTTTCAGTTGTTCCAGCACTCTGTTGAAAAGACTGCCTTTTCTATATTTCATCACCTTTGTTCCTTTGACAGGTCTGTTTCGAGGTTCTCTATTCTGTTCCATTAACCTATTTGTTATTTTACCAGCACTGCACTGGTTGGAGTTCTGTACCTAAGTGTTGAAATGGGGCAGTGTCAGTCCTCCTACTACTGACTGCCCAGGTAGTTTGCTTTTTCATATAAACTTTAGAACTAGGGTGTGGGTGTGGGTGTGTGCACACATGCCTGCACACACAAAGGTACATGGACATATATGCATGCCAGTCCCAGAACTTGAAGTCAAGTCCTAGGTTTTGTTCCTGAGCTTTATTTTTCCTCTCAAAACAAGCACTCCACCACTTGAGCAACACTTCCAATTCTGTTTTCTTGGTGGTTAATTATAGGTAAGAGTCTCACAGACTTTCCTCACATCTCAACTTCAAGTTTCTATAATTACAAGCATGAGCCACCAGCACCTTGCTTATAACAGATTTTTGAAAATTATAAAACAACTTACTGGGATTATGATTGAGACTAGTTCTGTTTGTTTTTGTGCTGGTAGTTGAACTCAGGACCTGGGGACTGTTCCTGTAGGTTTGTGCTCAAGGCTAGTTCTCTACCACTTGAGCCTCAGCTCTACTTCCGGATTTTTGGTGGTTAATTGTAGATAAAAGTCTCACAGACTTTTCTGACAGGACTGGCTTCAAATGGTGAGCCTCAGATCTCAGCCTCCTAAGTTGCTAGGATTATAGGTATGAGCCACCAGTGTCCAGCTGTTTTGTATAAGAAAGGGTAAAAGAACTTAAGGAACAGGATACAAAAATAGTTAACCTAAGTGTAAAAAAAGGAATTGCATTACTGGAATTTACATGTGTGTGTGTGTATACACACTTTTTTTTTTTTTTCCAGTCCTGGGGTTTGAACCGAGGGCCTGAGCAACCCTCTACCATTTGAGGCACAGTACCACTTCTTGCTTTTTTGTGTGTATGTGGTACCAAGGAGTTGAATCCAGGCTTCATACATGCCAGGCAAGCACTCTACCACTAGGACATACTCCTGGCCAATTTTTATATATTTTTATATGTTGTTTTGATATTTAAACTACATGAGAATGAAGATGAAATGGACAATTTTAATTATTTCATAAAGTTCCTCCTTTTCATAAATCTGGCTAGATGGTATGACCTTCCTGGACCACATTTTGAGAACAGTGACTTTGAACCAAAAGAGTCACTGCCTGGTCATACTCTGCTTTGGGAGACTCTCCAGGGCTAAATGTTACATTCTTAGAAACATTGCTAAGAGGAAGGTTAATATGTGAGGGTGTTTTATGTAAAATTCCTCTTTGAATTGTAGTAAAGTCCTAGTTAATTTTTTTAGGTACTTCCTTAGACTGAGAACAATTTTTTTGCCTACTAAGCATTTAAGTTTGTGTTTAATCTTAGGCAAACAAGGGGAAAAAAACTCTTAAGTAACATTAAAATACTCATAAACATTTTACTAAGTATTTTATTTCTTTGTCTTCTCTAGAATTCACAAAGGAAAAATTTCAGGAAGCTGAAGTGATCTTTAAACTTCTTTACTTTCACTTTTATATGCCTTGATTATTTGTTGTTATAGAAACGAGTATTAAGTGTTTTGTTCTCCTTATTTCCTATATCATTCTATTTTTTTGTGTGTGTGTGTGCCAGTCCTGGTGCTTGAGTTCAGGGCCTGAGCACTGTCCTTGGGCTTTCTCAAGGCTAGAACTCTACTGCTTGAGCCACAGCATCACTCCTTGCTTTTTATTCTATGTATGTGGTACCAAGGAATCGAACCTGGGTTTTTGTCCATGCTAGGTAAGCACTTTACCATTAGACCAAACTCCTGGCTTCCCTTTTTAATTTTTTTTAAATTTAATTTTATTGTCAGGTTGATGTAAGGTAGTGAGTACATTTCTTGTCAAACATTGTTACCTCCTCCCATGTTTTTCTTCCTACTTTCTATTTATTATCCCCCTCTCTCTCTCTTCCCTCTCCCTCTCTCCCTCTCTCCCTCTCTCCCTCTCTCCCTCTCTCCCTCTCTCCCTCTCTCCCTCTCTCCCTCCCTCCCTCCCTCCCTCTCTCCTTCCCTCCCTTCTTCTCTCTTTGCCAATCCTGGGGCTTAAACTCAGGGCCTGGGCACTGTGCTTGGGCTTTCTAAAGGCTCTATCACTTGAGCCACAGCACCACTTCTGGCTTTTTCTGTGTATGTGGTACCAAGGAATCAAACCCAGGGCAAGCACTCTAACACTAGGCCACACTCCCAGCGTGTGTGTGTGTGTGTGTGTGTGTGTGTGAGCTTGTGGTGGGAAGTGAGAGATTATATAGGGGAAGGGGTAAGCCACAGCAGAAATGGATGTGATCTCAGAGGATGGGGAATTACCTTAGACTGGGGGACCTCCCACTGCCCCCAGGCATGCCAGTTGCCAGGGTTACAGGTGTTGGGTGGGGATTTCCAGGGTACAGGGGGAGAGAGCCAAGGGAAGAAGTCATTTCTTCCAGGCGGACCTAACAGTATATTAGATCTAAATTCCACAAATGAGAGAAAACATGAACCTAGCTTACTTTACTTACATTATTATAATATTTCCTATACCAGTAAGTTCTAATGTTTCTTCTACACTATCATGTAGTAGTTTAAAGTTTAAAGTCTGATGTTGAGGTCTTTGATGCATTTTGAGTTGGAATTGGTGCAAGCTGACAGACAGGGATCCAGTTTTGGTCTTCTACATATGGATATCCAGTTTTCCTAAATACCAATTAGCTAAACTGGATGTTTTGACTGCCTGTTACCTGTTGATACAGCTGGTATACCTCTGTCTTACACTGTATTCTACAACACTTTTTTTAAATCTTTGCTAGCCAATGATATTATTTGGTTCAAATTGATAAGAAGCTATGAATTTTTTCATATATAATGTTTTCCTCATATATGATTTATAATCCAATGATTTTATAATGAAATGATATACTTCAAAGATGTAATAAGTCACTACTAAGTTCAAATTATCTCCAGTATTTTCTTTCCTAGTGTTATATGTTGGTTAGAAATTTTATATAAGTTAACTTTTAGTAGAACAAGTTCTGCCTCACTGGGATGCTGAGGCCAGCCTGGGAAACCTAGCAAGACTTCATCTCCAAAAGTACTGCCTAGCTTCTTTTCAACTGACAGGTCTGATGTTTTTGTTGTATTTATACAAACCTATAATACATTTTCACTATTTAATACGATGATTATTTAAGATATTTAAATATAAGCTGGGTGCTGATGACTCACACCTGCAATCCTAGCTGCTCAGGAGTATGACATCTGAGGATCACAGTGTTAAGCCAGCCTAGTAGAACTAACCCCACCCTTCCCCTCCCCGTGGGGGGGGGGGGGGAGAAACCAGGAAAAGGAAAAAGAATGTGTGTGTGTGTGTGTAATACAATTTTGCTATTATCTCTGCAGCTGTGGACTTCTTCAACCAGATCAATATGTTATATGGAACTATTACAGAATTCTGTACTGAAGCCAGCTGCCCAGTTATGTCTGCAGGTCCCAGGTATGTGTATGGCCTGTTACATAGAGGATTACTTTTGCTCTATCACTGATAGTCAAATAATGTTAATGACAGATTTTATTGTCCCTTTGTTTATATATAGTTCATTTAATAGTTTGTAAATACTTGCTGTTAGCTGTTATCATTAAATACCTATGTTTGTGTGGGTACTCAGTGTTTGATTAAAAATTTTTTTCTTTTTTTTCTTTTTTATTATAATGTATAGAGGGGTTATAATTATATTCACCAGTTAGAGGGTACATTATTTCTCACATATTGATACCCCTTCTCATGTTTTTGGCCCCATTTCCCTCCCTCAACCCACTCTCAGTCATCTTGTTTTCCCCCCTTCCCTTTCCTATTTCAAATGAACAAATAAACGTATGTACAATATTCCAGGTAACAAAGTCAGATACTGTAACAATATGAAATTAACCAAAGGGCAACAGAAGAGAAGAGAAATAGCATAGTACATTAAGAGCAACATTGATTAAAAATTTATTGTTATAAAAATGATGTACAGAGGGATTACATTTCACAAAACAGATAATAAGTACATTTCTTTTGGACAGTGTCATCCCTTCCTTTGTTCTCCCCATTTTCACTCCTGTACTTACCCACAGTTAACATATGTATGTGTATATGTATATGTATAATATATATTCCATTTTCAACATGGTTTCTACTGAGTACCACCGTTGCATATGTTCACTCCATTTTTGTGGTCCCTCTATCCCCACCAAAGTCAGAAAAAAAATGAAGAAAATAAAAAGGAAAGAATTAATCTTGTTTGCATTTCCTGGAGTTCATTTGAATCAGTATTATTTTATATGATCAGAAGCACAGAGATATTGCACTTCTGTGTTCCTCCCTTAACAGGGTACCCCTTGGTCTCACTATAGTAAATTCCTATAGTACTTTATAATTTATCATGTATATTAGATTTAGCATTCATATGTGAGAGAAAACATGCTTCATTTGTCTCTCTGAGTTTGGCTTATGCACTTAACATGATTTGTTCTAGCTCTGTCCATTACCTTGTAAATAGCATATTATTCTTTCTAATGGTCGTATAAAATTCCATTGTGTATAGGTACCACAGATTTTGAGTCCATTCATGTGTTATAGGGCATCTGGGCTGTTTCTATAACTTGGCTATTGTGAATAATGCAGCAATGAATGTAGATGTGCATGTATCTTTACTATATCCTGGCTTGTGATATTCAGGGTAAATGCCCAGGAGTAGTATGGCTGGCTGTATTGTAGGGAACATTCATGCTTAGGTTTGTTTTTTTGTTTTTTTGCTAGTCCTAGGGCTTGAACTCAGGGCCTTGGCACTGTCCTTGAGCTTTTTCAAGGCCAGTGCTCTACCACTTGAGCCACAGCAGTAGTTGTTGTTTTTTCGGGGGAGGGCTTGAACTCAGGGCCTGGACACTATCCTTAAGCTCTATCCAAGCTAGCATTCTACCACTTGTGTGTGGTACCAAGGAATCAAACTCAGGGCTTTATGCATGCTAGGCAAGCACTCTACCACTCTACCTGGCCCCAGTCATAAAGTGTTTTTTGTGTGTGGATCATGGAGCTATGAGGCTTGTACTTGGTCTGGGTGCTGTCCCTGAGCTTTTCAGCTCAAGACTACCACCCTACCCTTGAGCCAAGCCCCACTTCCCTTTTCTAGAGGTTAATTGGAGATAAAAGTCTCAGGTCCTTTTGTGCCCAGACTGGCTTTGAACCTTGATCCTTAGATCTCAGCCTCCTGAGTAGCTAATATTACAGGCATGAGCACCATGCCGGGCTGTAAAGGTTTTTGAAAACTATCATGGACATATTTTTTTTCTCCAGATATGAATATCATTGGGCAGATGGAACTAATATCAAGAAGCCCATCAAATGTTCTGCACCAAAATACATTGACTATTTAATGACGTGGGTTCAGGATCAGCTTGATGATGAAACTCTTTTTCCTTCTAAGATTGGTAAGTTAATGTTGTAGAACTATTCTGAATGAAACTTGTAGTATTTTCATACTCTTCTTTTAAGATAACTTAATAGAGACTGACACATTCCTTTTCAAAAGTAACTTTACCAATATATACTCCATCCAATGTGTTTGTGTCTGCCTGTTTCTTTGCCGTACTGATTATTACATTATTACTCACTGTTTAATCTTCTCCTATTTGTCTGAGTAAATTTTTGTTTGAATGTACATCTTAACAATATTCATGTATATGAGCTTTTTTTTTTTTTTTTTCCTGGCATGGAGGTTTGAAGTTAGGCTTTTCACACTCAGTTGCTTATTTGGTTTGGCCCCAGACCTCGAGCATTGCTCTTTGCTATTTATATTTGACTCATGGACTTTCCTGTCCAGTATGGACTCTGGAGCTCAGCTTCAATCCTCTGGATCTCACCTAGGATTACAGGTATAAGCCTGATGTATTTAACCAGTTTTTGGCTTATTGATAATTTGGTTCTCTGTTATATTGTCTTTTTTTTTTTTTGCCAGTCCTAGGACTTGAACTCAGGACCTAGGCATTGTCCTTGGGTTTTCTCAAAGGTTAGTGCTCACCACTTGAGACACAGCACCACTTCCTGCTTTTTCTGTGTATGTGGCACCAAAGAATTGACTCTAGGGCTTCGTGCATGCTAGGCAAGCACTCTACCACCAGGCCACACTCCCAGCCCCTCTTTGTCTATTTTTTTTTTTTTTTTTGACCAGTCCTAGGGCTTGAATTCAGGGCCTGGGCACTGTCCTTGGACACTTTTTTGCTCAAGGCTAGCACTCTGCCACTTGAGCCACAGCACCATTTCTGGCTTTTTCTGTGTATGTGGTTCCGGGGAATTAAACCCAAGGCTTTGTGCATGTTAGATGAGCATGCTACCACTAGGCCATGCTCCCTGCCCCCTCTTTGTCTATTTTTATGTCAAAGATATTATCTCCTTGTTACACATATCTTGTATATTTTTCTCTAGGTTACCTTTGGTCTTGTTTTGTTAAGGGGCACTTTTCTATATACATCTCATTTTGTCCTATGAGTCTTTTTTTTTTTTTTTTTTGCCAGTCCTGGGCTTGAACTCAGGGCCTAAGCATTGTTCTTAGACTTTCTCAAGGCTAGAGCTCTACTACTTGAGCCTCAGTACCACTTCTGGCTTTTTTCTGTGTAGGTGGTACCGAGGAATTGAACCTTCGTGCATCCTAGGCAAGCACTCTACCACTAGCCAAACTTCTGTCCCTGAGTCATTTCTTTTAAGAGGGGTTATTTTGTTTATTTTGTAGTACTAGAGAGAGAACTCAGGTCCTTATGAATGTATGCTAAATAAGTACTCTGCCAGTGAGCTACATCTCCAGCGTATAACTTGAGTTTTAATAGAGTTGTCAGATTATGGGAATGTTTAATACTTTCATGTTTTTGATTTTTTCCATTTAAATCTTTGCCTTGTCAGGAGTTTCATTTCTGAATGCTGACATCATTCTTTCCAGACCCAAAGCAGCCAATTTGTTTTGTATTATTGGATGTGTGCAGCAATACATGTCTCAGGATTTCACATTCTCTTTATTTGTTCCTATAAAAATTTCACAGTTTTAACCAGGCTTGGTGGCTGTAATCCTAACTACTCAGGAGGCTGAGATCTGAGAATTCAGGCATTAAAGACCATAAGATTCTTATCTCCAATTAATCACCAGAAAACCGGAAGGGGTACTGTGGCTCAGGGGTAGTGCGGTAGCCTTGAGCTGAAGAGCTCAGAGACAGCACCCAGGCCCAGAGTCCCCATGACCAACAAAAAAAAAGAAAAAAAAAAATTCAGTTCTTACTCATTATATAAGGGCTAGTCTTTCCATCCTTTTCTTCTTTTTCAGAATATTCACATCTATTCTGGCATATTTGTTCTCCAAAAAAACTTAGAATCAATTTCTCAAGGTAAAAAAAGTTTTAAATTATGATAGTATCTGTTTTTTTCAATAAATGTAGGATTTTTTTCTCTTTACAATGCTGTCTTCTTAACCAAAAACATACTATTCATTTATTCTTTTTTTTCTTTTTCATATATCTTTATTGTAATTAATGGAAGGGTTACATTATATTCACCAGATAGAAGGTGCATTACTTCACAAATACTGATTTTTTTTTTTTGCCAATCCTGTGGCTTGATCAAATTCAAGGTCTGGGCGCTGTCCCTGAGCTTCTTTTGCTCAAGGATTGCACTCTACCACTTTAGCCACAATGCAACTTCTGGCTTTTTCTGCTTATGTGGTACTGAGGAATCAAACCCACAGTGCAGTAAGCCACATTCCCAGCCCCATTCATTTATTTTTACCTTTTTTTTTCTCTTGTATAGTCAGTTGCTTTCCTTTACATTAGTCTTTTAAGTTTATATCTATCGATTTTATCTTTTAGAACTTGGTTTCCAACTGGTTATTGTTTTTATTTTAGATTTTATATATGTTATATTAACATATAGGAAAGCCATTGTAGGTGTTTTCTGTGAATTTCAGTTTTTTAGTTTTTGGTTAGTTCTTTGGAGTTTTGTATATGTACAGCCCTGTTGTGATACATGTTTTTCTTGTTTTGTGCATTATCTAATTGCACTAATAAGTATGTCAAAGCAATGCTGAGTTACGGTGATAATGGCCATTCTTTCTTTGGTTTTCTTTTACTGAAATACTTCTAGTATTTCAGCAATAAAATCCATTTATATTAAGAAAATAATTTTTTAAAAAATCGGACATGGTTGTAGAGTTTTTGTCATCTTCCCCTCCCACCCCCCCAGCGGTTGCACTGAGGACTTCTCACATAAGCATGTACTCTACTGCTGAACTACATTCCCAGTGTGCTGTGTGCACAGGCACACACTACACACACACACACCTACTGGTACTGGGACTTGAACTCAAGGCTGACATACCACCACTTGAGCCACAGTTTTACTTCTGGCTCTTTGGTGGTTAATTGGAGATAAGAGTCTCATGGACTTTCCTGCCCTGGCTATCTTCAAACAGCTATCCTCAGATCTTAGAATTTTGAGTATTAAGCTTATAGGTGGTGTGAGCCATTGGTGCTGTCTTTTTTCTTTGAAAACATATCCACTGTAAGGATACTTCTTATGTTTTTGTTTTTTCCAGTGGTGGGGCTTGAACTCTGGGCCCGGGCACTGTCCCTGAGCTCTTCAGCTCAAGGCTGCCACCCTACCCCTGAGCTTTTTCAGCTCAAGACAACCACCCTACCCCCTTGAGCCACAGCACCACTTCTGGTATTCTAGTGGTTAATTGAAGATACGAGCCTCACGGACTTTAGTGCCTAGGCTGGCTTTGGATTTAGATCCTCAGATCTCAGCTTCCAAAGTAGCTCGGATTACAGGTGTGAGCCAGCATGCCCAGCTAGGATACTTCTTTTCTAGGCTACAGGAAAATGAACAGTTTAGAAGATAAAATACTTTACATGTAGATGATGCTATCTCCTTCTTTGCTTAGGAGAGTTTCTAGTCCCAATTGAGTGTGTGTGGGTGTACACGTGTATGTCTGTGTAATTTTATAGAACTACAGGTTACAAAAGTAATGCTCTATTTACATTAGAAATGCTTATTATTGCATTTACTTAGGGAGAAACTCATAATAAAATAAAATTATGTTTAAACTTTGAGCATCAGATGTCATTTTGATGCCTGGCCTAGTACAGAAATAGATTTGTGTATTAGTGAGTGTGTGTGTGTGTGTGTGTGTGTATGCGTGCACGAATATGTGCTTGTCTGTGCATGTTTATGTGATGTAGTTGCTCTTAGCTCTTGCTGACATTTAGTTAGGTAGAAGACTAATTGCTATATATGTGCATTTGATTGCAGGTGTACCATTTCCCAAAAACTTTATGTCTGTGGCAAAGACCATTCTGAAGCGTCTGTTCAGGGTTTATGCCCATATTTATCACCAGCACTTTGATTCAGTGATGCAGCTGCAAGAGGAGGCTCATCTCAACACCTCCTTTAAGCACTTTATTTTCTTTGTTCAGGTAGGTGAGCTGGGTTGATTTCTGTGTCCTCTGACTTGGACTTGTTTGGATTGGTAATATTGAAGAGCAGTGTGTATAGCTGGGCACTTAATGTCTCTAACCTATAATTTTAGCTATTCAGGACACTGAGATCTGAGGGTTGCTACTCCAAACAAGCTCAGGCAGGAGAGTCCTTGAGACTTTTTTTTGCCAGTCCTGGGGCTTGAACTCAGGGTCTGAGCACTATCCTTGGGCATTTCTCAAGGCTAGTGCTCTACCACTTAAGCCACAGCACCACTTCTAGCTTTTTCTGTGTATGTGGTACCAAGGAAGACCTGGGTCTTCATGCATGCTAGGCAAGCACTCTACCACGATGCCACGCTCTCAGCCCCAGTTGTTGAGACTTTTATCTCCAGTTAATGACCAGAAAACCAGAAATGGGGCTGTGACTCAAAGTGCTAGCCTTGAGCAAAAAAGCTCAGGGATAGTACCCAGGCCCTGAGTTCAAGCCCCACAACTGACCAAAACCAAACCAAAATGAAACAATAGCAGTATACCTTATTATAGAGGGAGAGCAGCTAAGTACAAACATTATTCTTTTGTCTTTCCATAATGTTTCATTGGTGTGTACTACAGCAACATAAAATGCGTCATCCTTTTTTAACCCTTCTACTTCTGGCTCCCCAGGTCTCTGATGAGATTGTAGCATTCAATGATATGACCTGTTTCCTTGTGTGTAATATTGTTGGGAACATTGACTCTCTTGTATCAGAAAATGAATAGAGGGCCGGGAGTTTGGCCTAGTGGTAGAGTGCTTGCCTAGCATGCATGAAGACCCGAGCTCAATTCCTCAGTACCACATACATAGAAAAAGTCAGAAGTGGTGTTGTGGCTCAAGTGGTAGCGCTCTAGCCTTGAGAAAAACCCAGTGGACAGTTCTCAGGCCCTGAGTTCAAGCCCCAGGACTGGCAAATAAAAAGAAAATGAATAGACACATTTGTTAAGGCATTTTACTTCTGCACAGAGGATACACTACCACTCTCTCCAGAGTTAAGCAGGCACACTGGGTGGAGTGGTCTGCTCAATTTTATCCCAAACCAAGGGGTGATATTGTCCCTTCTCCTTGTTGCTAAGGAGTCAGACTCACATTTCTACTTACAATTGGCTACCAGAATGATGAGGTAATACAAGGAAAGTGGCACTCTCACCACTTATAGATGGTCTGACACTTCACACCTGGCTGGAAGCAGGCAGCTAATGGTTACAGCTGAAAGAGGTTGGTAAAGTCAGTGGAAAGTTCCCACTCAAGGGTGGGGGTTCTTCTATCCTTTAACTACATTAGTAAGGACTCAGACTGGCTGGCAACAAACAATACAGCTGATAGTTACAGTTGAAGTCAAGAAGCAGATCATTCCAGGAAATACCAGTACAGAATGGTGAGTGGTTACAAGATAGAGACATTTTGATTTGACAGAAAAGATTCCTTTTTCTTATATCAAAGAATTGGCTGGACATGGTGGGACATGTCTATAATCACAGTGTTTCTGAGGCAAGAGGATTGTAAATTTGAGGCTAGCCCTGACTATCTAGCAAAACTGTAAAAGCAAAGAACCAGGTTCCTTTGATTTAACTTTAGAGTTCTATAATTCTGTACACAAAGTATTATCTCTCTAGATTGTCTATATAGCATTTTATGATAAAAAGTGATTTCTTTTTAGTAGATATTCTATTTATAGTTCTATGTACAGCACAAAGAAAATGTGTGTGTGTGTGTGTGTGTGTGTGTGTGTGTGTGTGTGTGTGTGTGAGAGAGAGAGAGAGAGGGAGAGAGAGAGAGGCGGGGGGGGGATGAGAATATGAATCTGGCCTGTAATACTCATATTTTGGTTCTGGTGACCAACTGATGCTCTCACAGCCACCAGCCATACCATTAGCACACAAGACATGTCAGTGTAGAGGATCAGGTGTTTCTGAAAGGAGCTGATAGGAAATGGAGGAAAACCAGTGTGTACCACAATGTCATACCCATGTTTTAAAAAGGAATAAAAGCAAATTCCATTTTTAAAATGTTTATAGTGATCATTTAATCTTTCTTTTGGATTTATGGAAGCTAGGTTTAGAAATAGCTTTTCTAAAAAGCATGTTAAGGTGGACTGGGGCCAGGGAATGTGGTAAAATAAAGCATGAGGCCCTGCGGTCAGTCCCTCATACTACCAGAACAATAGAAAATCATGACTTAGGTCTATTGTAAACTTTTATTTTTTCTTCTCTTTTTAGGAGTTTAATCTGATTGACAGGCGTGAGTTGGCACCTCTTCAGGAGTTAATTGAGAAGCTTGGATCAAAAGACAGATAAATTTTTCTTCCAGAACACAGTTACCTTCTTGCTTCATCTCCTGCTAGATCTTTCTCATTGCTACCTTGTATAAACTAGATACAGACTTTAAGAAAACAGAAAAAGACACCCATTGTCTGTGTCTGCAGATGAAATTGTCCTAAAGAGGGAGGGTGCCCTGATAGCTTCAGAGTGAGACCTTGACACAGCCCAGACCAAGGACCCGGGTAACCATTCTTGTTACTGTCATTCTTGGTTGCTACATGTGACAAATAACCTGTTGACTTACTCTTCCACTCAAGAAAGTAATTGGATTTCTTTCTGATGACAGCATAATGGATATTAGGATTTTTAGCAATAATTTATTAATAAGTTTCCTAAACACATTTCTTAAAACAGTTAAATCAGTTTTATTCTCTTAGTTTTTAAATACTTTTTTTTTTTTGTTTTCTTATCATTTAGAAGTTCAGGGCTACTTAGATTTCCTTATCATTTAGAACTTCCGGGCTAATTTAGATAGCCCTTTTAATTTTAGGCTGTGTGCTTGTGTTTTTATAGATGAGGATATACCATTTTTCAGCCAGGCAAGGTGGTGCACACCTGTAATCCCAGCTTTTGGTTGGCTGAGGCAAGCAGATCACAAGTTTAAGACTAGCCTGGGCAGCTTAGTAAGACCTTGTCTCAAATAAATAAATAAATAAATAATTAGAACAAAAAAAACCATTTTTTAAGAATTTAGGATTTCAGTTAAAATCCTATGGCATATGTGAATGGGACTGACAAAGTTATTTTTCAATGACAATTTTAATCTTTATTTGAATTGTATTCACATCTAAACAGGAGTATATCAGAAATAATTTTTCTATGATTTCTAAGGATAATCTTACAAATTTTAATTTTTAAATTCAGCTTTCAAATTATGTTGCTTTAGCTAAGAAAAAAAACTTCAAAAAATTGAGACAGTTGTAGATCTCAAAACCACTACTTTTGCTCATATTGTTATTCATAAGCCTTGCAGTTCTGCATAAGAGAATGGAAAAGTATTTAGTACTTAATTATTTTGTTTCCTAAAAATTTATTTTAATGTTTTTTGCTGTGACTTGGCAGTTTGTATGAGTAGTGTAGGAATGCACTGATTTATCACCAATAAGAACAAACAAGACTTAAAAAACAAAACAAAATACTTAAGGGCATACCTTAATAGGCACACCCATGAATAGGGTGGGGCGGGAGTTTAAAGGAGACAAAATGGGAGAAGTAAGCTTAAAATCTTACTCAATTCCACTAATACTTAAGGATGAATTGAGTCTGCATAGGGAGTTTTATCCTGTTTTAAATGATGCATCAAAACTTGAAATGCTTTGTATTGGATAAAAGAATCTTTCCCTTTAGTGAAGACTTGCTTGTTTTTCACACTTGAGATATACCATGCATAGATTTCCTGGAAGACCTGCCAGACTGGCAAAACCTTATGAGCTGTGATTTTGCAAAGCACTCACCACTGTCCTTTGATAAAGGTTAGATTTTGATTAGGATTTTTTGGTTATTTATTTTATTCCAGTAGACTGTAAAGAAGTATATAGAAAACCCATTTTTAATAACTCAATTTCAGAAAGTTCCTAAAATGCATAGAATTATGAAGGAACTATTTCATCTAATTGAGGCTAAAACCATGCATCCCTGCTTGAATTTAAGAGTGAGATCGTTGCTTAGGGAGAGAAGAGGACAGCACCCTTCTACATTTTAGGATACATTCCAGCCTGTTTTTCTGAAGGTCTAAATGTCAGCTGTTCTATACAATTATGTTGACTGTTTACACACTTAAGGCAGGTTTCTAAGCTCTACCTAGAGCATAATGACTTCATAACCTTTCATTTTTAAGTTCCGAAGGAATGAAATTTTTCAACAACCATTGTACTATTATCCCTAATATTTAAAAAGATATTCTCAAGTAAAGAGATTCTCATTTCTTTCTATACGTTTTCAGTGATAGAAGTCCTCTCTCTATGACTAGGACACAACATGAACCAAAGATAGTTACATGCTAGGACAGTAGTATAAGTAGCTTATTAGTGGAGTAGAAGTCAAAAGTTTGCTGGCAATTTGAAATTTACAATGTCTTTTGATTTTCTTTTTGCCTTTTATTGTTATTAAATAGTTGTACAAAGGGGTTACAGTTGCTTAAGTCAGGTTGAGTACAATGCTTTTGTCAAAGTCACCTCTTCCTTAGTTGTTCCTGATTTTTCCTCCTTTTGTCCCTACCCACAAGTTACACAGTTCATTTTTACATAATGTACATTGAATACAGTGACTGGGTTTGCTCACCCTTCTTCCCTCCATTTTTCTCCCCAAACATGTTTCCAATCTATGCATTTTTTTAAAAAATGAAAACAGCCTTTCAAACCAGTCTGGCTTAAACAGCGATGTACCTAAATAATGTGTTACTTATTTATTTGTGTGGGTAGGAGGAGAAGTGGAGGAAGAGAAGAGAATGGGAAAGGACAGCACCTTGCTGAGTGGCTGGAGAGCCGCTCTTTGACAAGTATTTGAAGGAGTCAATGTCTTTATTTGCCTGTACCCGGGTCTGCCTGTTCTACAGCATTCACTTCCTTTATTCCTAAGAAATCATCTCTCAGTATCTGGTCTTGTAGTGCTTACGAAATTATGAATCTAATCCTGTGGTGCTTTAATTTTCAGGCTTTTAAGAAAAACTTGGACAACACGTATAGATTTTAAAAAATATTTATACTTCTTGTACTATACTTTTTATATTGATAGCCAAAAATACATCATTTATTCTTCTTCACGTTGTACATGAAGTGACTATAGGCTTCCAGCTAACAAGGTATTCATTTTATCTTAGACTTTTAAGAGCTCTAGTTCAGACAGCTCCTTACTGGAGAAATGCAGATCTTTCTTCTACATGACTGGTAACAAAAGTAGAGTTTCCCTAGAAGTACAGACACAAGGCAACTTTTTGCAGACTTGTTGAGGTTTCCTGATTATACGATTGGCTTCATTCTGATAATGAAGTTATACTAGAAGAAGAACTTTTGAAACGTATTACCTCAGAAGCATAACCAAGTCAGGCCTAAAGAGTGGGAGCCCTAGGAATGTGTTTGTAAGCAGCTCCAGAATGATGCTGGGTCGGCCCTGTACACCAGACAAACCCAGAGCACCTTTCACAGGAGCATTCCTTCTTGCCGAGATCAAGACAGCACGTAGATTTGGGTTTGGTTTTCCTATTGTAAAACGGCTTCAAACAGGACATGTAATGAGCATCATCTTCCTAGTTTCATACTCGGTTTTGGTATTTTTGGACTGTAATCAGCTTTGGAGGATAATATACATGACAGCAATTTTACTGAAGCATTGCAATTCCCTTGCATTTTCTCATCAGATTTTATTCCAAACAAGTATTCTGCAACTCCAAATGAATTACCAGTGTGTTACAGACTGATTGTAGAACAACGTACGGTTTGGCCTACATGAAAAGTAGTTTTCCATAATTTAGTCTTAGTTACCATCTAAAATATTTTTGAATGTTCTTTACATAAAATTTTAAGTTGTATTTTTGGGGCTTTCTATTTTTCTAAGTCAGTTAACTGTACTTTTCAAAATAAAAGTTATTTTGTATCTACTTTTGTAATTTCATCAGAATAAAATATATTGAAAGCAAAAAATGACTAATGCATATGTCTCAACACACTTCTACGTAAATATTGAAATTGAAAGTTTTTTTCAGGTTCTACCGATCTTATGAAAATTTAAAAGGTTATCTTTTTTTTCCTCTACTAAAATTTTTGTTTCCTTGATATTGAAATTATAAGAGAAGTGACTGACAGTACAGAAAGGCTGTCTTTACATATCATGTAATTTTAGACCTTTAACAGCTATATTTTGTGTCTTAAATGGCAGTGCTACAAGTATTCTGACCTTTTTTGGAGCAATTAAAAACTTAAAATGCTAAGTGCTTGGTGGTTCGTGCCTCTTATCCTAGCTACTCAGGAGGCCTAGATCTCTGGATTGTGGTTCAAATCCAACCTGGGCAGTAAAATCCTTGAGACTCAGAAAACTGGAAATAGAGCTGAGGTTTAAAATGTTAGAGCACTAGCCTTGAGCAGAAGCACTCGGACAGTTCGCAGACCCCAAGTTCAAGCCCCATAACAACCACCACTACCAAAAAAAAAATCTTGAGTGTATTTACATGTGGGTTAATATTCACTTTAGATGAGTACTGGTGGCACACACCTGTAATCCTAGCTATTCAGGAGGCTGAGATCTGAGGATCATGGTTCAAAGCTATCCTGGGCAGCAAAGTCCATGAGACTCAGCAAATAGAAGCAGAACTGTGGCTCAAAGTGGTAGTCCTAGCCTTGAGCAAAAAGAACTCAGGGACAGTGCTTTAAGTTCAAGCACCATAACTGACTTTTTTTCCTAATACTTTGTCTGAGATATGGGATTGCTACCAATCAGTTTTGTATTTTTTAAAAAGCTTTTAGAATTTCAGTAGACTTAAAAGCAATCACAGAAATTTTTGTTAGGGCAGGGTGCTGGTGGCTCACACCTGTAATCCTAGCTATTTTGGAGGCTAAGATCTGAGGATCCCAGTTTGAAGCCAGCCCACGCAATAAAGTCCATGAGCCTCATTTCCAATTAACTACCACCAGACTTCTGGGAGTGGAGGTATGGTTCAAGTGGTAGAGCACTAGACTTGAGAAAGTCCAAGGACAGTGTTCAGGCCCTGAGCTCAAGCCCAGGACTGGCAAAAAAAAAAAAAGTGCTTGTAAGGATATATACTGGCTATCTGAAGGAAATTTGAAGCATTATGAAAGACCAATAGATTAGCATAGATGATCTCTGGGAGCAGCAGTCAGGTTTAGAAGTATCACAGCCAAGAAGCCATGTCCAGATCCTGCCTTGTGCCTCCTGGGTTTGGACACTGCTGTCTGCACTGCTACTGCTAGCTGCTAGGGTCAGTGTCCACAGTCTTTTCTGAGTAAAGTTTTTTTTTTTTTTTTTTTGTGGGGCAGGGGGGATGCAGTCGTGGGGTTTGAACTCGGGGCCTGAGTGCTGTCCCAGAGTTTCTTTTTTTTTTTTTTTTTTTTTTTTTGCCAGTCCTGGGCTTGAGCTAAGGGCTTGAGCACTGTCCTTGGACTTTCTCAAGGCTAGCACTCTACCACTTGAGCCTCAGCACCACTTCTGGCTTTTTGCTATGTATGTGGGGTACCGAGGAATCGAACCCAGGTCTTCATGCATGCTAGGCAAGTGTTCTACCACAAGGCCAAACTCCTGGCCCCAGAGTTTCTTTTCTTAAGGCTACCGTTCTACCACTTGGAGCCACAGCTTCACTTCTGATTTTCTGGTGGTTAGGTGGAGTTAAGAGTCTCATAGACTTTCCTGCCCTTGCTGGCTTCAGACAGTGATCCTCAGATATCAGTCTGTTGAGTAGAATTATAGATGTGAGCCACTACCACCTAGCTTACCTAGTACCTTCTTTTTGTGTATCTTCCTTGTTAAAAAAACAACATGGATGTCTCTTAGTGTATGTGTGTGTTGCCACAGCACCACTTCCGGTTTTTCAATGTATGTGGTACCATGGAATTGAACCCCCCCCCCAATCTTTGTGGATGCTAGGTAAGCACTCTACCACTATGCCAAACTCTTGGCCCCTGTTACCGGCAATTAGTACTGTATATAAAAGAACCTTGAAAAGGTATCTGTCATTTATTTGGAGCTGTGGATCTGATAGCAAAAATCAAGGTCAGATAGGATGCTGATCTATGAAGTTTTTGTTCCTGTTCTTGGAGAGAACAGGAATTAGATAGATAGATAGATAGATAGATAGATAGATAGATAGATAGATAGATCTCTATATATATTCACCAGAATAACTTATTAAATACACAATTCACTTTAGCTGACTTTTTTTTTCTTTTTCTTTTTCTTTTTTTTTTTTTTTTTTGCCAGTCCTGGGCTTGAGCTCAGGGCCTGAGCACTGTCCTTGGACTTTCTCAAGGCTAGAGCTCTACCACTTGAGCCTCAGCACCACTTTCGGCTTTTTCTACATATGTGGTACCAAGGAATAGAACCCAGGTCTTCGTGCATGCTAGGCAAGCACTTGAACCACTAGGCCAAACTCCCAGCCCTAGCTGTCTTATTTTTGTAGCATACTACGTGAAGGAAAATTATTCAAATTCCAACCAAATTCCTGTGACAAACTAGCACTTTATATACTAAACTGGGGAAACAAGCCTGTTTTAGGGGAGTCCTGTAGTAGGCTATCACATTAACTCATAACAGCCTAGGGAAGTGGTGGTAATTGAGAATTATATGGATTTGCCTGGACACCGTCCCTGAGCTCTTCAGTTCAAGGCTAGTGCTCTACCACTTGAGCCACAGTGCCACTTCCAGTTTTCTGGTGATTAACTAGAGATAAGAGTCTCAGGGACTTTAGTTCCCCGGCTGCCTTTGAACCTTGATCCTCAGATCTCAGCCTCCTGAGTAGCTAGGATTACAGGCGTGAGCCACTGTGCCCAGCTTCTCTTTTTTTTTTTAGCTTCATATTTTCTTCTAAAATTTCAGCTTATGTTAGTAATACAGAGGGTGATTTCATTCATACTGTATTGTCATATATGTACAATACATCCCAATCAATCTCACCTCCTCTTTCAGATTTGAGCATCTTTATGAAAGCTGGGAGTAATGAGGGACCAATACAAGTAAAGATGAAGACATCTCAAGTCCATAGCAAAAGAAAACAAAATACAGAAAGCCTGGGACTGAAGATTTTACTTTTAACGATAACAAAGTAAAATATCTTTCATCTGCTTTTGCCATTAAAAAATATACTTGAACTGTTATATTAGAACTAATTTGAAAGCCCAAGACTGGTGAGAGTATCCCCCTAGACTTTCTCTCTTCTTTTAATTCGAACTTATGGAAAAACACAATTAAGTATTCTAAAGGGCTCTAAGGACAGTAAAAAAGTACAATTTTTAGGCCCTACTTTTCTTGTGGGGTGGTTAGTGGTGACCCCCAGAGGAGATGAGGCTGTGTTGGTTAAAAAGATGGGTAAGCCGGGAGTTTGGTCTAGTGGTAGAGTGCTTGCCTAGCATGCATGAAGACCTGGGTTCGATTCCTCAGTACCACATAGGTAGCAAAAAGCCGGAAGTGGTGCTGTGGCTCAAGTGGTAGAGCCCTGGCCTTGAGAAAAAATCCAGGGACAGTGCTCAGGCCCTGAGCCCAAGCCCAGGGCTGGCAAAAAAAAAAAAAGAAATAAAAAGATGGGTAATTATATAACTAAACACATAGGTTTGGTTCCAGTGTTTCTGAACAGTAGATTTCAGGTGATCAGGTAGGTAAGGATTAAATCCTGTAGAAGAAGGTGGGTTATTGCCTAGGCATTTATTGATAGGAAGTCTGAAGGATTTTAGGTAGTAAATATGTTCATTTTGCATGAAAATAGTCTTGTGGAAACAGGAAAGCAGGATGGGACAAAGAGAATTACATGGGTAGGTGTTAAATTATGGGGAAGAAGGTTGGTATAAAAAAAACAAAGAATTATATGGGTAGGTGTTAAGTTATGGGGAAGAAGGTTGGTATAAAAAAACAAGTATCACTTTTGATAAAGAAAAAGTAGTTCTGCAAATACAAAACTGTGAGCATAACCTGGGTTAGTTTTAAGTTTCAAACTCATCTGAATTGGATTTAGTGTTCATTCCAGGGCTACAGGCCTCCTTGCATAAAGAATGTGAAACATCTGTCTCCTTTTAGCTTTGCTTTCTTTTGTGTCTGCTTCATATCCAAACAGCTCTACTCATGGTGGCCAGCAGTTTCAGATTTCCTACTGGCATAATCACCATCTACTTAACTAACACCTGGATATGCCCACTTTTAGAACTAGGGATGGGTCTGTCTCAGTTGAACCATCTGGTTTGAATGTCAAAAGATAGTTCATAACTAGACTGTTAGGAATAATTTTCCCATAGATTTAGTTGTATCGTTGATATCAATGAAGATTTATGAGTTGTTCTAGTCACACTAACCCATAACTTTTAAGAAATCAAACAGAAGTAAAAGGAAAAATGAAGGTTGGAACCAGTACTAGAATGAATGCAAGAACACATGTGGATTTGATCTATCCAGATGAAAATTTGAAGATATTCACTGAATACGAGAAAAAGCTGATAATCAATCCAGGTTGAATTTTCTCCTTGACTTGTCCATTTACTCCAGGAGAAGATGGGTTTGTCAAGATCAGCTTCCCTACATTCTTAGGGCTCATCACTCCCGCGCTGTCAGTGCCCAATGCTCCTCAAATTCCAGAAAATCCAAAACTAAATATATCGGGTCCTCCATCTGTTTTCATTGTTCAACACTAGAAGTTGAGTCATTTCTTCTGGGTCTTCATATGCAGTCACTGTTCTACCTACCTTCAATCCTTACAGCCCACTCCACCCCTCTGTCCTGCATCACTGGACACTGCAGTAGCCTGGGATCCGTTTTCATCTGCCATTTCAGTCCTCCTTTTGCTCAAGGCTAACACTCAGCCACTTGGGCCACAGTGCCATTTCCGTCTCTTTCTGTGATTTAATTGGAGATGAGTCTTACAGACTTTGCTGCCCAGGCTAGCTTCGTACCCTGATGCTCAGACCTCAGCTTGTTTGAGGCGGCCCAGGAAATAGCCTCCACCTGGCCGTGCTGCCTGTTCTCAGGCTGGGCCTCGGGGGCGGGGCCGGGCTACGGGGCGGGGCCTGGCGGCCCGGCGGCCTCCGGGCAGCAGGGGGCAACCTCGGCGGCGGCGGCGGCGCTTTCGGTCCTGGGCCCACGTCTTTTCCGACCACACGGTGACCTCGGGCAGCGGGTCGCGTCGGCCGGGCATGGCGGCATGGTGCCCGGTCGTGTCTGTGCCTCTGCTCCGCGGGAGCCGCGGGGTGAGCGGCGGGGCCCGGTCTGTGTTCCGCGGGGCGGAGCTGCGGGTGGGGGGCCGGGGCCGGCGGCTGTCAGGGCTGGAGGACGCGCCCCGGGAGGACGCGGGCAGGACCGGGGCAGCCACGCTCCGTTCTCAATTCATCCCTTCCGTCCTCCCTTGGCGACACGGGCGGGCCGGGGCAGTCAGGCCCGGTGGAGGCGGGACGCCCGAGGACAGGCCCTTGGCCGGTCGGCGTTTAGCTTTTGGAGCGGAAAGCGCCGAGGTCTGGGCGTGGTGCTGAGCCCTCAGGGGCCGCAGCGCTGGGAAGGCCGGCCGGGCCTGCGACCTTCACCCTGCAAAGCCTGCAGCCCGGGGTAGAAGCCCAGCAGAAGGCACCCTCTCTTCCCTGGCTCGTCCTTGGCTTCCCTTCCTTTCTTTCTTTTCCTCCGATTGTGCCGTGGATCTTCAGGCTGCCCCCTCCGGTGCTGGGCTGGCGGCAGTTCAACACTCCTCCCCCCTGTAATGTTCCGTGTGGGCAGTGGTCATCTGGGGATTTTGTCTGTTAACAGGGCTGCCTGCCCCTGCCTTCTGGTTACTCTGTGTTTGTCCTCTGAGACCCTGTTTTCAGAAGAACCCCACCCACTCCCCAGCCCGGCAGTCCCACCCAGTGTCACAACATCAAGTGTGTGCCCTCTACTCAGAGCATTTCCCGACTTGTATTTGAACTCCCTGCCAGACATCTTTGCCTGTACCCAGCAGGCACGCACCTAATCAGCACATTCATTGTTCCCCTTCTTAGGTATTTTGGAGGGCCTGCCTTAGGGTCAGCTCTGAAAGTTGCTGTAGCTGGACAGGCTCCATCTTTGGCCTTTAAGACTAGTTGTTAAAAAGCCATGCACACTCTGAGATTGTCCAAGAGCAACCTGTTCTGAGCTATTAGGAACAGCTTGACTCAGGGAGGATTGAGAGGTGATAGGGTGGTACCTTCAGGACCAGCCCTGGTAGTTTCTCAGCTGGCCTCCCATGCTAGAAGGAACCAGTCTTTGATCCCTTTTCCCCTCACTAATGCATGTTAGGGTGATGCCTAAGCATCTCCTGCCTAGCTGCACAGGGCATTTTCCTGCAGCTTACTTGGATGCTGAGTGCCCAGGTCGCATGAGTAACAAGTTCAAAATCTCTAGCCTGTGGCATTCATGATCTGCATGGACTTTCTGTTCACACTGTGCTTCAACAGGTGCACTTGCTCGCTTGACATTGCCAATGATGATTAATCCAAGAATGTTCCTCCTTCATGTCACTTAATGGAATTCTGCTGCTTCTCCCCAGTGAGTGCAGTGTGTCAAGGAGAGCTGGCATGAGGTTCTAAGGTGACATTGTGCTGAGGAGTGGGTAGTGTTAATCGAGCCTCTAGGGCTAGGTGGAATTTAACTTTACCTGTGCAAAGCTCTGGCTCAGTGGGGTAGGTGTGAGACAGGCTGCTTGGCCTCACCCATGACTGTATCTTCCTGACAGATCCAATCTTATGCCTCAGTTTCCTAATCTATAAAACTATCATCAAAATAGTGTCTCTCACAACTTCATCACAAACAAACATCTCTTGAATTAAGTCTGAGGCCTTACTGTCTTTAGAAACAAAGTATGTAGGGCAGGGAATCCAATTAAAAAGTATGGTAGAGTGCTTGCCTAGCGTGCATGAAGACCTGGGTTTGATTCCTTGTTACCACATACATAGAAAAAGCCAGAAGTGGTGCTGAGGCTCAAGTGGTAGAGCTCTAGCTTTGAGAAAACCCAAGGACAGTGCTCAGGCCCTGAGCTCAAGCCCAGGACTGGCAACAAAGAAAGAAAGAAAGTATAAGTAGCTTTTTCCCCTCAGCAAAAACATCTATTCAGTGTCCTCAGAAGCTAAATATTAGATCATACCACAGAACTCCCTGGCTTAGCCCAGGGCTGGGCTGGGAAGAGCCCAGGGCCTGTCTTGCTGAGAAGTGACCAAGTAGACCTGCACAGTGACTGGTCCAGGGTCATCTTACTCTGCCACAACCTTTTTCTCTGTTTGTGACAGCTTCCTCTTCTCCATGGTGTCCATCGGATGTTTGCCTCCCAGACTGAGGGAGAGCTCAAAGTGACCCAGATCCTCAAAGAAAAGTTTCCTCGAGCCACAGCTATCAAAGTCACTGACATTTCAGGTAAGGCCTTCTCTCATCCTTGCCTCTGTTAGAGCTTTGTAAGGTCTTGACTGTGGAAGGGCAGAAGGTAAAGAGTTTGAATTTGCTGGCAGCGAATTCTCAGCAGCTTCTCAGTGTGTATTGCCTTCTGACAAATGGAACTCAGGCTCTCTTACCTGATGGGGTAGTGGGGTGAGGAAACCTTAGAAATGGATAGCCCCAGCTGAGGGGAGGGTTCTCCTGGCCCAGCTTGAATGAGAACCTTTAGTCACTCAAAGCCCAGGCCCATGGTCTCATTTGCCTATAAGATGGACCTTCATTTAATCTCCATAGTATTGTCACCCTAGAATAGCAGAGCTAGAATGAGACCTCAGGCAGATTTTGTCAACTGCCCTATTTTCTCCAGGAGAGGACAAACATAGAAAGGTAAAAGACCTTCTCAGCCACTCCCAGGGAGGAGATAATACAAGAGTCATACAGAACCAGGATGCAGGGCAAACTCTGTACTAAGCGTGCCTACTAGTGAGCCAGGCCCTGCTTTCCTTAGGAAGTCACCATCCCTGTGAAGTTCAGGCCAGCTCTGTGTCAGCTGCTGGCTTGCACACCCAGTAGGAGGGACTTAGGCCCTTATCCAGACACACAGGTCGGCTGCAAGCAGCTAGATAGACATTGGCCTGAATCCACACCCAGCTGCACTTGGTCATTTGGTATTGCCACAGGGCCTGCTACCTTCCCTGGGAGCATATTACATGGTTGAGAGAGCATTTGGAAATTGGTTTCCTGAGGGGTTTCCAGGCTAGGCTGAAGTTTTGATGTTATGGGGTCTATACCTGCCCCAGGTCCAGGGAAGACCTGGAAACTTGACCTTTATTTTATCTCTGCCTCATCCGAGACAGAATGCAGAAGTCAGTGTGATATTGTTATATATAGTTCGGTTTCTGATCACAGGTCCTGGCTTATAGTTCCTTTCTCAAGGCAGGCTAGGGAAACCAGAATTTCTTTTCCAAGAGTGGTCATAGAAACGAATCTATAAGTGTAGGCCTTTAAATGTAGCATTGCAGAGGCTAATACAAACTAATTCCGTAAGTTGAATCTTCCCTCCTCTTTCTATCTTGGAGCTGGCCATAAAGAAACTCACTGAATTAATACTTCTATTCCAGAAAAGATCTTGCACCATACCTTGGAATGTTGCACAGAACCTGATTGATCTTTCTATGTTTGCTTCAGTCCAAGAGCAGCCATGCCTATGAAAGTCTATAAAAAATCAAAAGGATGGACTAGCTAAGTCAGGGTAGCTAAATACGTACAGATTGCTGGAGGGTGATTGTCTAGAGAGGGCGTAGAGGCTCCATACGTCTTCTCTAGTTTCTCCACCTACAGCCTTTGTTATAATCAGTCAGTACATTTAAATGTTTTCCCTGAGTTCTCTGGGCCAAACGAACAGCTAAGCCACCTCATAGAGGGGATTACAGGAACTCCTGTGCAGCTGGTGAGTCAGAGCACAGGTGAAACATCCTGGAGCTTGTAACAGGCATCTGACTGGGGGGATAGTGTCAGAACTGAATTGGCCAGAAGGACACCCAGCCTGCAGGATTACTTGGTGGCTTAGTGGGGAGAAATGGCTCCACTTTGTGAGATCACACAGGTATGGAAGAGAAGCTGCAATTGAATGATTTTCCTTCTCTGTGCTCAGTCACTGAGGCCAGGAATCTCAGTGTAGCAAAAACATGGAATCCTAGAGCGCACTGTTAGTGGAGCAAAAGAAAGCATGTTGAGTAGGACTTCTCCTATGGTGGCTGGTCTTCCCGGGCAGAGGGTGGTCTCCTGTCTGTGTCCAGGACTGGTGCAGCATGGCGCCATCGCCTCAGCAGCCCTCCAGCCCGTCCAGCTGGATGGGGAGGTACCACAACTGCCCCTAGCAGCTCTTAGCATGGCAGGTTTACAGTGCCCCTGGTTCTCTTTGTTCCTTTCTGTTCTTTTGGACTGCATCGTAGACACTTTTACATCAAATCATGGGATAGTTTTGCACTTTAAGAAAACTGATTTCAGGTCCTTCAGGAGATGGAACACTGCAGTTCAGTCCGCTTGCTCTATTCCAAATATGGCATTTTTTGGGGCCGCAAAAATGACCTGCTCTACAACCCCCCCCTCCGCTACACTTTCCATGCTTTATTCCTTCCTGCCTGCCCATATGTAATAATCCTGTGTAGCACATTGACCTTGCAAAGAAGAGCACATGTGGGTGGGGGCAGTCTGCCAGGAAGGCAAGTGGTGGAAGTCGCATATTGGAAGCCAGGATTGTTTCCTCCACCTCTTTGAAGCTTTTCCTTTCTTTCTTTCTTCTCCTTTTTTTTTTTTTTTCCTAGTGCCAATGTAGGCTTCAACTTGTGGCCTAGATGCTGTTTCTTAGCTTTTACATTCAAGGCTAATGCTCTACTAGTTGAACCACAGCTCCACTTCTAGCCTTTTGCTGTTGAATGGAGATAGGAGTCTTACAGACTTTACTGCCTAGGCTGGGTTTGACCTGCGGTCCTCAGTTCTTAGTTTGCTGAGTAGCTAGGATTACAGGCATGAGCCACTGGTGCTTTTGTTTCTGCTGAGCAAGAATATTGAGACCTCTAGGTTTGGATGGCACTTCCGGGACATATGGAACCATGACTACCATACTTCAGCATTGAAACACCTTTCATTCCTGTTTGTTTTAGGAGGCTGTGGGGCCATGTATGAAATTAAAATTGAATCTGAAGAATTTAAGGAGAAGAGGACTGTCCAGCAGCATCAGATGGTCAATCAGGTCAGTGGAGGAACAACACCCCTGGAAGAACAACCTCTGGTCCTCAGAGGGCTGAGTGGGTTGGGGTTTTCACCAGCAGTCCCAAGGAAGAATGCAGTACCACAACCAGAGACCTGAGAAAAGTACAATCTGGGACTCACTGGAATCTGTAGATTTTACTCAAAATTGTGCAAATAAGCCACCCACCTAGTAGTTACACTGTAATTAATTATAAAATACTATTGATGTTTACTGTGTGTGTGTGTGTGTGTGTGTGCGTGCGCGCGCTCGCATGCATGCGTGCAAGCACATGCGCACATGTATGTGTATGTGTGCTAGTCCTGGGGCTTGATCTCAGGGCCTGGGCAGTGTCCATGAACATTTTCACTCAAGGATGGCTCTGTGTCTCTTGAGCCAGAGCTCCACTTCTGGCTTTTGGACAGTTAATTGAAGATCAGAGTCTCATGGACTTTCCTGCCTAGGTGGGCTTTGCCACTATACCCCATCCAATGCTTTCTGTTGTCCTATATTGAATAACATTTGTGAGCATGTTAAAAGATTTTTATTTGTATTTGTATTTGGTGGTTTTCTTTTTGCCTTTTTTTTGGATCTGCGTACAGGTAAATTGATTAATGCACAGCATAGCTGAGAATTGCTATAGCTGCCCCAACCCAGTGACAGAAAATTTGAGGTCTGAATGCCATGTGTCTTCAGTTCATCTGTTTTCCATGTTTAGTATAGTTGGTTTCATATCAGTTTTCACTCTTCTATCTGTAAATTCCCCACCTTTGGCAGATGTAATAGACATTATTCTGCAAGGTCTTGTACATTGTGAGATAATTTGATTTTTGTAAAGCACAGCTCTGGCTGTGAGGGTCTCAGTAACCCCTCATTCAGTGAAGTCCAGTGTTCTGTGCCACTGTTTAAGGACTCCCACTCCTGCATGCCACTGCCTACTGGCCTTTCTTTGTGCATCTAGTTGTTAGCCCAGGTGCATCTCCCTGCAAGGTTGCCCCTCCCCTAGCTCAAATGCTGCCCTGCCCTGTGGCAGAGCAGGGAGCTCCCCATCCTCTGACTCCCTCTTTTCTGCTGCTAATGTTTCTGCCTTGTGTCCTGAATACCTAGCTGCTCAGTCTGCCCCTTTCAGCCTGTCAACCCTTCACGGGCTGGTTCCCTTTCAGATCCGCTTTGCCATTTCTCAGGTACCTGTCCCTTCATCTTAAACATGACACCCACAGCTCTAAAGCCGTGGGTCTGACAGGCAGGCTGGGGCAGGACAGAACCACTTGGCTCCTCCAGATGATCTCAGGAGTTGGGGTCCAGGTAGGAGAGGTCAAGGAGGCTCAGCCGACCCAGCTCATCCCCAACCAGTGGCCTTGTTTTGTTTTCAAATGATGGCTACTGCCTAGCAGAACTGGACTCCTAGATGACATTAGCTATGCCTATCCTTTGCCCCAAAATTAGAGTAGCAAGATGTGGGTTCTGGAGTTAATGTCCGCCGTCCAAATCTGGGCTCTGCTACTTTCTAGCAGAGATCCCTTGAGCAAGTGATTGAAGGTCCCTGTGCCTCAGTTCCCTCGACTCTCACAGGGGAACAGGACTTGACTCAGGTGGGAGGGACCAGTGGTAAGGCACATGGAGAGCCGTGCCTGATGCATAGTTTGCCCTCAAGTCAGTGCTGTCACCGTGGTCATTGTGCTCTAACATCGCAGCCAGGAGGGCAGATGCTCTTTGAGTTTAAGGAAGCATCATCTGCATCATCTTGGACTCAAAGTGTCCTCGGGGCCTCTGTGGCACTTTCCCTCTCCTGTTTGAAGTAGATGGCCCTGTCACTTGTATGTGGTTACTGAGGAATCAAACCCAGGTCTTCATGCATGCTAGGCGAGCACTCTACCACTAGGCCAAATGCCAGCCCTCATTTGTGTTTTTTTAAGGTACCAGACTGGAATATATGTTCATAGTAGCTTGACTGTGCTTTTCTCTCTCTCTCTCTCTCTCTCTCTCTCTCTCTCTCTCTCTCTCTCTCTCTCTCTCTCTCTCTCTCTCTCTCTCTCTCTCTCCCTCCCTCCCTCCCTCCCTCCCTCCCTCTCTCTTTCTCTCTCCCTCTCTCTCTCTCTCTCTTTCTTTCTTTCTGTCAATCATGGGGCTTGAACTCTGGGCCTGGGCACTGTCCCCTGAGCTCTTCATTTCAAGGCTACCGCTTTACCACTTGAGCCACACCATCATTTCCAGCTTTCACGTGGTTAACTGGACAAAGAGTCTTCTGGACTTTGTGCCTGGGCTGGCTTTGAACTGCAATCCTCAGTCTGAGCCTCCTGAGTAGCTATGATTACAGGTGTGAGCTGCCAGCGCCTTGCTTAACTGTGCATTTTGAAATCCCTACAGATGCACACGGAACAAACAGCCATTCTCTGTTGGGGGATGGGAGTGGGGAGTGGGGTTTGGAGGACAGGTGTGGAGGGGGACTTCCCAGTAGGACTGTGTACTTTCTGCAGATTTACAGGACATTTCTTTCTTCTGAGGCAGAGTATCACCACTTGTCTTCCCTTGGACACCTGAATAGCTAGAACTTGGAAGACATGTGTGCTGTGCCCAGCTTGGGGTTTCATGGGTTTTTTGTTTTCGTAGTGTGTGTGTGCGTGTGTGTGTATGTGCGTGTGTGCATGTGTGTGCGTGTACATGTGTGTGCGTGCGTGTACATGTGTGTGCGTGTGCGTGCGTGTGTGCGCGCACGCGTGTGTGTGTGCGTGTGTATGCATGTGCGTGTGCGCGTGTGCACGCGCGTGTGCGCGTGTGTGTATGCGTGTGCACGTGTGCATGTGCATGTGTGTGTGCGTGCGTGTACATGTGTGTGCGTGTGCGTGCGTGTGTGCGCGCACGCGCGCGTGTGTGTGTGCGTATGCATATGGGTGTGCGCGTGTGCGCGCGCGTGTGTGTATGTGCGCGTGTGCGCGTGCGTGTGCGCGTGTGCGTGTGCGTGCGTGTGCGTGTGCGTGTGTGGGTGCGTGTGCGTGCCTGCTGAGGAGGACAGATGTGCACCATCATACTCAGCTTTTTATTGGTTAGGATGAAGTCTTAAGTACTTTTGGCCCTGGCTGGCCTTGAATCTTGATCCTCCTGATCTTAGCCTCCTGACTGTGGACATAGATTTCACATGTGAGCCACTGTACCTGAATCTAGCTTAGCTATTATTGAATTTAAAAGATAAAAAATTATGAATGGCTGGGAGTGTGGCCTAGTATGCATGAAGCCCCAGGCTGGATTCCTTGGTTACCACATACACAGAAAAAGCTAGACATGGTGCTGTGGCTCAAGTGGCAGAGCATTAGCCTTGAGCAAAAAGTGTCCAAAGACAATACCTAGGCCCTGAGTTCAAGCCAAAAAAAATTATGAAGAAAAAGTTACTTAAAGCATATGTATGTCGTCCTCTTCTGATACCGAACTACATGAACTGTAATCAGTGTCTAATGCAGGCAAAGCAGTGACGATGTTCTCTCCCTCAGGCACTGAAGGAAGAAATCAAAGGGATGCATGGCCTGCGGATATTCACCTCCACCCCCAAGTGCTGACCCCGCCGCCCGCCCGGGAGCCCTGGAGCAGCCACCCACAGCGTTCTTTCCACAGCATTGCCGAAACGTTATCTGTACTTGTCCATAGACATTTCTGTATTATACTTATAGAAGATACATTAACTATTTAGATGTTAATTAAAAGCTGCAGACACCTTAACACTTCAGAAGTTCCCTTATTTTAGAAACCTTTGGTCTGTAGCACTCTCTTCTCTGGATAGTTCTTGTCCTACACCCGGACACAGAAGGCTGGCTAGGCTTTGGTCTTATGAAGAGGTTCTTTCTTTCTTTTTTATTTTATTTTATTTTATTTTGTGGGTCATGGGGCTTGAACTCAGCCTGGGAGTTGTCTCTGAGCTCTTCAGCTCAAGGCTACCATCCTATCCTTGAGCCACAGCCCCATTTCCTGTTTTCTACAGGTTAATTGGAGATAAGAGTCTCAGATCCTCAGATCTCAGCCTTCTGAGTAGCTAGAATTACAGGGGTGAGCCACTGGGCCCAGCTCTTTCTCTCCTTCCTTCCTTCCTTCCTTCCTTCCTTCCTTCCTTCCTTCCTTCCTTCCTTCCTTCCTTCCTCCCTCCCTCCCTCCCTTCCTTCCTTCCTTTCTTCCTTCCTTCCTTCCTTCTTTCCTACCTTCCTTTCTTCCTTCTTCCCTTCCTTTCTTCCTTCCTTTCCTCCTGTGAAACTGTTCAGGCCCTTTCCCTTTTTATTTTATTCTATTTTTTTGTGCTGGTACTAGGGCTTGAACTTAGGGCCTGAGCACTGTCCCTTAGCTTTATCACTCAAGGCTGGTGTTCTACCACTTGAACTGTAGCTCCACTTTCAACTTTTTGATGATTAATTAGAGATAATGAGTTTCACAGACTTCTACTTAAGCTGATTTCAAACCTTGATCCTTAGATTTCAGCCTCCTGAGTAGCTAGAAATGAACTGCTGGCGACTTGCTAAGCCACTTAACCTTAAAAACAAGAGAGATCCTTTGCTTTGGCTACTAGTGTAGTTTTATCACTGTTCTTTTCCCACCCTAACATCTCCCAAGAATAACCTGGGAACCTCAATTTCTCACATTCTGGAGCAGAACTGAGGACTGGGGATACTTGAACCTGGGGAGGAGAAAGTCCAAACTGGGAAGGGGGAGTAATGGAGCCAACGACAGCCACTCCATAGGCTAACAACGGTAGCAAGTTCAAGGCAAAAATAAATCAGAAATGTAATCGGAAAACTAGAAGAGAAGCTAGGGCTGAAACACTGGACTGAAGGATATGAACGAGGGTCCATGGCAAGCTCAGGTTAGAAGGAAGCAGACTCTGAAACAAGGGTGCCATGGCATCCTCAGTCTAGCTGCAAATTAAATATTTTTAAATTACACATGGGTCCCTGCCAGGCCTAAGGGGCTGGTTAGGAAAAGGAAGCGAGGGGAGGAGGGGGCGGGGCTGATAAGAAACCACAAAAGTTGGGTTCAAGGGTGGGTTTTGGTAAGATCACTTCAAACTCCTTACAGCTCCATTAGGCAGGGCCACTCTTGCCCTGATGCTGGCCTGTCCACACCCTTGTTCCTCCCCAGAACACTGAACTATCTCTCCCACCTGTTTAAGGGCCTGTTACCTTCATACTATACATAGGAGGAGCCACGTGAAATCCATAACAATCTCATACTCCTGACAATACTATCCGAATTCTAGTTCTCCCTTCTTCCTCCTCCTCATTCTCCTCTTTGTCTTTATCATCTACCTCCTCTTCCCTCTCTTTCTCTTTCTCTCCCCTCAGGGTTAGCAATATATGCTATCAAGAACCCTACCCTTTGCCTGTTTTACTTGCATTGTTTTTAAAAATAGGGCCTCAATTTTATGCCCACGCTACTCTGGACCTCAGGATTCTAATTTATGTTTCCTGTGTTACTTGTTGTCTCTTTTATTGGCTGAGACCTTGTAGACTTTTGCCTAGGCTAGTCTCAAACTGTGGTCTTTCTGATTTTAGCTTTCAGAGTAGTGAAGATTACAGGTGTGGCCACTCCAACAGAAGCCACTGCATTTCTTTGTCTTAGTGTAATGAGCTCTCCTGTCGAAACTGGTTAATTGTTCACTCAGGCCTGAAGTTTTTAATCTTCTAGGATCTCTGGAAAGGACTTTGACAAGTACAGGTTTAATCTCTTTGGGATTATATAATTGGGTTAAGAATTTTAAAATTCTATTGGGGAAACAGGAATTGACTGGATAGTTAGATGCACTGACAGATTTTCACCCAGTATTCTAAAAGCCAGACTACTAAGATTAGTCCTGGGAAAACCTGGTGCTGTTGACAAGGGAGAGATGGGCAGACCCAGGATTGCAGAGTGCGTGTGACTGGAAACAGCACTGTGGCCCTAGGGGACTGCAAGACAGTGGGTCCCTGTCACCTGGACAAGGGGGGGGGACACTTATGATTGAAACAAGCATGACGTGGTCTAAGTGGCACATGTCTATTTTGCCTCAAACTAACACCAAGGATGGTGAGCACAGGAGCTGTTGCTGGCACCTGGCTCCATCATAAAGCCATGTGAATGGCTTTGTCTAGAGTACAGCAGGACTGGGGAAGACACACCAGGTTACTGTGGGCAGTCGTGACGGTTAAGACGCAAGACAACTGCCGTCACGTCTAGCTGCTAGAGTGAACCCGCGAGGCCCTCAGGCCAGGCTGCCTGAGGTGTGGTGGCCTGCTTCATGGACAGTGCTGGTCACCTTTGAGAGAAATGAGACTGGTCTCTGAAAGGAGTTGGGCTCAATGGTAAGCACGGTTTATGGAGGACCAGGTGGCCACATGGTCTTTCCTAAGAGCACTAAAGCTTCCATTTCTAAAGGATCTCTATTTCCACCCGCATGAGGAACTGGATAATTCAAATAATGGAAAAGTAGCATGGTGATTATGCAGAGCCCTTCTTGAAGGGCCAAGGTCAATTCTTGCCACCCCTTTGAGGCTTCAGAGCCTCCAACCCTGCATCTCTACCTTGTACCTTAAGGGAGCTCCCAGAGATCTCTGGTGCTGAGGGCCCCAGCACCTGTGGGCACCACTGCAGGACGCCGCCAAGTGGTCACACGCTCACGTGGGGAGCAATGGAGACAGGGGAAAGTCACAGTTTGAGATGGCCCAACAGGGTCTAATGCACCGCTGAATTGTGGTTGGTTGCAGAAGGCTCTGAAGTGGGTTAACTGTGACAATTAATGAGCTACACCATAGCCCCCAGGACAGGAGAAGAAAGGAGGAGGAGGAGGGGAAAGAAGGAAGGAAAGAAAGAAAGAAGAAAACGTACATTCTGAAAGATGCTGGAAGCATGAGGTGGAGCGATTCATGATCAGCCAATGTACTCCTCACCTTACTTAGGTAACTGTAACCCCCTTGCTCATCACTTTTTACATAGAGATTTAAAAAAAAAAAAAAAAGGCCGGAGTGTGTCCTAGTGGTAGAGTGCTGTCCACCTGCCCAGCCACCTGGGTGTGGTTGTGATCACCACCTGTGGTGCCTGCCTTTAAAAGCTCGCCAGCTGGGCGTGGTGTCTCACACCTGTAATCCTAGCGTCTCTGGAGGCTGAGATCTGAAGGTCAAGGCTCAAAGCCAGCCGGGGCACTGAAGTCCTTATCTCCAATAAACCACTAGAAAATCGGAAGTGGTGCTGAGACTCCAGGGATAGGGTGGTAGCTTTGAGCTGAAGACCTCAGGGACAGTGCATAGGCCCAGAGTTTAAGCCCCATGACTGACAAAAAAAGAAAAGAAAAGAAAAGAAAAAGCTCAGCGAAACTGAAGCTCAGCGATGCTCTGATGCTCTACGTCAGCCCAAAGGAGGAGAGCAGCCTACTGTGCACGAAGCTCTGGGTTACCACATACACAGAAAAAGCCGGAAGTGGTGCTGAGGCTCCAGGGGTAGAGCTCTAGCCTTGAGAAAGCTCAAAATCAATGCCCAGGCCCTGAATTCAAGCCTCAGGACTGGGGGGAAAAAGTGTATGCGAGAGAGTTAGCAGAATACAGTAGAAATAAAATTACTGAGAAGTTAATAAGACAAACCATTAAACTGATAAAGAAAAACAGGAAAGAATCATGAAAACACAAAACAAGAATTGCTAAGGGGACATAAGCAACAGGACAGAAGAGAAAACAAACATGCCACACCCAGCTGATTTCTATAACTTCATACAAATGAGCTTGGAAACAAAATGAATGATCTCAAAAGGAAATACAATACACCAAAATTGACCCTTGTAAGCCACAGGCATATGTGTATGTATGTATGTATGTATGTATGTATGTATATATATATATATACGTATACACACGCACATACACACACATTGTCTAAAATATGGTATACGCAGGAGGACATCGCAATGGTGGAACTCCTTTGAACAGCCTAACGCATAGTTTAGTACATTGTTGGGTCAGTGAGTGAAGAAAGGAAAAGTGGGCAAATACTGCCATCGTATTCAATGTACGTATGTGGAAATGGAGCCTGGTAACTTGAGGGTTGGAGTGGGGTTGGGATAGGAATGGGAGAAGAATGCAAGGCATGACACTGTCCAAGATGCTTTGTGCAGATAAGTTGATGTGTTGACTAGAAACCCATTTGTACAAGTACTTAAATATAATAAAAATTCAACCCAAATTAAGAATTGACCCTGATAGTGATAGAAAACATTATCAGAAACAAATCTCTATTAAAGACCAGAGAAGGACTGGAGGCATGGCTCAGCTGTCAGGTACCAAATTCCAGTTCAGGTCCCGGATCTAACAAAAAAAGAAAATAATACTTTATCAGAAATTTTCCAAATGCATATAGAAGTCTACGAAACTTTTAAATGTTAAATAATCCTAATATTACATGAATTTCTCCAGAGACTAGAAAATGAAGGACATTGTCAAAAACCTTTTGTAAAGTAAATAAAAAATGCACATTTAAATCTGATACAACCAACACAAAAATAACTAAGATAATAATACTTAAGAGTAGATTAAAATACTAAACTCCAAATTCAAAACCCATTAGGGAGATAAATTATGACCAAGTAGGTTGTGTACAAAAATAACCATAAAAAACCCTCCAGAGATAGTTCATATTTGGAAATCCAATAGTATAATTCACCATTTTTTGTTCATATGTGCTGAAAGACCTTTGAACAAAATTTATCATTATGCTGGGTGGCTCATGCCTGTAATCCTACCTACTCAGTAGTCTGACACTTCAGGATGATGGTTCAAAGCCAACCCGGGCAGAAAATTCTGAGACTCTCATCTCCAATTACCACCACCACCACCACACCACAACAAAAAACAGTAGTGCTATGGCTCAAAGTGGTAGACCATTAGCTTTGAGCAAAAGAACAGGGATAGCACTCGGACCCTAAATTCAATTCCCAGAACTGACTTGATAAATAATAATAAAAGAATTTAGTAAAGCAATAACCTAGAAGATTAATACAAAACCAACAGCTTTCATACGTGAAACCATTAACCAGTTAGAAGACAGATTTTAAAAATCAACCTAAAATTAAAAGGAAATAGTTATGAATGAATTTAATGAGAAATGTGCAGGTTCCATGTGCATAATCTAATACTGAACATATTCTGAAAAGATATAGCAGCAAACTCAAGTAAGTGGAAAATATAACCTCATTCATGGATGCAGTGATTGAGTAGCATGGCTGTATCAATTTCTACCTAGGTTGATGTACAAACTCAGTTTGATACAGATAAAAATAGCAGCTTTTGTGTATGTGTGCCAGTCCTGGGGCTTAAACTCAGGGCCTGGACACTGTCCTTGGGCTTTTTCAAGGCTAGAGCTCTACTACTTGAGCCATAGCACCACTTCTAGTTTTTTCCATGTGTGTGGTACCAAGGAATCAAACCTGGCTTCTAGTGCATGCTAGGCAAGCACTCCACCACTAGGCCAAACTCCTGGCCAAACAGTTTTGTTTTCTTTTAATTATGGGGCCTGGGCACTGTCTCTGAGCTTTTCTGCTCAGGGCCATTACTCTACCACTTTCAGCTACATTTCTACTTCTGATTTTCTGGTGGTTAATTGGAGATAAGAGACTCCTGGACTTTCGTGCCTGGGGTTGGCTTTGAACCGTGCCTGGCTGATCATAACCACACCAGGTGGTTGAGCAGGTAGACAAGCACTCTGCCACCACTAGGACACACTCCTGGCCTTTTTCTTTCTTTCTTTCTTTTTTTAATCTCTTTCTTCCGGCCCAACTTTTTTTTTTTCTTCAAACAATAAAGAAGTTCATTTTAAAGTTCATATGGAAAGGAGAAATGGGAGAAAACCATCCGGGAAGAGCCAATAACCTCTAAAAAGCACAGAGACGCTAGCTCCACTAGACATCAAGATGTACTGTAGATATTGTTGAATCTGGTAGCTCACATCAGTAATTCTAACTACTTACTCAGGAGACTGAGATCTGGAAGAGCATGGTTTGAAGCCAGCCCAGGCTTTGAGGATCATGATCCTCACATCTCTGCCTCCTGAGTAGCAAGGATTTCAGGCTTGAGCCTCATCTTCCAGTGGCTGACAGGGACTTTTTTCACTATGCCTTTTTATATAGTTTGAGTTTTGAAGTACGTTAATGTTTTGCATGTTTAAAATATAAATGAATAAGGATGGGGGAAATATTTAAGATTTAATTTTAAAATGAATCACACAGAAGACAAAATATAATTAGTTCATTTTGCTATGAATACCAGTACCCAACAATTCTACAGATGAAGAGTTAAAATCCCACTATTCACATTATGTAAAAACATACAAACTGGCCAGGCATGGGAGTGCATGCCTGTAATCTCATCTACTCAGGAGGTAGAGTTTGGAGTATTGTGGTCCAAGGTCAATCTAGGAAAAGCACAAGATGCTATCTGAAAAATAAACTAAATTTTAAAAAAATGCTGGGGAAATGGCTCGATTGGTAGAACACTTGAAGTACAAAACCCTGAGTTCAACACCTAAAAAAACAAACAAAAGGAACAAAAATATTGGGGTTTGAATTTAGGGCCTTGACCTTTTTGTTTACTGGTGCTCTACCACTTGAGTCATACTTCCAGCCTAGCTTTTTTGTGCCAGTCCTGGCGTTTGAACTTAGGGTCTGATCACTGTCCTTGATCTTTCTCAAGGCTAGCACTCTACAACTTGAGCCACAGTGCCACTTCTGGATTTTTCTGTGTACATGGTACAGACGGATTGAACCCAGGGCTTCTTTCATGCTAGGCAAGCACTCTACCACTAAGCCACATTCCTAGCCCTAGCCCAGCTTTTTTGCTGCTCAACTGAAGATAGAGTTGTGGGGCTTGAACTCTGGGCCTGGGGTGCTGTCCTTGAGCTCTTCAGTGAAGGCTAGCACTCTACCACTTGAGCCACAGCACCACTTCCAGTTTTCTGGTGGTTAACTGTAGATAAGAATTTCATTGACTTTCATTCCCGGGCTGGCTTTGAACCACAAGCCTCGGTTCTCAGCCTCCTGAGTAGCTAGGATTACAGGCGTGAGCCACCAGCACCTGGCATAGATGGACTTTGATGAAGGCTTCAAACCAAGATCCTCCATGTGTCAGCCTTATGAGTAGGAAGGATTAGAGTGTGAGCACTAGCACCTGGCTGCAATATCATTTTTTCAGTCTAGATCTCAGGGTTTGAACTTGGCTAAGCACTGTCCTGAGAGTTTTTGCCCAAGGCTATCACTCTACCACTTGAGTCACAGATGTACCACCAGCTTTTTGATAGCTAATTGGAGACCGAGTCTCATGGACTTTCCTGCCTGGGCTAGCATCCTCAAATCTCAGCTTCCTGAGAAGCTAGGAATGAGCCACTTGCACCTGGCTTAATATTTTCTAGTAAGCTTAACATATATCCCTTTAAGAAGTCGGGGAAAACTGTATCACCATGTTATCTGCAATTTTAACACACAATCAAATTTTAATTTCTTCTTTTTTTAAAAATTTTTTATTGTAATTAATAAGAGTTACATGATATTTGCCAGATAGAAGGTGCATTAATTCACATACATTGATACCCTTTCACATGTCTTGGTACCCATTACCCTCCCCCCCACCCCCCAATTTCTTCTTTCAAGACCTAATTTTTGTAGCTTTGTCAGTGACTGTCAAAAGTGATCATCTTGCCGGGTGTGGTGGCTCACGCCTGTAATCCTAGCTATTCGGGAGGCTGAGATCTGAAGATCAAGGTTCAAAGCCAGACCAGGCACTAAGTCTATGAGACTCTTATCTCCAATTACCCACCAGAATGTCTCAAGGGGTAGGGCAGTAGACTTGAGCTGGAGAGCTTAGGGACGATGCCCAGGCCCAGAGTTCAAGTACCATACCATCAAAAAAAACAAACAAACAAGTGCTCATCTTTGCATAGTCTGGTTTGATTGGTGTAGGCAGGTGTGTCTACCTCCACTGAATCTATCATTCATCGCTGGTTGAGGAGGAAGCACACATAGAGTTATGAACAAGTAGGTAAGTTTCCCAATGAATTCTACAGGTTAAAATAATATGCATGTATTTTTTCTTTTCTTTTTTTTTTTTGCCAGTCTGGGGGCCTTGATCTCAGAGCCTGGGCACTGTCCTTGAGCTTTCTCAAGGCTAATGCTCTACCAGTTGAGCCACAGCACCACTTCCGGCTTTTTTTTTTCTGTGTTCGTGGTACCAAGCAATTGAACCCAGGATTTCATACATGCTAGGCAAGCACTTTACCGTTAGGCCACACTCACGCCTTCATGTATTTTTTTTTTTTTGTAAAAGATGGATTCCATAGGATTTAAAATGTCCCCTAACTGGGAGATAGTGAGGGAAAGAGTAACATTGTCCAGAAACAAATGTACTCTTTGCCTGACTAATGAAACTGTAACCCCTCTGTACATCACCTTTATAATAACAATTGAAAAAATTTAAAAGTCCTTCAATTATAATTTTAAACACACATGAAAATTCCAAGTGATGACAGCCATAGAATAACAAAATTGAAGTAATTTCTTTTTCTTTATCCTTTGTAATTAGAGTATTGCATTTTCATTTCAAATGGACTGTTTAAAGCAGGGATGTGTGGTTCTGCAGGAATTAGAGAGAGATTATAGTTGAACCCAGAGCTGTGGTTCAAGCAATTCAAATGTGAATGTACTGAAAGAGTCAAGATACATTTTGTGAAAATGCCAGTTGATTAGAGGGAAGTTAACTTCTGTGTGTGTGTGTGTGTGTGTGTGTGTGTGTGTGTGTGTGGTAGTAGTAGTAGCAGCAGCAGCAGTGTTTTAGTACTGGGGCTTGAACTTGGGCCTTGCTTGGCTGTTTCACTCAAGGCTGGTACTCTACTACTTAAGGCACACCTGTACTTCCAGCTTTTACGCTGGTTAATTGGTGATAAGGATGTCTCAGATTCATCTGTGATTCTCAGATCTCCGCTCCCTCAGTAGCTAGGAATGAGCCACTTGCCTGATGCTGCAGGTCTGATTCTGAACCATGTGTTCTTGTCCTTTATCGAGAACCCCTAATATTCTCAAGGGGTATTTCAATGTTCTATTCTGGTGGGATTTCTTTTTTTCTTTCTTTTTTTCAGCCTGAGACTGGGACTCAAATTCAGTGCCAGATGCTTTTGCTCATTGGATGGCACTCTACCAATTGAGCCAAGCCTCCAACCCCTCTAGTAGGATTTTTTTTGTGTGTGTAGGGGGGCCGGTCATGGGGCTTGAACTTAGCTTGGGTGCTGTCCCTGAACTCTTCAGCTCAAGGCCACCACCCTACCCTTGAGCCAAGCCCCACTTCTTGTTTTCTAGAGGTTAACTGGGGATAAGAATCTCAGGTCCTTTTGTGTCTGGGCTGGCTTTGAACCTTATCCTCATCAGATCTCAGCCTCCTGAATAGCTAGGATTACAGGCGTGAGCCACTGCGCCCGGCTCTAGTAGGATTTTTAATAGCCACTTGCATTTTAGTATATAATCTTTCATTCTCTCTCCCAATCCCCCTCTCCCTCATTGGCTCTGAGGATGAAACTCAGGACTTCATGTAGGCAAGGTAAGTGCTCTGTCAACACTCTACTCCTTTATGTTCTGTAGTGAATTCTGTCCTCAACACTGTAACACTATTCATGGTATGTTTGGCTAGAGAGGACCTAGTTGAGTATGTGATGCTCTTTTTGGTATTTTGTTTTGTTTTTGTTGTGGTGTTTTTTAATTTTAATTTTTTTTCACAGTACTGAGGTTTGAGTTCAAGGTTTCATGCTTGCTAGGCAGGTGCTCTCACTAGGTGGGCAATGCCTCCCGCCTTTTTTAGTCCAGTCATTTTTCAAAGTTCTCAGGTTTTCCCAGGGGTAGCCTTCGACTTTGATCCTTTGGCTTATGCCTCTTGGAAAGCTATGTTGCTAATAGAAAGGTGCCGTCATGCCGACTTGTTTTGTTGAGATGGGCTCTAGCTGATGCTTTGCCGGGGCTGGCTTGACCTGTGTGCTCTTCCCGTCTTCACAAGTAGTTAGGATGACATCAAGATTTGATGAGTATCAGGATGATATTAGATGGAGAAATTGGCAGAGTGGAGAGGTCTGTTTTAGTTGTGGTGCAGTTTAAGGTTTTGGCTCTGGTAAACGGCCATCTAGATCCTAGTCCAGCTGCCAAGACTCATGAGCAAGGGTTGGTTAAACATTGCTTTGGAAATCATGGACATTGGGGACATAGTTGAAGCCTAGTGTGTGTGAACAAGGGCTTTGAAAGGAAGGCTTGAAGACCATCAAGACTGAGTCGATTCTCCAGGGAAAACTGGTGTTTAAAGGGTGCAAGGCGCCAAAGGGCCTGTGAAGGGGAAAGTGCAGTTTCAGGCCCCGGGAGCCCAGGAACAGAGTTGGGTTAGGGGACTAAGCCAAGGTTTTAGAAATGAAATGAGGATGAGGCTGTCTGGCCTGGGAATCAGCTTTTATTTCTGGAGAAGCCAGGGCATGGACAAGTGAGTGGAATCAAAGTAGAGGCTGGGAAGTGTCTCTGCTTGCAGAAACATGACAGGAAGCTGGGGAAAGGATGTGACAATGTGAGCCTGTGGGGGAAGGGCAGCAGGATTAGGGCTGAGCACGGAAAGTGCATGGAAAGGGAGAAGCTGAAGAGCTGGGGTAACAGATGAGGTATCTCCCGCCTCCCCAGCAACAGCACGCGGGGAAGTGAATGAAGAATGGGAGGCTGGGGGAGTCAGGTAGGAGAGGGGTCTCTACCTGTCAAGACTTCTGGCTGTGGGATGGGGTTGAGAAAACTAGTTTGTCCAGGCTGTGTTCCTGTCTTTCCTGTCATCTCCGGTGCCCTCACAGCATTGACACAGTGTCACAGTGGGTCTGTGTGGGTTGAATATACTCTCCGGGCCTAGTTCCTCCTCCAGAGTGGTGAGTGCCTGTTCTTTGCAGACTAAACTGGGAGGCGAGAAGACGATTCACAGTTCTCCCAAGTTCACAGCCTCCAGGGGTAGCAACAACACTTTTTATCAGGTTGTTGACTAAGTTGGTATAACCAGCTAGGAGCTAGGAGCAATTGATACTCCCCCAACCATCAACATTCAAAACAGGCAGAGAGGAGTTAGACCACTTAAAATGGCTGAAATTCAAATGCTGTGTGAACACTAAAAAAGTGGGAATTCACAAGTTGGGAGTTCACAGCAGAAGGCATGATGTGGTCTAATATTATTCTTGGACCCTTCAGGGATGAAAAGATTTGTTAAGAGTCATAATGGTTCTTACCGGCTATGTGCTGAATGCTTGGGGCTTTTACTTCTGCGGTACCTTTTTGGCCTTCTCATCTATTTTATGTTAGCAACTTATTGGCAGAGAATAATATAGGGAGACAGAACTGATCATCTCAAATCATGCGCAAGAGAGTCATGCATGTTCTTTCCTGAGCTTTAATACTCTGAATGCTTTAAAAGCTAAGCAACATTGATGAGCACTTATCAAAATATCACGACTATACTGTGGGGTTGTTGGTATCTCTGTGCTGGACTGAGCAACCTGATCCCACCTGGAATCAGATGTCCTGTCCTGAGATCCAACAGGGCTGGACTCATATAGTGGAGGGGTCTTACTGGGACGCTGCTGCCATAGGAAGAGTGGGCTTACACTGAAGTATATGTGAATTAGTTTAATTCATAACTGCACCATGTCGATTTGGAATCCCGAAAGAACTTGATATTTAAAGAACTCGATGTTTAAAATGTTTCCATCTATACAATAGATGTTTTTTTAAAGATATAGCTCTGTTTTATTGGTAGACCCTCAGTAGTGAAATGTGCCTGTTTACACTGACCTAGTGGGCTGTTGGGGGGTCTAATGGAGATTGAATTGCTTGTCTCAGATATAGTGTGTGTGTGTGTTCATTGGATGAAGAGGCAGATTCTTACTCCTTTCTCTTTTTTCTCCTTCCTCCACTCAGTTCCCTTTTCAAGAGCTACTACCAGAACTGGCACTATGAGTTAGGGACACTGGGCTTGAGGGACCGGAGCTCTGCTCTCCCAGGGAAGGAAAGGAGAGCTCCATCTTTCCCCTCTTCCTACACTGGAACCAGACAGGATTCAGTGATCATTAGCAAGTGTAATATTGGAAAGTAAAATTTTAATGGTAGGGGAAGGCCAGGTTTACCAACAGACAGGGTGTGGGCACCCTTACCAGATGGCAGAGTTATGAGGACAGTTCCCCTCACTGGGGAGTCAGAGGTTCTGCTGTGCTTTTTTTTTTAAAGTTAATTATTATTATTATTATTATTATTATTATTATTATTTTTGCCAGTCCTGGGGCTTGAACTCAGGGTCTGGAAACTGTCCCTGTGCTTTCAAGGCCAGCACTCTACCACTTGAGCCACATTGGCTGTGTTTCTACAACAGAGGCTACAAGAGGAGCTACAGATCTTTTCAATGTCACAATCAAGCCCAAGGTCAAAAGAAAAAAAAGACCCACACTGAATTTGAGTGCAAAAAATAAATATAAAATTTATTAAAACACCCACAATATTTTAAAGATACCAGGAGTAATACAGTTCACAAACCCAGTTGTTTGTGTAAATTATAATAAAATACAAATCAAAAAAGGATACATACTTGCAATTTCTAGGCACCCTAAATTAAATTTACTGAAACACTGGGAGAGAAGGAAGGGAAAGGAGGGATAGCTCAGGAGGCAAACCAATATAAAGTGGAAGGAAGGAAAAATATTAACAAAAAGGTAAAAATTATACAAAATAAAATTATCAGCATAAATTTACTGTACTAAGAATATCTACAGTTTAATAATACACATCCTATTGCCTTGAGACATTGCAAAAAATCTACCATTCATCCATCAACCCCAGATAAAACTTCATTTCAAGTAGCCACAGTTTACAAAGTCAAGACGGAATATTCAAGTATGGTTGTTAAGTTCACCTCCATTGGAAGCCAAGTAACCAAACAGGATTCAAACAGATAAGAAATAAACCACATCCGAAAGCTACAAGGGTTCTAGATTAAGTCTACTGCATTAAAATGCCACAAGACAACCAGTCCTTGTTTCTTTAAATACATGGAAAAAAAATGACACCACTCCATTTTTTCTCCCCTCTTCCCCAAAAAGAAAAAAGAAATTAATTAGAACCAAGAAAATTTGAGATGTCCAATTGAGCCAATTAGTATTTTAAGTGTCCATGTGAAGAGTGATGATGAGTCCCTAAGTGATGGTAGTCAAAATGAGAAGAGCATGAGCAATATAAAAAGCGTCCCTGATATTAGAATAGAAGCACATGAGGACCAGGCCAATAGCTCGCTGATTCTTAGGCACAAATCAACTTCAGACCTGGCATGGCCACCAAGGTCTTTGCTCAGGGGGAAAAGCCTATTGCTTGGCCCTTGCCGGCAGCTCTGCAGGAGGAAGGGCTGGGTGGGTGTGCCAGACAGGTCGTACTCATGGAAACAAATGCAAATGGGGGTGTAGGGCTGGGAGCCTTGCAAGGGTTCGCACCTCAAAACTGTTCTTTTGGTCCGGGGTATGTTGAAATAGGCCGTGGACAGCAGCACGTGCAGCTGGCAAATAAAACTAGGTGTTGAGGGGAAGTCATTTGAAATGACAGCCACAATGAGGAAGCTCAACGAGATAGGCATTGGAAATTCACATTTTATTCAAAAGCAAGAAAACATAAGGAGAATAAAATAAAATCAACCATGCTCTTTCCTTTTGGCATTTTGCCATTGTAACTGCTGAAGAATGAAAACCCAAATGACCTTAGATTTGTCAAGGTCAAGTATGTCATCAAATGGATAACCTGCAGGCATCAGATGCTCAGAGAACCTATTGAAGTTGTCACAATGTCCTGTTTTTGAGGTATTTAAAAAAATTGTGATCATGGATGATGCAAAAATGGAGCTTCCTGTTGTGTTCTTAAAACATCCAACTTCTGTGGACCCATGGAGAAATTTAGCACCAACTAAAAAAGCAGCCTCAGTGGCACCGAAGGACAAAGGCGCTAAACCTCCAGTCTGAATTCAAGGAGCTGTCAAAGAGCAACAGAAGCCATGCTAGCCAAAGGCTGTGGTGAGCCAAGGAGCAAGCCGCTTGGCTGCCATGGTCCTGGTGCCTGGTGAGGAAAGAGCTGGCTCTTCCTCCTTCAAGGCTCCAATGTCATCTGCTTAGCTCCCTGGGCCACAGGAGGATGCCTGCCAGCTAGAAGAGGCAGGAGTACCTGAATCCCCTTCTTCTAAGGCATCTCCCCCAGACCCTCTCTCACCTGGCTCCAAAAGATGGGTACAAAATCACAGTGCCCACTCTTCACTGCCTCCCTGACCAAGAAGGGGCCTGCTTTCTATACTTGCCTTACTTTGGCCACCAAGGTAAGAACAAACCACCAGAACAACAATAAACCAAACCAAAACCAAAACCTGTTCAGAGCAGATTATAGCATGGTAAACAGAGGTCTAAGAAGACAGCACCAAAAGAGGAGGGGGGAAAATAAAAAGCGGAGAGACTGGAGCCCACCTTGTTTTTGGTTGGTTGTGGTTTCAGAACACTGATAGCACCTCAGCAAGACAGGATCAGGGACAGTCACATTAAAACACCGTAGCACCATTTTATTTAGACTATTTCAATTCATAAAAATGCTTCCTAGTCCATAAAACACATTTCAATAACAAAAGGAAAGGTACTGGTTGAGGCACGTCAGGGATATGGGAGTTTCCCACCACTTTTGCCTTGGTGTGAGATCTTGAAGAGTTAAGCTTCAAGAACAAAGTCTGGCTGGATTTTCATTGACATCAGATTACAACCATCCTCATGCACCTACTGCTGTCTGATACAAAGCAACGCAACGCTGCTACTTCCTTTCTTGCTTCAGCACCTTTAAAACTAATCTCTTGCTCTGCAAATGACTGTTTCCAAGAGGCAGATAGGAGGGTCAGAGGGGCTGGCAAAATCCCTTTCCACACACACCGCTGTCATCTCAGTTAGAAGGCAAGTAGCACCCAGGAGATTGGGTATGGGGAACGTAGGACCTGTTGAAAACCAGGCCTGAAAAGAACCCCCTTCCCCCAAATCTATGCAACACCCTTAGTGGAGCTTTCTGATGGTTAAGATGGTTTCTTAAGCTAGCACCAGTTAGTTTGTGAGAACCTGCTGCAAGGTTAATTTTTACTTTAAAGTCTCTTACATTGAACTTCGCAAGTACTTCCCTGGTATGCAACAAGCAGGGAAAACAAAACAAAGCAAAGAATGAGCAGACATACGAACTGCGTGTGGATGGTGTCGGGGGTCCGGCACCCTGGGGGATGACTGTAAGACTCATTTTCCCATGACATCGTACTCTTAAAACTTGGTCATGCTGTTAGGTTCTTTAGTTGCAATGGCTTTCATTTTTCTTCTCATGATAAAAATGTCTGTCAATCACCTTTAGGGCTTAAAAAAATGATTAGTGCCAGTAAAAAATAAAAATTTGATTTTTCTTTTTAAGAAGCCTTCAGCAGCAAGGGGAGGGGGCTAAAGAGCTGTGCATAGTTACTTCAATATACGTCTAAAGCATGCTTGGTTCAATGACTGAGATTTGAGGTAGGTTATACATGTAGTGTGTGGAAGTCAGCACGGCAAATGCATGGCCACAGCACCCCCTAACTCTGGAACAGCACTCACTGGGGGAGAGAGGGGATTGGGGACACCCAACTCAGACTGCCTCTCCCTCACCTCGCCTGGCCTTGGAACAAAGGCTGTGTGGCCAGGGGGACACACGTCACATGCTTCTTAGCTTGTATTGGTTTCTTTCATCTAATGGCTTTGCTACCGAAGGGTGACAACAGTATATTGAACACACGTCAGAGAGACTCACACATGCCAAGTATCAGAATCACCTGGGTTACACTCAGGACCTTCCAAACCCACAGCCAACCCGAGGCTTCCACGAGCCATCCAGACGGTCACATTCTCCAAATGTTTTGCAAAATAGCGTATTTCTTGCTTAAGATCATTTAAAATGAAGTTTTCAAGGCACCCCCGCATCTACCTAAGCAAGGAGTCAAATGAGACCTGCGTAAAAGTACTGATGCGATAAGCAAAATAGCATTTAAAGGACCCAACTTTTCCTCAAAACTAGAAAATCAGCATGCTTCTTAAAGACTCTGCCTCCTTTCGCTTGTCAAACTGAAGGTCAGAGGTTTTCCTATAAATCTGAGTTCTGAATAAATCTAAATCCTGATAAGCTCTTGGGTATTTATTTCAAAAGCAATAATATTTCATTTTTGTCCTGTAAAATAAATGCAACTTTACAGAATATGGTAAAAGTGGAGGATAGACAAAGCACGTTAAATATTTAGCTACTATTTACAATTTCTCCCACAATTACATGTTAAAATGTATTTTACCCCCCCCCTCCCAAGTTGCTGTTTAAATCTAGGCAAAAGTGCTTAAAAAAATCTTTCACTATTTACAGATAAAACCAGACCACACGAATGCTCAGGACATCTTACAGAAACTCTCCGCCAGGGCTTCCAAAGCTTCTAGTAAACCCAGCGGGGCGGTTCTCAGCTCGGACACAAGGCACCTGGAAGCTCAGGAACTTGCCTTTAGCATTGCTATCTGATTGTTAAGCTTGATTCATGAAGACCCACATCTGAATAAAACTGCTTATTAAATACCTGATTTTTCCCCCTCAGGGCTTGGTTGTCACTCAGTGGGTGGCCATGTCCCCCCTGTGTGTCCTCATGAAGCTCCCGACTCACCACACATATCCACATGGGTAGCCTGGTATCTCTTCTGTGAATACCATAGGAAAGCAAACACTCCAAGAAGTCTGACTTGCCGTAAATCAATGTTGCTTCTACCAGACAGACCCAACCTCTCTTGCCAATGCCACAAAAATTAAGCACCACATTCTCATCGAAGGACTAAACAAATGCACCAGAATTTTAGAATGGGTGTGTTACAAGGGGGTGGAGAGGGAAGGAAAAGAAAGAAAAATGATCGGATGGAGAACTGGCACCAATGAAGGAAGAAAATCCTAGCAACCTGTTGAAAACGTTTGACTCTTGCACTTGGAAATTAAATACAGGCCCCTCCCCACATGAGAACAGGCTGGGGCCGGGGAGGCATGCACCATTGTCCGAGGTGGAGGTCTAGGAATAAGGACAGATGTGTTAACCGTTGTTACACTGGCTCACTGAGCTCCCGCAGGCCCCAGCCTGACCCTAGAGTCAGGAAAGTTCCAGCACAATACTTACAGCACCACACAGCACCAAACACAGAGCCACAGAGCCTGGCTGGCTCTTCACAGCTTGGGTTCAGCTTCTTGTTTTTAAAAATACAGTAGCCCTTTTTCAGTTATGAGCATAAACTGTGGGGCGATTTTTAAAAACTGCCACTAAGATTCCTTCAGCCCAACATGCATTGGCTTGTTAAGGTGGTGGAAAGGGCTCCCGGGAGCCTCTCAACGCTAGCTCTGGCACGAGGTGCCATCTAGGGAACCAGGACATCATGTACTTGATAAATAACGGACAGAGAGGATTCAGTGTGGAGACTAGCAAGCTTGAAGCCGTCTACTTCCGATCTGGTTTCTGGGGAGATCTACACTAGCATCTCCGGCCAGACCTGGGGTGCCTCAGGCCCACTGCCAGCTGGACAGGGACCCCCAGATGTTTGTGTATAGCTTTTCCAACCCTACAGAGAAGACAGAGGCTGTCCTGAGCGGAGCAGTCCCTGCACACAGGGAGGGGTGGAGGGAGGGGGCACCCGCCGCCCTCAGCTCGGAGGGGCAGATGGCTGAGAACCCATCAGCTCCCAGGAAGCTGCACTGGCTGGCAGGGACAGCACTGTTGCCTCTCCTGTCTAGCCGCTACCATTACTATTGTCGCTTTAAAAAAATCCAATAAATATACATTTTAAATGGAATTTAAAACCACTCCTTTGTGAAAGGACACTATAAACTTTCTTTCCATTATTGTGATATACAAGGATAGAGTTTTAAAAACAAAGGAAAAAAAAGCCCCTCAGATAAGGGGAAAAAAACCCATGGAGATATAAATATTAAGATCACGAAAAAAATCACCCGACAGCCGTAGTTTCTTCTTCAAAGTGCTGGGGAAGTAGGAAAGGGAGGGGCGGGTCAGTTCTGAGGTTTGGACCATAAATACATATATATGATAGGCATATCCATATATGTAGATATAGAAAGACTTCTGCACCCCCAACCCGCCCCCAGATGTGAGGGCAAAAGCACCACAGAGGCAGCTCGGGCGGGGCCCGACGCTGAGGTACGCTGGCTCCTGGCACCTAGATCCAGCGGCTGTAGGGGCCAGTGACCTTTGTGTAGGCATAAGAGGACACGGTGACCGCCGAGTCTGTGGGCATGGCCAGGGCCTGCCGGGTGGGGACAGCCCTCTTCTTCTCCTTGTGCTGGGACTCTGCCACGATTGCGCCCCCCCACTTGCGCTTCTTCCCATACAGCTTGGCCTCCTGCTGGCCCAGGCCCAGCCTTGCAGCCTCCTCCTGCCGTGCCCTCGCCCGCTCCGCCAGCTGCTTCATCTTAGCCTCCCAGAGGGCCAAGCCGTGATTGGGCTGATTGAGGTTCTTGTGCTGGTAGAAGACCAGCGAGATGCGGGTGGGATGGAAGCGGTTGGGCTTCTTGAGCGGTGTGGTGGCATGCAGCTCGCGCCGGGCACACTCGATGAGGATAGAGCCGTGGGCCGGGGCCACGGCCACGCCGCCGATGTTCTCATCTAGGAAGTTGTGTTCACTGTCTGACCACAGCTCCTCTTCCTCCTCCTCCACAGCTGGGCCGCCCTTTTCCTCCTTTGCCCCCACTTTGCTGGGGGGCTCCTCAGCCATCCCCTCCTCCAGACTGAAGGGATCCCACAGCTTCTCCTCTGACTTTAGGGCCCCAAAGAGCTTCTCACTGGAGCCCAGGGGCATGCCGAAGGCCTGCCAGGCTTTGTCCAGCTGGCTTGAGCCAGAGGTGGGAATCTTTCCCTCCTCCCCTTTCATGGGATTCCACAACTTGTCTTGGAACACAGGACCACCTTTCAGGGCGGAGTTGAAATCTGCTGCTCCCACTCCCCATGGCTTCTCAGTTAGACCAGGCCCAGCCAAAGCTGAGGAACTGTTCCCAAACTTGCAGGGGCTCCATGGCTTGCCTCGCAGCCGTCCTCCAGGATGGGGGGCTGACTGCTGCCCCTCCCCAGGGAACAGTCCCCACTGGCCATCTGGGAAGTGTGATGGGGTCAGGCAACTAGCCCCAAAAGAATTAAGCTTGTCAGACCCAACGGCAGGGCTCTCCCCTCGAGGAAACATACCCCAGCTGCCACCTACACTGTTAGTCCTCTTGGGCGACACGCTTGAGCCCCCTGAGTACTGCCCCCATAGGTGATTGGGTCCCCCATTCTGAGATGCTTCCGGCAAAGGTGTTTTGCCCATCTTTCCAGAGTCTCTGGGTATGGATTCAGCTGGACCCAGTGGGTCTACTGGCTCTTGCTTGATGGATCTGTTATAGCAGCTGGAGCTTTGAGCAAAGGGAGAGGGGTCCCTGGGTACGGGGTGGAGCTGGGGAGCCTTGGAAAGCAGATATTCCTTGGGGCCTGGGTAAGCAGGCTGCTGGTGGTGAGGTGCAGGGTGATGGGCTTCTGTGGTAACAGCCTGGCCAGGCAGCTCGGCAAACTCAGCACCACCGTAGGCCGGGCTCAGGCTGTTATGCAGAGCATGGAGGTCTGGCTTCTTCTCAAAACTGCCATTGCTCCCACCATGTCCCCAGGCACCAGGACCCAGGAACTGGGAGGGAAAGACGGGGTTGCTGGATGGAAAGCCATAGTAGCTGAAGGAGGGGAGGGCGTACTTGGTATGGAAGCCGTTGACGGAGGCTAGGCCGGGCTGGGCGTAGTGGGAGTGGTAAGAGTACACACTGCTCATGCTGTAGGGATCTGAGGGCCGGCAGCTGCCCAGCACCGAGTAGCTCTCTACCACTGCATTGCTGCTGTACTTGAAAGAGCTGAAGTGGTTCTGTGGCTCCACCTTCAGTGAGGGCTTCAGGCTTTGCTGGGTCAAGCCGCCCTTCAGAGATAGGCCTGGAAAAGCAGAAGGCAAGGGGTAAGGCAGAAGGCTGGGGATGCAATTTCCCTGTTTCCTTGAGATGAGTCTTGTCAGAAGAGGCAAGATGGAGGATGAGTGCTGAGAGAGCCCAAGCCGAGTCTGCAATTCTCCCTAGGTACCCCTAAGCTCAGGCCCCATTCCTGGGGGTGCCTTGCACAGCTCATGGGGTCCTTGCAGTATGGCCTCTCCTCATGAAACCCAGTTTTCACTGAAGCAGCCTCCTTCCCCGTATATTGGTGGGGAGAAATGACAGCTGCCTACAACGCTGCCACCTAGTCTGAGCCCTGGGCTAATAATGCTCTATTTCCCACATGGAGAGGGCATGAGCAGGCTGGAGGGGAATCCACATGCTCTTTCCCTGAAGATAATCAGGAAGTTCTGCACTCATTTTCTCAGGCCATTCTATTATTTATCCCCTTTCCCTTTTCAGTATGGGAGTTTAAACACAGGGCTTCATGCTTATGAGGCACTTTACCACTTGAACCATGTCCCCCAATCCTTGATGCTTTATGAATTCAAGGCCTGAGCACTGTCCTTGGACTTTCTCAAGGCTAGAGCTCTACCACTTGAGCTGCATCACCACTTCTGGCTTTTTCCTATGCATGTGGTACTGAGGAATCGAACCTGGGTCTTTGTGTATGCTAGGCAAGTACTCTACCACTAGGCCAAACTCCTGGCCTATGCTTTATTTTTAATAGTATTTCATATTTTGATCAGGGCCAAACATGAACCACAATCTTATTACCTCTGGGTGTTAGCCATGAACCATAGTGCCTGGCTTATTGGTTAAGATAGAGTCTCCCTAACTTTCCCCACACTGTTCTTGAAATGGGATCTTCTCTTTTCTACATCCCAAGTAGCTGGGTGTTTTCAGGAGTGTGCCGCCACACCAGGCCCTATGACACAATGGCCCGGGGGCCACAGGACTTTCTGCCTGAGTGACCATCATCATGCAGGAAGGTGGGATAGAAGAGGTTCATGCCTGTCCTGGTTGTGTTCTCTCTACACACCTGGGTCGGTGGGGACCCCAGCCAGCTCCAGGGCCTCCTGCTTGATCTTCTCAGGAGTGCTCAGTTTTTCCTTCTGAATCTTCTTCTTCTCAGCTGCTGCCTTCCTGGCTTCCAGCTGCCGCTGGCGACACGACTTGGCAGGCTCTGGCAGGCGCCGGACCTCGCGAGGGAAGGCCGTGAGCACCTGGATGGCTCCACTGCTCACCTTGGCATTCTGGTTCTCCTCACTGCCAAACTCATCTGTGTTGGCCATCTTGTAGAGTGGGAGTACATGTAGTTGCTCATCCTCAGGAATCTGGCCCACGCAGCGATTGTCTTCCTTGGTCAGGGTGCAGACCTGCCCCACAGAAGGGGGAGAAGTCATGGGGCTGGGAGACCATGGTGGGGGGGGGGGTCCACGTCCCAAACAGATGACCTCTTTCCCCACACAGCCCCACTTTCAGCCATTAACTGGTCCTACCCCTTTCTCTTGTTTCCTAGAGGCTCTGAAAAGCAGCAGTATCAGCAACAAGTAACTATTGCTGTGGCTTTCCTATTATCTTCATGTCCTTGTGCTGCTGAGAGGGGTGTGATGGCTGGCAGTGAGCATGCTGACCAGAGGGTAGGCCAGGTGGCCTGCTCTGCCCTGTAACCCTGCACTGCTGCCACTGCACGGAGCCTTGGATCTTCTACCTTTGCTCCTTTTGCTCTTAAGATAATTTTATTTTTATTTATTTTAAAAGCTATATGTTGGCTATACAAAATTGTCAGCAAAAAGGAAAAAGCTATCTCCATAATCTCACTACCCAGAAATAATTACTGTAGACACTGTTCATATACCATACACAACTAATTTTTGGTAGTATCTTCAGATAGGTATTATGCATACAGCAATTATCAATAACATTTTTTCTTAACTATGATGACTTTATTACGCACTAAATATATTTGAAATGAGTCAGGATCTTCATAGTATTGCTTTTTCTATTAGTGTGTTAGTTTACCTAACCAATCACTTACATTCCCACTTGTTTCCAAATTTTCCCTATCCTAACAATACTTTTCAAAAATCTCCTTTTGTTGGGTGTGGTGGTTCATGCCTGTAATCCTAGCAATTCAGGAGGCTGAGATCTTGGTTCAAAGCCAACCCGGGCACTAAAGAACATGAGACTCTTATCTTCAATTAATCACTAAAAAATGGGAAGTGGGGCTCAAAGGGTAGTAGCCTTGAGCTGAAAGGGCTCAGGGATAGTGCCCTGGTCCAGAATTCAAGCCCCATGACCCCCCCCCCCCCCACACACAAAGATTTCCTTTGAACTTGTTTTCTAAGGTAATTTTTTAGGTCTGTAAAGCAGACCTGCTATATACTGCCAAACTGCCCTCCAAAATGATTCAGTTTTCTATTCATGCAATGAAACGTATTTTTTCTATATTATTGCAATTAATATTTTATTTTAGTCAATTGTGGGGCTTGAACTTAAGGCTTGGGCATTGTCCCTGAACTTTTTTTGTTCAAGTCTAGTGTTCTATACCACTTTGAGCCACAGCTACACTTCTGGCTTTCTGATGGTTTATTGGAGATGAGTCTCATAGACTTTCCTGCACAAGGTGGCTTTGAATCATGATCCTTAGATTTCAACCTCCTGAGAAGCTAGGATTACAACAGATGTGAGCCACCAGCACCAACTATAATTATTTTCTTCAAAAAACACTTTGTTCATTATTATTGTTGTTTGCTTTCTTAATGGGGCTAGCTTGCCTTCCTCCCCTCAATTTATTCTATAATTTTTATTTTTCTGGATTTTTTTTGAAAGTGTTCTAGCACCTGAATTGGGCCCACAGCCCCTAGTTTCTGTGTTCTTGATACTCTGGCACCACATGGAGCTATCTAATACTTGGAAATGGAAAACTGTACACACAGCCATGGCAATTGTGGGTATAAATCTGTATCATTGCTACAAAAAGCTTCAATTGAGAAAAGCACACCATAGAGCACTAGATACAATTTGCTCTCATTTGTGTGAAGTCTACTATAAGGGCCCTTCACTCAGCTCTCTGAATAGATGGTCATCAAATGCTAACAGTGGCTATAAGACTTTAGGCAACTTTTTAAAAAAAATATCATTTAAAAGTTGGTACTTTATTTAGCTAAAAGATAATATTTCTCACTTTGGGAAAAAATTACACTTATTTACTCCAAACCCCAGAAGCTTTGAGATTCAAGCAATCTCATTGTGCTCACTCTCTCCTATTTCCCAGTGCCTTTTCTTGACTTCTCTCTTAACCCTGATATCTCTCCTTTCTATATATTTCAGCTAGAAGATGTCACACAGGATGTAGACAAGAGCCTGATCCATCTTGCTTCTTAGTCTTGAATACAGAGAGAAGACAAGGAATAAAAATGAAATCCTGGGATGGGAACATCTATCCCCACAAGAATAAGAGCTGAAAACAGAATCTAACGGCTACCTTTCCCCTTTCACAGATCCTTCGAAAAGAACATCATCCCTACAAGGGGTCTCATTAAAAAGCAGAGCAGAATACTTACATCATCCTTTTGAGAGATTCCCACTGTCTCTCCTCCTTCTGTACTCACTTTCCACCTGTACTGAGTCCTAGGCTTTTCAAGTCCTCCTCCTCCGCAACCTACCTGCACATCTAGCAGGTATATCAAACTGAATTCTTGACTTTTCACCCAAACTTGGTCTTCTTGTTATGCTACCAGTCTGTGGAATGGCATCTACACTCTTCAGCTGCTGAGCATCTCCTATCACTTTATCCCTTACTCTACTTCATTTCCTCTCATGGTCTTCAACATTATTACAGCACTTACCTAAGGTGGCTAGCATCTAGACAGGGCCTGTGGCCTGTTGATACTTAATAAGTGTTTAATGTTTCAAGGACTTTTTTGGGCTATGAAACCAAGTGTTCATTAAGACCTAGAAGTACACTTCTAGACCTTACATAACCAGAGACTTCAGGTGACTAAGCAGCTGCATGATCCAGAATTCATCTAATTCAGAGTCCTGCCTGGAACTGTCTATTTTTTTTTTCCTGAAAGTTGTTTCCTATTTGATCAGACATGTCACAGAGAACATGGTCTCCATGTCCCTCACTATTCTAAGTGCATTTTCTACAGGAATCACAGCTGGGATTTCCTCCCAACATCACCCTACAGGTGGTGCTGTGAACAGACAAAAGCTTCCTTACCACGGTGCACCCATTGTAGAGGTTATGCTGGTCTTTGTGGGCGTGGGCACAGAAATCCATGCAGGCTGTAACCCCGGAGAAGGGGCGTCCTTCTTTTAGCCCCAAGCGGCAGTCTATTGCTATTTCCTCATTCGTCACCTGTGGGAATGGCCAAGGAGAGCTGCTTATAGAACCTGAGGTGAAAGTTCTTGGTTCTGCACATGGGGAATTAGGTATTAGAGGGAGGGAGGTTAAAGATCACAGTTGCCTTGACATTAGAGCTAGAGCTTTTCAACCAGAAAACCTCCAAGAGCAATGATCATTTTCTTCTACATTATGTCAAGCACCTCTTGTCTCATTTGGGAGAGGCAGGGTAGTGGGATAAGCTTTGTCCTTCATAGTGAAATGAGATCAGAGAAGGGGGAAGACTACTAGGAGGATACCATATAGAGTGAGTTTTCAGAGGTGGTGTTGGATGCAGTTAAACATGAAATTTAAAGAAAAAAAGAAGGCTAGACATTGGTGGTTCATGCCTGTAATCCTAGCTCCTCAGGATGCTCAGACCTGAGGATTGCGGTGCAAAGCCAGCCTGCACAAGAAAAGCCCAGAGACTCTAATTAAGCACCAAAAAGCCAGAAGTAGAGCTATAGCTCTAGTGGTAAAAAGCTAGTCTTGAGCTGAAAAAGCTCAGTGACAACATCTAGACCCTGGGCTAAAGCCCAGGACCAAAAAAAAGAGAAGGGGGGTGGGGAGCTGGGAATCAGTAACCTACTCCTGTAATCATAATTACTTGTGAGACTAAGAACAGGAGAATTGAGGTTCAAGGTCAGCAAGAAAGTTTGCATGACTCCTTCTCAACCCAGAGCAGGGTACAGTGGTCCATCCATGCTTTTCATCCCAAGCTATATGGGAATCTGAGACTGGGAGAACTGTGGTTCCAGGTCAACTCAGGAAAAGTTCACTAAGAGTCCATGGAAGAGAGTTAGTTACGGTGGAATGTGCCTATGATTCCAGCAATGACAGGATGCCTAAAGTAGTAGGATAGTGGCTCAGGGACATGCCTAAGGCAGGGAGAAAGACCCAAAGAAGCACACATTTCCACTTCATAACTTCAGGGAGCCTGGGTGGAGATGGCATGCTGTCTAGGCCCTAGTACCTGGTTCTGATAGGCCTGAGGGGCCAGCTGCTTGTAAAGGGGAGCGACTTCAGTGGCCAGGCCCTGGAAATTCTTCCGGAGCACTTCTTCCTGCAGAGAGAACAGTCATACATATTCAGAGTGGTCCTGTTTGAAGAACTTCACATGTTAAAAGTGACCTCCATCCATTCCCATCCCCAGGAATCACTGGGAAAGTGGGAAGTTAACTGCCATTGGGATTTTATAGGGTTCCTCTACCACAGCCACCTCCTCAACTGGAGTTAAAGAAATAAAATCACAACAAAGCCCTCTAGGACCCTCCGCGTAACTTTTTTACCCAGTGGTTTGTGCACTGTCCGTCGGCTTCTGACAGGATGCGCCCATCTTCCGACAGTAAAAGGACCTTGGAACGTGTGCCTCCCCCCTGGACACCCCCGTAGAACGCAGCCATACTGCCGCTACTGCAGCCGTCAGTCCCGCCGTGAGCCTCCCTCCCCACTCCGGCAGCTTCCCTCCCTCTCTTAACACTGATTATTTTACCTGATATTTCAAATGTCAAGTTTAACAAACAAGTATTCAAGAATGGAATCTCTATATGCAATCACTGGCACATACATTTAAGAACAAAATGGTATAGTATCTCACTTTGTTATCTGATATATTGAATTTATTTGTATTTGGATATTTGAAATTGGATAGGGAAGGGGGGGAAACCAAGACGGGTATGGGGTGTGGGGGGGGAGGGAAACGGGTACCAAGACATGTGAAAGGGTATCAATGTATGTGAATTAATGCACCTTCTATCTGGCAAATATCATGTAACCCTTTTACTAATTACAATAAAAAAATTAAAAAAAAAAAAAGAAAATTAAGCTGAGAGTTTATATGTCATAGATACCTATCGATGTATCATATCATTATGTCTATAGAGTATATATCCCAGCATAGATTTCTATGTCTATATAGATATATTCATATCTCCAAGTTCATGTCAATGATCTTGAGTACCTGGGTACTGAGTCATTGCTCTTGTACTGTTTGGATCTAATATCCACATATCAAGGGGGACCATGTGCCTTTGTTCCTTTGGTCTTGACTTATCTCACTCAACATGTTTTGCACTAGTTTGACCCACTTTTCCACATATACCATGATTTTATCTGGTCTGGTGGCTATGTAGAATTCCATTGTATATATGTACCACAGTTTTTGTACCCATTCATCTGCAGTAGGGCTTCTGGGTTGTTTCCATCGCTTGGCTGTTGTGAACAGTGCAGTGATGAACATGGCTACCATAGCCATTTTTAAGTTGGAGACAGACTCAACAAGAAAATTCACTGCCAGAAAGGTCCAGTTATCTTGTCTACTGGGCTACCTACAGTTCCTTTGAGCCACAGCCCAGTATAGGCCATGATTCATAAAGTAGGCACTTGTTTCCAGTGCTCAACTTCCTGCCACAAATGCAGTATATGGTAGACAGAAAAAAAAATCTTTCCTATGCAAAAGGCAAGCAGAGGTTTTTTTTTTTTTCCTTTGCTATGAAGTCTATGGCTGGCCTGGACCAGAGCCTACCAGGTGCTCTAAGGAATCCCAAAGCTTTAGCAACCAGACATACTATTTGTGTTACTCACAAGCCACATGTGGTTACTGAAATGTATATTAATTTTAATTAAGATTAAATTATAAATTCTATTCCTCAGTTTTACTAGCACATTTCATATGCTCAGTTACTGCTGTCCAGTCCTAAACAGGAGACACACAGAGGATGTAGGATGTTTCCATTACAGTGAATATTCCACTACATGGCGCTGCTCTAGACAAAGCAGCAGCATCTCACTACAATAGGCAGAGTTGAGTAACCTCACAGGGTAGCAGCAAAACCTCCTAGGAGGCCTTGAGCAAAGGTATTAAGGGTTTAAGAAGATGGTAGGGAGAAGAGACAAAGGTAAGTAGACAACCTTAGAAATGAAAATTGAGTCATAGCTTAGCTGTCAATCTAGTGGGTTGGCTACCTCCCTGGCTGCTGTCTAGCAGCTGATGACAAGACAGAGGGCTTGAAGCCACATAGTTAGAGATGAGATTTGAGAGCTCTAGGGAAACAAATGCCTGACATGGAATCTGGCTGTCACCTTGACTTAGCCACAGTACTTATGTAAACTACTTAGACTTCAGTAAAGTGAGGAAGAGTGCCCAGTTCACTGGGAGATCCTAGAATGAACTCAAATCCCTGTAAGGTACTCAGCACCAACCGTATCCAGCATATCACAGTTACACAGGAAATGGTGACTGAATCAAGCTAGTATCTGTGACAAATTAAGCCAGTGGCTTTTCATTCTTGGTAATACTTAGCTGTTGGTAACCATGGTGCTTCTCTAGCCATTGAAACAACTTCATTTGCTGCTTCGTGTGGAAGGAAGGTTCTATCTTATACAATTTTTTTTTGTCGGTCATGGAACTTGAACTCTGGGCCTGGGCATTGTCCTTGAGCTCTTCAGTTCAAGGCTACCTCTCTCCCCCTTAAGCCATACCATCACTTCTGATTTTCTGGTGGTTATTTGGAGACAAGAGTCTCATGGACTTTTGTGAACAGGTTGGCTTTGGACTGAGACCCTCAGATCTCAATCTCCTGAGTAGCTAGGATTGCAGGCATGAGCCAGCTTCTTATACAGTTCTTTATCAGGCTAAAACACAGAGGTTTGTGGTTTGAAGCTAGCCCAGGTAGAAAAAGTCTGTGAGGCTCCATCTCCATAATAGATGTGGCTCAAGTAATAGAATGCCAGCCAAGCAAGTTGAGCAAGCAAACAAGAAGCCCTGAGTTCAAACTCCAGTACCACAAAGGAAAAAAGTATTCTATCAAATTAGACTCAAGCTCACAAAATAAACATCAGGTTTCTTTTTTTCTTCTTCTTTTTTTTTGCAAACCAAAAACTCTTCATTTGAAAATGCTTGTTCCAGAAGAAGAGAGCTGGAGAAGAGTGTTTACGTGAGCTGTGGTGATGCTCCTGCACTACAGGAAAGTGGGAAGCTCTTCTGCTACCAGGAACTTGGGATACTGGGAAGCTGAGACCAGGCTCATGATGCTTGTCTAGATCCTAGCAAAGGGACCCAGCATCAATCCCTCAGAGTTACTGGCAAAAGAGGAGGAGGCTAGAGGTAAGATGACAAGAAGCTTAACAATGTGCCTGCTTTGTGTTTCAAATTCTGAGGTCACTTCTTGGGATGGTCATTCAACATGAACAAGAGAGAAGAAATGGTGAGGCTCATGACTCCTTCATCCTTAGTAAAGCCTGTAGTAGAGACTCAGGGGCCCTAGTCTTGTTATTCCGGGGATCGAGGATAGGTACTATGGGCAGTGACCCAGGCGAGATAGCTACAGAGAGAAAGTCCACGCCAGCCCAGCCTCAGGTCCAGGACCCAGCATGGAAACAGTAAAGCCCTATTATGACCAGACAAATGCCCTACAGATGGCAAATCACAGGATATTTAAGAAAGTCTTTCCAAGATGCAAGAGGATGATGCATGGACTAAAGACCCCTCTTTCTGCTGTAACTTCTGCACTCAAAAAGATGTTTCAGGAAGAAAGCTAATCCTTTGACAGGCCCACATTCCAATGAGGAATTTGAATACGTAAGTCTTTAGAAGTTACCCTGAAGTAGTTGTTTAAAGTGCAAATCTGAGGTAGTAAGTCTAAGTTTTCATGCCACTACACCTCTTGCCTCACAGGAAGATATGGCCAGTTTAAAAGAACAAAGTCAAGTAACTTACATCTTGAACCCATCTGTGGTGTATCAATCCTACTTCCCATTTAACCACCCAGGATCCCAGAGAGGAAAAGGTGAGAGGGAAGCCTGTGTGCTTTCAGCTCCACTCACCTCTTTGGGATTGTCCCCTGCGAGACGGAACTTGCGAGGTGTCTTACTTCGTGCATACTTGCAGCCATTGAAGTACATGCTCCAGGAACAACCAAAGGAGAAGGAGGCACCGCAGGTGTTTGGGTCTTTGCCTTGGCAAGCGCAGGTCCGGCTGTAATGAACATCACAGGTTAGGCTTATGAATATGGTATCTTTTTGTCAGAATCTTCTTCCTCCTTTAAGGGGAAACTCTGATGAAGCCTGGCATCCCAGCTACCAGCACCTCTTTAACAAACCCAAACTCCTTCCTCAGATTTTTTTTTTGAGTTTGAAGAAAGCAACTGGCTAGTCTTCAATCGTAAGCTGCCAGTCTAACTAGAGGTTATTGTTGGGGAAAGTACGTGGGTTGAGAATCTAGTAAAAGCCTAAAGGTTCATGCTTTGCCTTAACTCTAATATCTGGGCAGCCCCAATGGAGTTCTGCCAACAGAAATGGAATGAGACCTAAAGCTTGAATGCGCTTGCTCTTTTAGCTCAGATACTGACAGGTCTTAAAACCAATAGACAATCTGGGTGACAGTGGCTCACTCCTGTAATCTTAGCTACTCAAGAGGCTGAAATCTGAGGATCATGGTTCAAAGCCAGCCCAGGCACAAAGAGTCTGTGAGACTCTTATCTCCAATTGACCACCAGAAAACCGGAAATAATACTGTGACTCAAGTTGTAGAGTGCTAGCTTTGAGCTGAAGATCTCAGGGACAATGCCCAGGCTCAGAGTTCAAGCCCCATCTCCAATTAAAAAAACAATAAACCCAATAGACACATTAAAATTCAATACTCAACAAAATCCAGAAACCAAAATGTCCCTCAACTAGCGAATGGATAAAGAACAACAAATCCACATAGATGTGGGTGAGCTACTGACATGCCAACCAAATAAGTTTCAGAAACATCATGCTCAATGTAAGAAGTCAGGTTCGGGGCCATAATGCAGTATGATTCCAGTTATGTAGCTTTCTTGTGAAAGCAAACCTAGGGAGGCAGGAAACGAGATTGGTGGTTGGAAAAGGGTTCCTGAACGGTCCTGCAGGAGTGATGGAACATTACTGTAAATGATAAAACTCTCTAAAGTACCTATCTAAAAGGCTTAAGTTTAGTGAAAAGTACTTTCCAAAAAAAAAAAGAAGGTAGATTTCATAGATATCAAGACCATATATTTGAGGGACACATGCACTGTTTTTGTTAACAACAATCAAGACTCAGTAGTGATCTGGAGTTTAGCAGTGAGGCAGAGCTAGAGCCAGAATTCACCCTGGGGTCTGTCTGTGGCTGAGCAATGGTCTCTCAGCCATGGCCCTAGGTCTGCAGAACACATGGCTCCCAGGGAGAAGTGCACCAACCTGGGGCTGTCCAGAATTACTGAACCTGTTGCCTGGGCCTAGTGGAGGACCTTGGTCCCCTGGTACTGCCCACCTACTGCCACCGTGCTACGTACTCATCATTGAGGCCACATCTTCGGCTTGTGGGGTTGCCATACTTCCGGAGGGTGTCTGTGAGCTCCTGGTAAAGGGTGTCTCCTAGGCTGCGAGGGATGCCTTCCCAGGCCAGGATGAGAATGACGATCACAGCATTCTGGCAGTGGTGACCCGCGCGGTGCCGCACCAGGCATAGAAGCTTCTCTTCCAGTGTGTGCCTGCGGATCACCTGCAGGGATGGAGGGCTCAGGTAACTGCGGGAGCCATGTCTCTTTTTTTTTTTTTTTTTTTTTTTTTTTCCCCAGTCCTGGGCTTGAGCTCAGGGCCTGAGCACTGTCCTTGGGCTTTCTCAAGGCTGGAGCTCTACCACTTGAGCCTCAACACCACTTCTGGCTTTTTCTTTTTTTTTTTTGCCAGTCCTGGGCTTGAGCTCAGGGCCTGAGCACTGTCCTTGGGCTTTCTCAAGGCTGGAGCTCTACCACTTGAGCCTCTGCACCACTTCTGGCTTTTTTCTATGTATGTGGTACTGAGGAATTGAACCAGGTCTTCGTGCATGCTAGGCAAGTACTCTACCACTAGGCCAAACTCCTGGCCCCCATGTCCCCTTCTTGATATCATCTGCCTGCCACTGTCACACAGACTTGGGGTGCCCGGTCTTTTAGGACAATGTCCCGTGGGTGCCACATCTTGCCAACAGCAACCATACAGACTAAGAAGACGGATACAATCACAGAACAACAACAACAAAAATCCACAGTCCTTTTCAAAGAATAAAAATTAGTATAGGGGCCAGGAGTTTGGCCTAGTGGTAGAGTGCTTGCTGATAGCATGCACGAAGACCCAGGTTCAATTCCTTGGTACCACACACACACACACGCACAGAGAAAGAGAGGGGGGGGGGGAGGGAGGGAGGGAGAGAGAAAACCAAAGTGGTGCTGTGGCTTAAGTGGTAGGGCTCTAGATTTGTGAGAAAGCCCAAGGACAGTGCTCAGTCCCTGAGCTCAAGCCCAGGACTGACAAAAAAGTGGAATGTTAGCTGGGTGCCAGTGGTACAAGCCGGGTGCCAGTGGCTCACTCCTGTAATCCTAGCTACTCAGGAGGCTGACATCTGAGGATCAAGGTTCAAAGGCAGCCTGGGCACTCACTATAAGTCTGTGAGATTCTCTCTAATTAACGACCAGAAAACCAGAAGTGGTGCATACTATGGCTCCAGGGGTAGGGTGGTAGCCTTTAGCTGAAGAGCCCAGCTCCGGAGTTCAAGTCCCATAACTGACCCCCCCTTAAAAAAATTTTAGTATAAAGTCTAAGATACTCAGACTCAAGAATAAAACTATGCAAATTTCATAAGTCAGAAACATAGTCAGAGCTTGTTTAACGTTTGGTTTTTGCATTGCTAGGATTTAAACTCATATTTGCTAAGTGGCAAGTATTCTCTGCTGCTAAACCCTGGCTCCAGCCCTTTTGCTGCTGTTAGTTTTGAGATAAGGCCTCCCTCCTGCCTGGTCATGAGCCTGGACATGACAATGATCTGTTTTGGGTTTCCCAGCATGGCTGGGTTGTGCCCACTGAGATGGACTTGTGTGGACTTTTCCACAGGAGCAGGCCTAGCACTATGATCCTCCTGACCTCAGCCTCCCAAGCAGTTAGGATGACACGCTTACATCAAAGCAAGCTTGATGGTATCCTCAAGCATTTGCAGAGAAAATGTGGTACACTTGTGTGGTTTTTGTTAGACTAAAAACAAGGGCATGGCACTTGGGAGAGCAGTTTGTGGCTCCTCAAGAAACAAAACAGAATTAGCATACAATCCAGCAATTTTACACCTTGGAATATTACCCAAGGAACTGGGTGTGGAAACTCTATTGTATGATTCCATTGACACGAGGTACCTGAATACGACTGGAGACAGACAAAGTGGGTTAGGGTTGTCAGAACTCCTGCTAATGGGACAGAGCTTCACATAGTTTTGTAAATAGACTATGCTGAGGTGGCACACGATGTCAATGTACTTAATGAGATTGACACGAACACAAAATAGTCAAAACAGTACATTTTATGTTGTGTGTATTTTACCATCATTTAAAAAAAATGATATACTCACCAAGAACCAGTGGCTCTTGCCCTATAATCTTAGCTACTCAAGAGGCTGAAATCCTGTTTCAAAGCCAGCTTGGGCAGATAAATCCAAGAGGTTCTAACCAACACAATGCCAGAGCAGAGGTGTAGCTCAAGTGGCAGAGTCCAAGACTGGGACTCCAACTCTGTCCCTGATGCTTTTGCTCATTGACTAGCATTCTACCAACTGAGCCAAGCCTCCAACCCCTATGACTGACTTTTCTTAGTCCCGTCACATAGCATGCAAAAGAATTTCCTGAAAAACAAAAAAAAGTTTTTTGGGTACCAGTCCTGGGGCTTGAACTCAGAGCCTGGGTGTTTACTCTAAGCTTTTGTGTTTAAAGCCAGGCTCTACCACTTGAGCCACAGCTCCACTTTTGGCTTTTTTTTTTTTTTTTTTTTTTTGGTGGCTAATTGAAGATAAGAGTTGATCCTCAGATCTCAACTTCATGAGCAGTTAGGATTACAGACCAGGCACCAACCCAGCACTTGATTCCTGTCAACTGTTTTTATTGTTAATTATAAAAGTGATATACAGAGGGATTTCCTGCAATTACTTCTTCTTCCTCCTTCTTCATTTTTTGCAAGTCCTAGGGCTTGAACCCAGAGTCTGCACACTGTTCTCAGGTTTTCTCAAGGGCAGAACTCTACACCTTGAGCCACAGCATCCCTTCTGGATTTTTCTGTATATGCGGTACCAAGGTGCATGCTAGGTGAGCACTCTACCATTAGGCCATGCTCCTGGCCCTTCCTATAAACTTTTAAAGGATACTTTCTATGCTAAGGAAAACATTTTTGGTGAGCATTTCCCTTTGAATCATCAACTGTGCATCATTTCAAGAACTGCATTCTGGGAATCAGGAACACACATATTAAGTCAGATGTTGTATTAGAACTCTGTGTAGTTTCCTGATTATGCAGACTGGGCTGGACTCAGGGCTGTCAACACTATCTGTGGACACTGACTTGCAATGGTATTTGGACTACAGTTTTCCAGTGTTATGGTCAACCAATGCTAACGGCTTGCAGCAGGTCACAGGCTGGCGACCCCCATGCGCATGTGTTTAGACCACACAGCAAGATACCCAACCGGCCAAAGCCATGTCACTCTATTTTTTTCAAAGTGGCAAACATAAATGTCACAGATGAATGACAACTCTCTCTGGTCATGGGTATACATGGGTATACCTAGAAAGCAAAAAAAGGTGCTGCTCATGCCCACACACCACTGAAGGAACCTGGAAGGAAGAAATAAGTAAAAATATAAAAGTCTAAGGAGAATGAAGGGCACAGTACCATCATATCCAGATACCGCAACCCATTCTGTCTGAAAACCACAAACATCTCACCTAGGTTCTAGGCAAGAATTTCCTGACACTGAAACATCAGTACCATGACACCAGCAGAGTCCAATCTACTCTCCCCGAGGGGCCTGGCTACCTTCAAATTACTAGTTACCTGATGGCTTTCTGGGCTGATCCATTCCATGCTCATATCTATATACCACCTGGATACCTATGATATACATTGACTTTATCCCCTAAATCCCAACAACTTCTTTTAGCTAAATGTACTGAGGTGAGGGTAGAGGTGTTTGTTACAAAAACACAGACATGAACTCTGGCTAAAAACATGACTCCAAGACCATTGGGCAGTGACCCCACAGGAAGCGATCCTACCCCAGGCAGCTGAATGGTTCCCCCACTTACCATGATCACAGAGCATCAGATTAAGTGCTTGATGCCAACCTATCACTAACAATAATCCGCCCTTTAAAGCACTTCTGAGTCACTTCCATAGCAGGTCAGAGTAGAGGGAGTACCTACCCCCTCTCAACTTTCAAAGGAAGTAGAACTTTGTACAGTAGCCCTACAGCTGAGTGGCTAGAAAAGAAAAAAACAAAACAACCCCAAATCCTCAGCACTATTACTTTCTCACCACTAACAGTTTTGTGACCAACCACCTGTATGTTCTTGCCATAAAAAAAAAAATGCTTTCTTTTTTATTGGTAGAGTGTTTGCCTCAAATGCACAAAGACCCCGGTTTGATTCCTCACCACCACATTCATAAAAAAAGAGCTGGATGGGGCCAGGAGTTTGGCCTAGTGTAGAGTGCTTGCCTAGCATGCATAAAGACCCAGGATCGATTCCTTGGTACCATGTACTTGGAAAAAAGCTAGAAGTGGTGCTGAGGCCTAAGTGGTAGAGCTCTAGTGAGAAAGTCCAAGGACAGTGCTCAGGCCCTGAGCTCATGGTCAGGACTGGCCAAAAAAAAAAAAAAAGCCGGAAGTGGTGCTGTAGCTCAAGTGGTGAAGCTCTATCCTTGAGAAAGTCCAAGGACAGTGCTCAGACCCTGAGTTCAGTCCCCAGGAATGGCAAAAAAAAAAAAAAAAGCTTTCTTGTTTTGTTATTTATTAGCATGGACATTTTCTTGCACTTGCATGCATCCCCTTCTATGCACCATCTATAAGGTTTGGGGGAAATCCCCTTCAGTTGCTCTATCCTTGAATGAACCTCAGGTTCTGTGCTACACGTGCTCAGACCCTGAGGGGGCGTTGTACTGAGGATGGTGCTTGTCACTTCTGTCCTTTAGCTCCTGCCCATAAACACGATCTTTCAGCCCTGGGCTGAGTCCTGAAAGTATGGTCGGGAACAGATGCTTCCCCATCCACTTCTAGGTTCCCAACATACATAGTCACTTTTTAATGCTATCCACATACCCAGCCACCTCTCTCTTTAAGCTGCCAACTTGTCTGAGGCTGAACACACCTCTAGCCCTTTCTGTGGTCCAAGGACCTTCAGTTTCTAATCAAAGACTTGAATTTCTCAAAAACCAAACAAAGACTCGGCACTGTCATTCTCTTGCCAGTTTTATAGCAGACACAAAAATAGGGACAATATCTGTCATATCTGTAAGTAGCATAGATTCTTTTGTTGTAATGCTGCAATAGAGACTGAAAACTGCTAACCACAGGCATGTGATGGTTAAAATTTCACACACCTTCTATTTCCACTAAATGCGAAGATGGAGGCCAAAGGTCTGCTGATTACACGGGCATGTGTACAGGTGGATGAGTGCCGACGGTCATCCTGCTAGTGTCCTCCATGTCAGCCTTGTGTCCACTGGCCCTCTGACTCTGCTCACACAACCTTCTCACTGGAATGCTCCCATCACCTCCCAGTCCACTTACTATGGCCCAGTGCCCATGGCTTCACAGCTCTACTTTCTTGGGAATATCTAACCTGAACATCAAATCCTGCCATTCCGGTCCCTTGTTCTTGACTCCTACAGTAACGCGTTTGCCTCTCAAAATTAAATCCCATCTCTTTATGTCCCTATTACTTTGAGGGTCTATAAAGCATAAATAGCTTGAACTTGAACCTTCAGAGGCAGATGGGCATGAGGAACTTGGTTGTATACCCTCATTGAGTGTCCAGCATATGTTAAGCTCATAGGTATTCCAAGAGCCAGGTTTCAGCAGAAGCAGAAACTTAAAGAGCTTCCTAGAGTGAGAAGGGAAAGCCAGGAGAACTGGCCTTTGTTTTTGGTAACTGGAGTCTATATAAGTGCTAATTTTCCTTGCTGAAGACTAAGGCTTCCTGGCAAGAAACACAGTGGCTCAGAGGCTGGGCACAATACTACCCAGGGACATTGCCTCATCCTTCAGGTTGGATCACAGCTGGGCAACCTTCAGAGTCCTCAGGTTCCAGGAGCACAGGCCACTCCACAGCACATGGGGAAGGGACAGGAGGAGACTCCTCAGGGGCCCCATTTCCTCAGGGTAATGGCAGCATTTCTAGCTCCCCTTTTCTTTTGTATAGTTCTGAAGCACAGGCCACATGTACTAAGCAGAATGATTACCACGATTACAAGCCAGCGCAGGATATCAGGGAACTAGTATTTAATCAAGATGAAGACAAGCAGCTTATACCAGGAGAAAATGAGCCTAACCAAGTATTAGGCATTGGCTGCACAGTCTCTTCATGGTAAACATACCTGTTTCCTACAAACATATCCACCCCTTTGCTAGTGTGAAACCTGCTCTGCTATATGAACTCAGGAGCAAAGATGAGCCAGGCACCTCTTGGCTGTAGGGACTGAACACTTACCCACTTGGCAATAGGGCAGCCACGGGAGCTCTTTCCCTCCTTCCCTGTGTAGATGACCTTCTCGATCCGGATGGCTTTCCCTTTCTCACCATACCTAGAGGAAGAAACAGAGGGTGCCATCAGTATAGTGCAGTCCCACAGGAAAATAACCCATGGCAAGAAGGCCAGCCCAAGTGCCTTTTAAGCTTCTAGTTACTTGGAAAACAAGAGAACTATTTAATGGTTATTCTGTGATCAGAGGCCCTTGAGATACAAGGACTACTTCCAGGTTCCTAGGCTGGCTTCTGTTTAAGTATCCATCTTCTGTTCACATTCATCTGGCCAATCTCTAGTCCCCCAGGACAGGGGACAGAATCCTTGATTAGTGACATCAGGAGAAGCATTTGCACCCATCCCTGCTGGTAGAGTTATCTGAGCGTTAGCTATTTGGAAATACAATACACAAAACAAATGGGGAGACCATTTACTTAACTATCCCAGCTACCTATGAACATGACAAGATTGAGGGAGTGCTCTGGCCACACACAAGTACCAATGTCCAGGTTCTCCCAGATGGTATCGAGTCTGCTGCACATACCCACTTCCCTGGGCCTATCCCGAGTGCTCAAAGCCTCAGGTTTCTGACACCATCTGAGCAAGGATAAAAGTATGACACAGAGCCAAACTTACTTGCTTAAGGCCACAGCTACACTTGAGCAATGGTGGTTGAAGCATAGCCTGGGAGGTCAGCTATGCAGGATTAGAGACCCAGCCCAGTCATTTTCCAAAGGCTGTAGTCACACCCTCTTTCTGACTCTTACATATTTATTTATTTTGCCAGTCCTGGGCTTGGGCTCAGTGCCTAAGTACTGTCTTTTGGTTTTCCTAAGGCTAGAGCTCTACTACTTGAGCCACAGCACCACTTCTGGCTTTTTTTTCTATGTATATGGCACCAAGGAAACGAACCCAGGTCTTCATGCATGCCAGGCAAGCACTCTACCACTAGGCCAAACTCCTGGCCCCCTCCTTCCAGCCAGTCACTGTACCAGCTCCCGCTCTCCTGACATGCTAGCATGCTAGTAAACATCTTTGTTTATGTATCCCCTTCACTGAAAATATTTCAAGAACCCATTACTGAGCATGGGCTACTTGTTCTAAACATTTTAAATCAAGAACCAGCTTTATCAAATACATTTTAACAACTAAGGAGACAATTGTTGAATAGCTGTTCTTCTTTGATAAATTAACATAATATGCTTAACACACTGTATAAGTCAAGTCATCCTTTTTTTTTTTTTTTGTAATGCCTTCAATGTGATCATGGCACCTTATTTTAATCTACTATGAAGGTATAATGCCTCAGGCTGGGGGTGTAGCTCAGTGGTATAAAAGTACAATTAATCCTACTTGACTAAGCGATATACATATCTTTGTAGATAGGAAGACTGAATGTTAACATTAAACTTTTAATGAAGGGTCCTGCAGGAGGAATAATAAAATTTTATTTGCTTTGTACTTGAATTTTTTTTTTTTTTTGAGACAGGGCTTAGTGATGTAGCCAAGGCTGGCCTCAAATTCACTATTCTCTTGCCCCAGCCTCCTGAATGCTGGAATTTACAGGTGTGCTCCCCTATAGCTGGCCTATATTTAGATTTTTGAATCTCTTTTTATTATTATAACTAAAAATGATAATAAAGGGGTTCTATTAAGCTTTCTTTTTTCTAAAGATAATTAAAGATCTTAACCAGTGTTCTCTAAGGATGAAAACATGATCTTTAACCCATATTACCTGGAAATTTGGTAGAAGTAGGAGGCAGGCTCTGTGGTTTCATCCTAGATCCACTTGGTGAGGAGCTTGGTAGAGTCTAGCACTCTGTGCTTCTATGAGCCCTCTGGAGTTTCCAATGCCTCTAGACTTTAAGAATCCCTGGCTCTAAAGCTTTGCTTCTCCAAGGTTAGCTCTGCCACCCTGCTGAGATCAGTTCTCCCACAGCTCAGCAACTTGCAAATACAGGGCTGATTCTTTGTTTCTAGAACAAGCATTTATTGAACTACTAGGACGTGGAGGTTCCCTTTCCAAGATACACTGCTCAAGTCTGACAACTGATTTCAATTAGCTGTGACAATGAAGACCCTCGGTACCGAAGTATTCGAGTATGAAGTCCATAAAGAAACTGGGATACTCTAGGATTTGCTGTTTACCTTCTCTCCTTTCCCAGAGCTATATCACAAACCAAAAACTACCAATTGCTCTTTAATTTCGGTTTATTTCCCCCTCTCTGGCTTTAGTCAACTCCTGTCATAGTATGGTGGTCCTTTATAAGAAATGGTGGAGGGTTAGGTGCCCATGGCTCACGCCTGTAATCCTAGCTACTCAGCAGGCTGAAATCTGAGGATCATGGTTCAAAGCAAGCTGGGACATATAAGTCTATGAGATTCTTATTTCTAATTAACCACCAGAAAACTGGAAATGATGCTGTGGCTCAAATGGTAGAATACTAGCCTTGAGCTGAAGAGCTCAGGGACAGCATCTAGACCTAGAGTTCAAGCCCTATCACCAACCTCCTCCCCATCAAAAAATGGTGGAGGAAAAGGAAATGGAGAGAAATATAGCTAAGGCCATTCACAGACGTCCCCCTCCCCGATAAGTATTTTCATTTATTCATTCCCCTCTTTGATTCCACTAAGGACCTTTAAAGGGCTAAGGATGTGGAGGCTGGGAGTTTGGCCTAAGGGTAGAGTGCTTGCCTAGCATGCACGAAGACCTAAGTTTGATTTCTCAGTACCACATACATAGAAAAAAGCTGAAAATGGTGCTGTGGCTCAAGTGGTAGAGATCCAGCTTTGAGAAAAGTCTAAGGACAGTGCTCAGGCCGAGTTCAAGTCCCACAACTGGCAAAAAAAAAGGGGGGGGGCTAAGAATGTAGTATAGCACTGGGTACACCTATAAGATAAAAATAACAAGTGATTAAAAAAGGGAAAAGCACAGAAAAGGACTGATATATAGGTATATAAAATATAATTGGTGGGATTTAGGGTATATTATTGACATATAAGCCTGGAATACATTATCATAGTAGAAATCAAAAACATTACTAAAGACTCTTTAGGCCAGGGCTAGAGGTGTGTGTGTGTGTGTGTGTGTGTGTGTACACGCACACGCAGGGAGGAGGCTATGGCAGTGATAATACAATGCTGACTCTACATTTATAAGCAGCCAACATAAAGATGGAAATGCAATCTGTTACATGATTTACAAGGTTCTTAAGATAAAAATAAACCAGTTGCTGAAGAAAACCACAAGTATTCGTGGTGTATTCTTGAGAGGAATTCCTCCCTTGGATGTTTCTAGAGAATCTATAGTTGGCTGCTATTTCTAAAGCAATCAGGGAAAAAAAAAATACATTCTCAACTTTATCCTGCCTAATGATCCTTGTTTTGGGATATATGCTGCTTGAGTTAAAAGTTATTTATAATGCTGTCTGGAAATCTTATTATTATTTCTGCAAAAATGTAAAATTAAATGCAAAAATTTAAAAAAAAAGCCATTTGAGACCAAACATACATCTGACTCCTTTGCAGCAAATGACATGCTTGACATTCCTTTCAAAAAAACAAAAAACTCGCTGGGAATTTGGCCTAGTGGTAGAATGCTTGTGTAGCATGCACAAAGACCCAGGTTTGATTTCTTGGTACCTCATACATAGCAAAGCCAGAAGTGGTGCTGTGGCTCAAGTGGTAGAGGATGAGCCTTGAGGAAAACCTAAAGACAGTGTTCAGGCCCTGAGTTCAAGCCCCAGGAAGGGAATGAAAGGAAGGAAGGAAGGAAGGAAAAGAAAAGAAAAGAAAAGAAGAGAAGAGAAGAAAAAATGAAAAACCTCCCTAGCCCAATAATGACTTGTCCAGCCTGGAAACTCCAGGAGATATGTATGTAGGTACATGTAGTAGCATATACAATACACGTTGCTTTAAACCTGCTTTGTTCTCCTGGACTTAGAGGTGCCTTTAAATCAGATCTGAATCACTGAGTGGCTCTGTGATCAAATGCTTTTCTGATGAGCTATTCTAAGCAGAATATTTCCAGATGACAAAAAGTTAGGAGTGATTCCTGTAGAACACTGACCTCAACCTATCTTGTCTGACATCTCAATCATGTTCCCTACTACAGTGACACAACTATCTCCAAGTCACAGAAAATCTCATTTCCGTATCTGTGGAAACTCTTAAGCCACTCAATCTTCCACTGTACTGCCTGTATATATTAGCAAACACATGGCTATATTTGTATCACCTTTGCCTTTTTTTTCTTTGAAGTACTAGTACTTATTGTGTCCTTTCCTTTTTTTTTTTTTGCCAGTCCTGGGCGTGAGCTCAGTGTCTGAGCACTGTCCTTGGATTTTTCTCAAGGCTAGAGCTCTCCCACTTGAGCCTCAGCACCACTTCTGCCTTTTTTCTATATCTGTGGTGCCGAGGAATCGAACCCTGGTCTTTGTGCATGCTAGGCAAAGCACTCTATCACTAGGCCAAACTCCCGACCCCTGTGTCCTTTTCTTTTTAAAGTGAAATGTGCAAGCATATGGAAGTACAACAGATACTCTGTGGTTCCCACATGGCACTACAGAGCACCCTCTCAACATTCCCACAGTGTATGCACCTCAGGAGTATCTATTATGGGTTACAACCACAGACACAGACCTTAAAGTCTATATGAAATGCTTAAAAAAACACACATCTATATGCATTGCCTAAAAAGAACAACAACAACCCCTCTAAAATCCTGAATTTGAATTGGGAGTGTCAATGTAAGCTTAAGATGTACACAATCTCTAGACAATAATAACAATTAAAAATCCACAATTTCAGTGCCAGGAGTTTGGCCTAGTGGTAGAGTGCTTGCCTAGCATGCACAAAGCCCTGGGTTTGATTCCTCGGTATCACATACATATAAAAAGCCAGAAGTGGTGCTGTGGCTCAAGTGGTAGAGCTCTAGCCTTGAGAAAAGTCCAAGGACAGTGCTCAGGCCCTGAAGTCAAGTCCCAGGACTGGCAAATCAATCAATCAATCTACAATTTCAGTCTTGCTACTGAAAATGGCCTAAAAATAATGGACAACCAACTGTAGCAATGAGAACACATCCCCTTAGTACCAAGTCACTTTTCTAAATGATTTTTTTTCTCGAATGAATCAGGACTTCTTGACTATGTGCACTTCATGAGTCTAGAACATCTTGACATGCAAGAAATCAAATACATGATACTACCTATGAATAAGTTTTGAAGAAGAAAGAAAAATTACAATTGGGCCTTTAGCTCTGACTACCAATTTATATAGGCCTTCTAGAGGGCAGAGAGAACATTTTAAACAATATCATAGAATAGCTATCAGCAAAACTCAAGCTAGGGGAAACTAACTCTGTAGACATCTCTGTGTGTGTGTGCGTGCACACACGCATTTTTCCAATAAAATATTTCAGGAAAGGCCATATGTATATATATATATATATATATATATATATATATATATATATACATATATATCTCACAAGCCCAGGACTGGCACACAAAAAAAATCAGGACTAAGAGAAAGTGGGGGATGGGGGAGCACATAGAACAACACAGGCCTGGAAGTGATGTCCCTATACTTATTAACCTGCTACAACCTGAATTAGGAGAATTTCTATTCTGAACACTATCGTTACAAAGCAACACAAACCAGCAGTGCTTACAATTCACATTCTATCACCCACCCATTTCTCCTCAGGTATCTGTGCAATACTCACCGCTCTTCCATCAGTTCCCGAATAGAGGCGACTGTGGGGCCAGATCCCAGGTGAGTATAATATGGACCTTCATCTTTCTCTACTATTTGTTCTGCAGAGAAACCAAAGAGTAGGCATTATTTAGAGATGTCAATTAATCAACATTAATTTAGAAAAACAAAATTACCAGTAGGAAAAATAGGCATGTTACAAAACAGGAAACTCAAGTGGCTTGTAAACATGTACAAATGTGTTTAATCCCTTTAGAAATGAGGAAATACAAATTAGAGTCGCAATAAAACTGGTTACACAGCCACAAAATGGGCCAAAATTTAGACATCTGATAAAAAACAAGTGAAGCCTGTGGTCTAACCACTCTGGAAGTCAGCTCCCCTTCCCAGTAGAGCTACAAGTTGCACCCTGCAAGTCTCAGCAATTCCGTGTCTACATATGCACTCTAGAGCTCTGCTCCTAATGAACTTAATATCCAGACTCCACAAGTAAAAGGTGAAAACAACAGGGAGAAGACAGGTTAAGTGCAGTGGAACCACACACTGGCCTTAAATACTATACTAAGTAAAATATGTCAGATACAAAAATATAAATACAGGAGTCCACTGTGACACATTACCTAGAGGAGGAAAATTCATAAAGAAAGGAAGTAGGACAGAGTTACAGGGGCAGGGAGGAGTGAGAATGGAGAGTTAGCGCACTATGGGGAATTGTTGTGAAGCACGAGCTGTGGAAATGCTACTGAGAGTTGCATATTACTATAAATGTAATCAATGCCACTAAACAGTATGTATGCCTGAATATGACTAAAATGGCCAATTCTGTTCTGTTTACCACCATAAAAAGAGAAGCAAGTACAGATACATATTATCAGATGGATAAACTGAGGAAACGTTATGTCCATTGCCAAGCCAGATCATATTTGGTATCATTCCACTCCTATGAAAGATGCAGAACAGATAGAGCAATAGAAGTAGAGTGGCTGAGGGCAGGGGAAGGTGGCTGATGAGAGTCACTACTTAGCAGCATGGAGTCTAAGTTCAGAAAAGTAAAGTGCTTCCCAATGAGTTGAGTGGTAGCTCTACCACACTGTACAGTGAAAACTCAGTGCAACTGGATTGTTTGGTTAATTTTGTTATGTGAAGTCCAATTTTTAAAACTGAACAAACTATTGATTCATGCAACAATGTAGATTAGATTTAAAGGATTTTTTTCTAAGTGAAAGACAACAGAACCCAAAGGCTACATAGTAGCAACTTAGTTTAAACAGTGTTTTGACTGGATACTATAAGGTTAAAAACAAGAAGAATTCTACACATAGTAGACCACTGTTCTGCAATTGGTAAGTTTGTTTCATGTCTAAGGAGAAAGGACAACTGAATGCAATGTAGTTGCATTTCACATTTTGTCTAGATCTTGTAACAGAAAGAACAGTAATGGAAGTTTAAAAATCTGTAGTTAACAGTACTATACCACCATAAAATATTTATATTAGGGAATGTATGAAAATGATATACAGGAGCACTGCCTACCAACTTGGAAACTCGCCTATAAATGTAAAAAAGCATTTCTAAATAAAAACAACAAAACAAAAAACCAAAACCATGTAGTGAGCTCTAATTTGTGATTGTGTCCTATAAGAAAGCCTGACAGGCCACAGTAGCTCACACCTGCAATCCAAGCTACTCAGGAGGCTATCCCAGGCAGATACTCTCATTTCAATTAGTAAACAAGGCATGATGGTTTATGTCTGTAATCTACTAAGAAAGATTGCAATGTGAAACCAGACTTGGGCAAAAAATATGAGATCATAATGAAACATAACTACTGGTCTCACACACATCAAAACATATAAAAGGATTTTCATAGTGACAGTTGGGCAACAGTCAAAATTGGAAACAATCTACTAGAGATGGAATGTCTGTTTGCGCCTTCCCAAAGTTCTATGTGATGGTACTAGGATGTGAGACTTTTAAAAAAGTAAGTGGTCTTGAGAGTAGAGCTCCTCTAATTTCGACTGCAAGCAGGCTGAATAGCTAGAGTGCAAAGCCCTAAGTTCAAAACCCAGTGCTGCACCCCCCCCCAAAAAAAAGGAGTGGCAGTTATATGTGCAGTTGTGAATGGATTGTGTTGTTTCTAATTCCAGGTCATGAAGGCTGCAGGTTACTTATCCCTTCTTACAGTCATGGACTATGATGACCTCCTGCTTGATCCCCATTGAAACCATCCTACCCAATGCCACCAAAACCCTACCTCCCATTGACAGCTCCATACTAGGCAGAGGACAGAAGCCAAATTCCAGAGCACTGTCAGCAGTTCCTCACCCCTGCACACCTCCCCGCCATGCAACCTCCTGCCAAACAACCACATAATGCCTTGTGTTTTTATCTGTTTTCTTGCAAAAACACTGCCTTCTCTTTTTGGAAAAAGTTCAGGTATCACCTGATAGGCAAAGCCTTCTTAACTTTTTCAGGATACCTGAAAAATCCACGTATGCAATAGCAACATGGATTGTGACCCACAGGGAACTGTTGTGGGGAACAGACCAGCACAAAGGTGCAGACAGACCTGGGAAAGTGTGGTATGCTTCATTCCTGATCTCTCTACTCATGCCTTCACAGTAAAATATACTACAGGACTTGGCACAGTTTGGGGCCTGTAATTTGAACTCAATAGGTTATTAATCTGTCAAAAGACTATATGATGTACAGTTATACAACCCTTCAGAAACTTTAAAGCAGTTGATATTTAAAATGTTAGAGAATGAGATGAAATGTAAGGTTAAAAGCTTACTGTTACATGAATGAATGGCTCCAAATATATACTATTTAGACCCATAAAAATACGTTTATTGCCAGACGCCAGTGGCTCATGCCTGTAATTCTGGATACTCAGGAGGCTGAGATCTGACGATGGCCGTTCAAAGCCAGTCTAGGCACAAAAGTCCATGAGAGTCTTATGTCCAAATAACCACCAGAAAACTGGAAGTGCCCCTGTGGCTCAAGGGGTAGCACAATAGCCTTAAGCTGAAGAGCTCAGAGACAATGCCTAAGCCTAGAGTTCAAGTCTCACAGCCGATAACAACAAAAACAACAAAAATTAATATAGACGGATATAAATGAAGAGTGGGGGAGGACTGGAAGGACCAGTCAAGAGAAGGGGGGTGCTGAAAGCAGCGGTCTGAAAGCCCTTCAGAGATGCCTAGGGACCATACAATATATAGAAAATAGAATATAAGCATATACCAGAACTTCTGACTTCTGTTCCACTTTCTACTGTCTTGAGAAAAGTCAAAGCAATGAATTAACTACAGAGTCTTATGTGAGAACTGGAACATAATATAGTTTTTGGTGACTACTTTCTGCCTCAAATGGGAAAACTCAAAACTCTCAAAGCTAAGGCAAAAAAGACGACATTCAAAGACTAGTTACTAAATCTTGGCAATTCCATCTCAGTAGCTGCAAATGAAAAAAAGATATAAACCGAGTCAGCATGGAAACCGGCCTGTCAGGTTTCTCTGGGAGAGCCACAGAAACACCCTGGGAAGACACTACAAGAGCCAAGCAAAACTAAAACCAATTTCAGCGATTTGCAAGGTAGCCCAGTAGTGTTGTAAAAACATTGTTTCTTTTCTTTTTAAATTTTAAATTTTTTAAAAATTGTCAGGATAATGTATAGAGGGGTTACAGTTACATTAGTCAGGTAGTAGGTGCATTACTTCTCACACTTTTATACCCTTTCTCATGTTTTTGCCCCCATTTCCCTCCCAACACTGTTTCTTTTAATTGCATCACTTTCTCTGAGAATATACTTCCTCTGGGAGGAGAAGGTTACATGTGAAGAAATAGTTATGAAACTAGTGTGGGCTTAGAGGCGTAACTCAAGTTTTAGAGCAACTGCCTAGCAGGCATGAAGCCCTGAGTTCAAGCTGCAATCCTTCTGCCTCCCTCCCCCCCAATAAACAAAATATTCAGAGCTCTGTGGAAGTAAAAGTGTAGCGTAAGCAGAACAGTACCAGCCTTGAGTGAAGAAGCTGAGCAAGAGTGATGACCTGAGTTCAAGCCCCAGTAACAGTAAACAAGGGAAAGAAAAAAAAATCACCTGGGTATATATTGTAATCTATCTATATACATGTACAGGTACCCACTGAGAAAATTACTTCTTATTTAAGTATCTCCTTATTTTTGTAGTTTGGGCTTTATATGTTCATTTCCATGTAAAGTACTTTACAATACATGGACTGTGGCCACTAGACTATCAACTTTTACCTTGCTAATACCGTAACAGCCTGAGGCTGAATTTACATGCTTTTGCACACACTAACTTTGTTTCAATGCTGAATCATGACACATTTTTGAAGTTTTGTTAAACCAGTCCTGATGTTAAACTCAGGGCTTCACCTGAATCCTTTTATGCTTTCAATTGTTCACGTGCAGATACAGAGGCGGGTCACAGACTATGCTCTTCCTAACTGTGGCTTCCTGCATCGTTGGGATCACATGCATATACCACCACACTGGCTTACTGATTGCTGATGGCTGGCCTCAAACTGCATCTTTCCAAACACCTGGGATTATAGGCATAGCAACCACATTTGGCTTGAAAACTATTTTTGGAGGGGGAGTGGTGACAATACTAGGGTTTGAACTCAGGGCTGCACAACTTGCTAGGCACCAGCTCTATTGCTTAAACCACACTTCCAACCCATCTTTTGGAAATAAGGCTATTACTTAATTGTAAAGGTGATGTGCAGAGGGGTGGCAGTTACATAAATAAGCTAATGAGAACAGTTCTTTTGGACAGTGTTATGTCTTCCCTTGTGCTCCAGAGCAGTGCTTTACCACTTGAGCCACAATGCCACTTCTGGTTTTTGAATGGTTAACTGGAGATAGAGTCTCACAGGGACTTTTCTGCCTGAGCTGGCTTCAAACCACCATCCTCAGATCTTAGCCTTCTGAGTAGCTAGGATTACAGGTGTGAGCCACCAGTACCCAGCTTGGAAGACATTTTAAACAGCAATTAAACCTAATAAATGTAATGTTAACAATATTTATAACTTGATTTAAAAGATAATAGTATGAAAAACTACGTCCAGATTTTAAGTATGTACCTGTAACACAGTGGTCTGGCTGACAACTTGTATGCAAGACATCATTGAGTATAAGCTGTCCTGGCTTCAGACATGTTAAGCATTTTTTTTTTTTTTTTTTTTTTTGCCAGTCCTGGGCTTGAGCTCAGGGCACTGTCCTTGGACTTTCTCAAGGCTAGAGCTCTACCACTTGAGCCACTTGAGCCTCAGCACCACTTCTGGCTTTTTTTTTATGTATGTGGTACCGAGGAATCGAACCCGGGTCTTCATGCATGCTAGGCAAGCACTTTAACCACTAGGCCAAACTCCCGGCCCATGTTAAGCATTTTTAAAGTATACTTATACCCATACATGTCATCCTTTTATTCTGGTAATTGGTCATTAAAGGGAAGGAAATCTATGAATTATCTCAGTTTTCTGGTGAAGAAAAGCATACTTTTTGGTACTAACACTTTATAAAGGCTCTATCCTATTATTATTACTATTATATTCATTTTGATGCCAGTCCTAGGACTTGAACTCGGGCCTGGGTGCTGTCCCTGTGCTCAAGGCTAGTCCTCTGCCACTTGAGCCACACTCTTCTTCTGTTTTTTTTTTTTTTTTTTTTTTTTTTGTGGTTAGAGAAGAGAGTCTCACTGAGTTTCCTGCGCATGCTGGCTTTGAACCTGAGTAGCTAGGATTACAGGCAAGAGCTACCAGTGTCAGGCTTCCTCTTAAAATTTTAAGCACACAAGGTGGTATTGGTAACTATTGACACTGTGCTGTACTGATCTTTATAGCTTACTTGAGGTGGACAACTATAACTATTGTCAAGTGAACAAGTTCCCATTTCTCCCCCACCCTCTGCAACCACCATGTGCCTATGTGCGTGCGTGCGTGCGTGCATGCGTGCGTGCCTGCCTGCCTTCCTTTCCTTTCTTGCCAGTCATGGGGCTTGAACTCAGGGCCTGAGAACTGTCCTTGGATTTTTTTTTCTCAAGGCTAGAGCTCTACCACTTGAGCCACAGCACCACTTTCAGCTTTTTGCTATGTACATGGTACTGAGGAATTGAACCTAGGTCTTCATTCATGCTACGCAAGCACTCTACCACTAGGCTAAACTCCCGGCCCCCACCATGTGTTTTTCTGTGATTGACATACTTCAATTAATGTAATGTGTTCTAGGTCTATTCACATTTAGAAAATGCCAGATATTAAATATAAGAATGATAGAATAAGCAAATAATCTCTTTCCAGTCCCTAAAGATGCTGGATGCAGCTGGTTGCCTGTGGCTCACACTTATAATCCTAGCTCTTCAGGAAGCTCACATCTGAGGATTATGGTTTGAAGTCAGCCTGGGCAAGATAGTCTATGAGACTCTTCTCTCCAATAATCTACATAAAGCAGTTGGAAGCAGAGCTGTGGTTCAAGTGGTAGAGCAGTAGCCTTGAGCACAAAAGCTCAGGGACAGTGCCCAGGACTGGCAATCTAAACAAAAGTGAAAAAAGGTGTTGGAAATAAAAAAAGCAACTTTATAATGCCAAGGTCAGACTCTTCATATAGAGATTAACAAACAGTGGGACAATCAGGCCCCTAGGAGGGAAAGAGTTTCACCAGAGCCCACTCAAGTCCTTGAATCTAACTACCAGTCTACAGGAACAGAGGAATACATTAAGCAGCAATACAAATCTACAATGACCACACAAAATACCAGATAACTAGCCCTATTCTTGACAATGAATCTTGGGCATGGATTTGCCTTCCCTTCAAGCATTGCTCTGCATAAACCACCATCTATGGACATATCACTGCTGTAATTATTATGTGCCTTGCAAAGGACTGTAATTAAAACTTAATTTGCAGCTAACACAGTATGCTAACGAGCTTGTTCTTATGGTGCCACAGAAGAGAATATATTCTGCAAAGTTGGGGTAATATTCTACATGCAACATGTGCTCTAAACTGTGTCTATCTTATTTTATCTTTGCCATGGATTTTATTCTTCTATTAGTACCACTCCTTGGAAAATAAATGTGTGTGTATGTTTGCCAGTACTGGAACTTGAACTCAGGGGCCTGGAACTATGTCCCTTGGCTTTTTCATTAAAGGCTGGTGCTCTATCACTTGCGTCATGGCTCCATTTCCAGCTTTTTGGTGCTTAATTGGAGATAAGAGTCATACAGACTTTTCCTGCACAGGCAGGCTTCCAATTACAATCCTTAGATCTCTACCTCCAGTGTAACCAGGATTACAGGCGTGACCACATCACCTGGGTTAACAGGGCTTTAAAAGCACTTCAAAAGTTTCTCCTGTATCTTTTCTTGATTTTCTCTTCTGATTTTTGTTGGTATACTCATGTACATATTTCTCCCTCTATAAGACATGATATAAAAATAAATTTCAAGTATAAATAGCCTTTGTTTTAGAAAAAATACAGTTGTTTAAATTTACACTTTACATTTGAATAGTTAATGTACAACTTCTCCATCATTATTTTTAGTCATTTCCAGAAAATTTTAGTTTCTGCATATTTATAAATGTACTAGAGTTTGAACTCAGGTCTGTGTGCTTGCTAGGCAGGCATTCTACCATTAGGGCTACTCTGCAGCCCTGGAAATGTCTTAATGAAGTCTTTACAATATATGAATGGTGATTTAATTGGGTAGAGAATTCTTGGATAACTTTATTTCAGCATTTTGATCTGAATGTTGCAACAAAAGACTCATATCTACAACAAAGACACTTGCCAATTAGTACGAAAAAGATAGAAACACAAAGCTGGAGAAACAGGCAAACCAATCTGTACAGCCATTCCAAAAAAGTGTATATTAGACACAATGAGATATTATTATATGTCTGTAACAAGGGAATGACTGGCACTCTTTCCTGGTGAGTCATACTAGCAGGAGTTATAACCACTCTAGAAAGTGATGGTACCTACTAAAGCTAAACATACACAATTTTCTTCTTAGAAATAAATTCAGTAGAAGCATACACATGTACACTAATACACCAAGACATGTGAATTAAGAATGTCTTAGATCTGGGGGCTGGGAGTTTGGCCTAGTGGTAGAGTGCTTGCCTAGCATGCACGAAGACCTAGGTTGGATTCCTCAGTACCACATACATAGAAAAAAGCTGGAAGTGGTTTTGGCTCAAGTGGTAGAGCTCTAGCCTTGAGAAAACTCCAAGGACAGTACTCAGGCCATGAGTTCAAGTCCCACAACTGGCAAAAAATAAAATAAAAATAAAAGAATGTCTTAGATCTGCATGCTTTATAATAACCCTTATCTGGGAATGACCACTTACAAACTATCTGCACGGTGGCATATTCATAAAATGAATGAGCCACAGATACTGCCACACATAAACACAATGAACCTCATAATGAATGTCACTGAATGAAAACCAAACTTTAAAACAGTGCATATTGGCCAGGAGTTTGGCCTAGTGGTAGGGTGCTTGCCTAGCACGCACGAAGACCCAGGTTCCATTTCTTGATACCACATACATTAAAAAAAAAAAAAGCCAAAAATGATGCTGTGGCTCCTTGAGAAAACCCAAGGACAGTGCTCAGGTCCTGAACTCAAGCCTAGGACTGACCCCAAAAAGAAAAAAGCACATATTATGTACGCACAATTCCATACATACAAAGTTCAAGTACACACAAAAATAGTGTCATGAGAAGTTTTAATAGCTATCTTAGGACAGGGGTCAATACACTTACACTATGAAAGCCACACGGTAAAATTTCTAGGTTTTGCAGGACTTGGAAGGCTTTGCTAGAGTACTGAAGAACAAGTTTGGATGATATATAAATGGGTATGCTTCAATGTAACTTTACTTATGGACCCTGGAGCTTTGCCTCCTACAAAATTGAGAAGGTGGTGGGGAAAGAGAAATGTGGGAGAGGGGGAAGAAGGTGGTGGGGAAACGAGGTGGGAGGAAGAAGGGAGGTGGGCAGAGGTGATCAGGGGTCCTCACTCTCTCACACAGAAGCGAAACCTAAAGGTGTTGATCTCTGTCCCCATCCTGAAGCCACAACAACATGGAGGAAGGATCAAGAGTCTACAGGAATTTCTGTGATCTGTGGTACACCCTTACCACAGATGTCCAGACATGGGGAAATTCATCTTCCTGTAGATAGTGGGCTTGTAGCCTCAAGCACCACAGTACAGGACTTGTACCCTGAGGGCCAGGGCCAAGGACCCCAGTGCCCCCCACCCCACAACAATGACCCCAAATGCCTGAGATCTATACTAGGCCATGGACACAGGCCAATTTCATGTAATTTTTGAGTCATAAAATAGCATTGGTTTTTTTCAACCATTTAAAAACTATTTTTTTTTTTTTTTTACTGTCAGATGTGAGCCAACCTCAGGTTTAGTGCATGGCATGATGTCTAGGGATTGGATGGGAGACATTCTGGCCTGTTAGTAAACATCTGTTATACAAGGCCATACCTTTGGTAAACTTGTATTGAGCTGTACATTTGAGATTTATAAGCTTTCCTGTATTTCAGTAAAAAAAAAAAAGTTTTACTTAAAAAAATTAGAATTATTCACTAGAATCATTATTTGAAAAGTTTTACTAATTCACTCCAGGATATGGTGATTTCTTAAAGTTCTTATTTTTAATATCTGATAAGTTTTCCAATGTAATTCTGGGTCTTTACCTTACTTCAGTTCCATGCTGTTTGCTAGGAACGTGACCAGTGGACAGCTCCCAGTCCCCACAGAACGACTGTGTGTGGGGCCCAGTGTCTCTCTCCTTTTGAGTCTGATGGCGTTCATTTTTATGGTGGTTTCAGTTTTGAACTTGTCTTGGCATACTCTTTTATGCTGGTCCCTCCCCTGATTTGCTTTTCTTACGATTCTGATTTTACTTCTCCAGCTTCCAATAAATGTTTTTTCAAGAGGTTTTTTTTTTTTCCCTTCAAGTATAAATGTGCCCAAATAACTCTTGTTTTACAATGTAAATTTCCATCTTAAGTTCAATATTAATTGCTCCAACTTCAGTTAATGCTTTGTTTTGTCTCATATTTTGAGACAGTCATTTTCCAAGCTGGCTTCAAACTTTCATTCCTCTTGCCTCTACCTATCAAATGCTAGGATTACAGATATGACAAGCCATGTTAATGAGTATTTTAATAGGGGAAGTTCATCTCTAAAAGTTTGTCCAGGAGCCAAGAGGGTAGCCTAGTGGTAGAGGGCTTACCTAGCATACACAAAGCCCTGGGGTTCAATTCCTCAGTACCACATACACAGAAAAAGCCGGAAGTAATGCTGTGGCTCAAGTGGTAGAGTGCTAGCCTTGAGAAAGCACAAAGACAGTGCCCAGGCTGAGTTCAAGCCCAAGAACTGGTTAAATAAATAAATAAATGTTCTTTCACTCTACCTCTCATGCTTGTCAGCTGATGTTGTCTACTGTGTGACAGGAGCTTAGTAGCATTCCTGGCTTCTAGATATAAGCAGTATTGTACCCACTGTGACAACTAAAAATCTATTCAAACACTGTCAAATGTCTCATATTTGGAGAGGGAAAAAAAAAACAGCTGCTAGTTAAAAAGTGTCTAGGGCAGGACACATGTAGCTCTGGTGAATTGGGAGGTAAAGATCTGGAGGATTACGTATTTTGCAGGCCAAAAGTTTGTGAAACTAAATCTCAACAAATAGTTGGACATAATGGCATACTTATTTGTCATCTGTCATCCCAGCAAGAGGGGAAGTATAATGGCTGAGAGTCAAGTGCTAGTGAATTCCAGCCACTCAGGGAAGCACAAAAAGGAAGACTATAGACCAGGTTTTCCTAAGGAAAACGCAAAAATCTATCTCAGAAATAACCAGTGCAAACCTGGCACTGGTGGCTCATGCCTGGAATCCTACCCACTCAGGAGGCTAAATCTGAAGATCACAGCTCAAAGCTAAGTCAGGGAAGAAAAGTCTGTGAGATTTTTATCTCCAAAAAGCCAGAAGTAGAGCATGGCTCAAGTGGTAAGAATGCCAGTCGTTCCTAGCTACTCAGGAGGCTAAGAGTTAAGGACTGGGGTTCAAAGCCAGTCCAGGCATTAAAGACCATGAGGCTCTTATCTCCAATTAACCACTAGAAAATGAGAAGTGGTGCTCTGGCTCAAGGGGTAGGGTGATATCCTTGAGCTGAAGAGCTCAGGGACAGCACCTAGGCCCAGAGTCCAAGCCCCACCGACACCCCCCCCCCAAAAAAAAAGAATGCCAGTCTTAAGCAATTAATTATTAGTTCAAAACTTCAGCAGTATAAGGTAATGAAAGGAAGTGGGACTGGCTCTAGATTAGACAGCCCCAATTGGGAAGTCTATCTGCATGCATATCAATTTGCTAGTCAATGCCTCTAAGTTTCTATGTGTGCTTGTGTGTTGTGTGTTATAAGTTGAGTTATATGCTCTGTGAAGATGGGATTTTTAAAATTATTATTCCCTCAAAAAGGTCCATTCCAGTCACTCTGATAAGATCATATTCTTTAAAAGCCTCAATTTTGGTAGAATTTTTGTTTGGTGGCTCAGTTAAAAAAAATAATTTCTGTCAGTGGCTCTTGGTGCTGCTGGACTTCAGCTGCAGAGCTGGCTCCTGGCATATGGTTTCTTCTCTTCAGCCAACCCACTCAGACCACACTTCACCCTGCCAGAAGCTGAGTAGAGGGATAACGTCACCTGCTTGCTTTCCACAGAGCACACCTTCTACATTAGGTGGTCTCCAGCCCACTCTCCAAGATGCAGTACTTCTCTGAGCTTTAACAATTGTTTCCCTCATTGGGAGTTACATACTCTAGTGTGTACAATTAGTGTATCTTTAACTTGATACTATACTGACAGGCCCCTTGGAAGTAATAGCTTAAGACTGTGGCTCAGAGGAGGGAAAAACTGGGAGAGAGTGAGGGAAGGGGTGACATTGTCCAAAAAGAAATGCACTTGTTACCTGGTTTATGTAACTTCTGCCTCTTTGCAAATCACCTTTTTAATAACAATGAAAAAATAGAAACAATAAAGATTATAGCTATCACCATTTTTTTTACCTGGCAGCCAGGTGCTGGGTGCCTCATACTTATAATCCTAGCTACTCAAGAGTCTGAGTTCTGAGGATGATGGTTTAAACCCAGCCTGGGCAGGAAAGTCTGTGAGACTCTTATCTCCAATTAACCACCAAAAAACTGAAAAGTGGAACTGTGGCTAAAAGTGGTAGAACATTAGCCTTGAGCAAGAAAGATCTCAGAGACAGTACCTAGGTCCTGAGTTAAAGCTCTACAACTGACCAAAAAGCAACCAAATTTAGCTGTTTTATTAATTTTCTTTTTCTTCCTTCACTAGGTTTTAGGAAAGGAGTGTTTTGCTATCTTGCCATTAGGACTCCATTATTCCTTTCAGTTCCCAGTGTAATGTTTCTTTCTTCTCCATATAGGTAAAGTGGAACAGCAGAGAAATAGCTCAAATCTTCTTATAGAAATATCTGTTGCACACATCTAGAATTCTCCTAGCAGAGGATCACAATAGCTTAAAAGCTATGAACATATGGTCATATAGGATGAAACTAAACAAAATGAACTCTAGGATACGGAAACAAGAGGTTTGTTTATCTTTGTGTTATTTTCTTAATGTACTTATGTTATTTCTTTTCTCTTTTTTTCCCCTTATGGTTAATCTCATGTGGTTACTGTATCTGACTTTGTCCCCTGGTATATTGTATATACATTTTTGTTTATTTGAAGTAGGAAAGGGAAGGGGGGAAAACAAGATGACTGCGAGGGGATGAGGGGTGGGAAATGGGGACAAAAAGATGAGAAGGGGTATCAATGTGCAAGAAGTAATGCACAAATGTAACTGTAACCCTTCTATAACCCAACAATTCAAAAAGAAATATCTGTCGCAAAGCCAGGCACAGTGGCTCATGCCTGTAATCCTAACTATTCAGGAGAACTGAGGATTGCGGTTCAAAGCCAGCCCGGGCACTAAAGATGTGAGACTTTTTATCTCCAATTAACCCTAGAAAAGCAGAAGTGGCGCTGTGGCTCAAGGGGTAGGGTTGTAGCCTTGAGCTGAAGAGCTCAGGGACAATGCCCTGGTCCAGGGGTAGGGTGGTAGCCTTGAGCTGAAGAACTCAGGGACAGCGCCCAGGCCTAGACAAGCCTCACAACCGACAAAGAAAGAAAGAAAGAAAGAAAAAGAAAAAAGAAAGAAAGAAAGAAAGAAAGGAAGAAAGAAAAAAAGAAAAGAAAGAAAATCTGTTGCATGTCTTACTTTGAGCAGCGAGACAAGACATAGCTTTTTCTGGAATATATAACAGAAAGCTCTGGGGGAGACCTCAAGAGAACAAGATTCAATTTTTGAGAAATCCTGATTTCATGGCTCTAGGTGTTTTTCTTAACCCTGTGAACTTAATTTTATACTCATTAAAATGGAAAAATATGCTGTTCTACTTCTGCAGGCTAAGGGGGAAAATGAATTATTTTGCTATCAGCAAGAGATATTAAACATAACAAATTAATCATTACTACTAACAGAAAGAGAAACTCTCCGTTTCTAAATGACCTTCCACGTTCCCTCCCTCCCTGTCTACACAGACAAGGGCATCCACATGTTCCCAGGGAAAACTCAAAGACTAGAAATAGAATCGTACATGGGAGCACAACTCTGATACACTTACAAAAATGACATTGGCATAAAGACATTACACAATTAATGCACAGATGTCAAAATCACACAATAGTGAAAGAGAAGAAGTTCTCTTTCTAAATAGTCATCTATAATGCTACTTTGGTTTTCTACTGCAATTTCAGTGGACTTAGTGTTGAACAACTTAGGTGCACAGCCAAATAGATCTAAATCCATGTCAATGAATCAGTGACCAATAGCAGGATGTCCAAAGAGGTAAGTAGGTGATAGGGACTTAATTGTGATTATGGGATGTGTTAAGTTTTTCACACTAAAAGCTCAGGTCAGCTGCTCATGAGTCTGGGCTGCATGCTGGGACTCCTAGTAATAGATATAAATATCTTTATAATAACTGAATTAACAGTGAAGAATCATGTGAAATGGTTATGATATTTTTATAGAGTTGAAATACAGAGGCTGGGCTGGGAGCGTGGCCTAGTTGTAATGTGCTCCACCTAGCATGCATGAAGTCCTGGGTTTGAATCCCTGGAACTACATACACAGAAAAAGCTGTGGCTCAAGTGGCAGAGTGCTCACCTTTAGCAAAAAAAAAAAAAAAAAAAAAGTGTGCAAGGACAGTGCCCAGGCACTGAGTTTAAGTCCCAGGACTGGCAAAAAAAGAAAAGAAAAGAAATACAGAGGTAAAATGAGGCTGATTGGTTAACCAAAACTACTCAGGTGCTTGCCATATTCTTGGCACTAACCTAGCTGCTTTAGAAACAATTCACAGTCCTTGTTCTTTTATTATCTGACTGGCAGCAGCATGAGGTTTGGACTCAGAGCCTCACTCTGCCACTTGAGCCACATGCCCCCAAACCTACAGTCCACAGTGCACAGGAAGAAGTCAGACAAAGCAGCAGCAGTAAATCCTGACAACTTCTTGGCACTGATGCTAGATCTGGGTTCTTTAACTTAACTCTCTTCACCTTTTCTTACCATATCTATTCCACATGACCCACAGAGTCCCTTTGCCCTCAATGTTGGTATCCTCTATTCTCAGGCTTCTTCTTGGTCTTCTTGGTTCAGCCTGAGCAAATGCCCATGACAGGCTCTACCATTCATTGCCATCCACTGATGCCACCAGGCACCTCCCATGGATGCTACACTGGTTCTCTTCCAGTATTTTCAGTCTCAGTGAATGCACCACTCTCCATCTTGTCTCCCAACCTGGAACCTCCGGGGATGCCTATGACTGCCCCTTCTCCTTGCTTACCCCTATATCCTGTTGCCAAAGCAGGTAATTTTTTTTATTCTTTCATCCATTCCTGCTCAGCCATCACTGTAGGCACCCTTTATTTCATGCTTGAGCCTGAAAACTAGTTTGGCTGCTTTTAGTATCATCTTCAGTTTCCCTGAAACTGCTTTCTGGCCACTCCCAATTCTCCATCTAACATGCCAGTCATATAAAACTACCTGCATTTCCCAGTGTTCTCTCATCTCCATATTTTTATGTCATTTTGTATGTCTTCCATCTCCATGATCTTCACATCCCTCTGCCTAGCATTCAGTATTTTTTCCTGATCCTTTAAATCTCAGACGTCACCTTCAGGAAGACTCCTAATGTCTCTCTTCCCAGAGTCAGATTCCCTGATTCCTAACTATTTTGCTGTCTCAAAAAAAATACTGAGAACATAAGAAGTTCCTCTTTATCTCAAATTGAATATAAGGACAGAGAGGGTAAGTTGTCATAAAAACAACAAAAAATACAGCAGACAGATTACATGACTGTCAACATGATTGCTAACAGCCCCTGTTCAGGACTGTGGTCCCTACTGAAGTCTCCTGGCAGACACTGAAATCAGCCATACTTGCTGACAATGCCACTCCCTTATTGAGACTTACAAGGTGTCAGGTAAAGAAGGTTTTTTTTTTTTTCTTCTGGCTGTTTCTTCAGGCAGGATAATCAACGGGCTGAAACTGTAGTATATCTATAGAGGCAGCTAAAATCTACATCTCCTAACCTCCTGCTCGCTCTGGACTCAGGTTTAGTCTCTGTAGCTTCCTATCAGATGCTCCTCAGAGACGTCAGGACAACACTTAGAAGCTAATGTAGACGGTTTCCTCATTTATAAAGTGATGAAAAAAGCATAAAGCATGAAGCATCTCAAAGGATGTTGTTCCTACTAAAAAAGCCATTTGGACTCATATCCTAACCTGGTTCCTCTGGGAACTTCTCATTATTGGGAACTGATACAAGGCACAAAGACGCACGCCCATGGAGCCCTGCAGCTCAGATCCCACCTCTGACAAAAGCCATCACAGACTGAGAATGGTTGGCCATTCTCAAATGCATGCTTCAAAATATTAGAAATAGGCCAGGAGTTTGGCCTAGTGGTAGAATCCTTGCCTAACATGCACAAAGACCCAGGATTGCTTCCTCAGTACCACAAACATAGAAAAGGCTGGAAGTGGTGTTGTGGCTCAAGTGGTAGAGTTCTAGCCTTGAGAAAGCCCAAGGACAGTGCTCAGGCCCTGAGTTCCAGCCACAGGTTTGGCAGAAACCCAACAACAACAAAAAGCCCCTGCAACTGAGGGGGTTAGGGATTTAACTTAATGGAAGATCAGCGAGTTTAAGACTAAATTCTGTCCTCAGCATGTCAAAAACAAAACAAAAAACCAAAAAGCAACATCTTCTACCAGCGACTGGTGAGGGAGGAGTTGTTGGAACACCAATGCTCCCAGCCCTGCCTAATCTCAGAATGAGTACTTCTGTCTCTACTCCTTGTCTTGAGTCTAAACTCACCAAAACATATTGTATCCTATCCAGATACTCTAGAATAGAAGACAGCTTTCCCTAATACAAACTTTGGGCCTTTCTAGAAATTATTCAGGCCAGACTTCTGAAATCCTTTTCCTTCTGCTAACCAATTTCAATCACAATATGTCCTGATGATGGAGTCTAACTGTCTAGGTTCAAATTTCACATGTACCATCATTTCTATAACCCTGGAAAAATTAACATGAGCAGTGTATCCTCCTTGTTAAAATGGAGCCAGTGAAAGCCAAGTGAATTGCAGTAATTTGGGAGGCAGAGACAGAAAGATTATTATGGATCAGAATCAACTGGAGCAAAATGTTATCAAGACTTTAAGGATTAAAAAAAAAGAACTTGGGGGCATGGCTTAAGTGGTAGAGCACTGCCTAGCAAGGATGAAGCTTGAGTGAAAACGCCACCTGCCAATACCCCCACCTGCCAAGGCACAGCCATGCTGCGCTACAACTGCTCAGCCTCTCAGATGTTTACTGTCTTCTGCAATCCCTGGCTTCAAGCTGGGATGCACCTTCTCTGAGGACCCCTCGGAGAACACAACAGAACACTGAGGTTTCAGGGCCATCCTGGAACCACCAGTCTTTCATCCTGCCCACATGCTCAGGCCCCTAACTCTGCTCATACATCCTTAGTCTGAAGGGACCACTTTCCAACTCTCCCCATATTTGCTCACTTCATTTTTCACATTTCTTATTTTTCAAGAACCATCTCTGAACAACAGCTTCCTGTGAAATATTGCCCTCTGTGATAGGACTGAGTTTGGTTTTTATACATGTTTTCTTCATGTGGCCACTTCCTCATGACAGTACAATGCTGATACAAAGAGGCACACAACAAAATATGTGGAATTGTCATTGGCTATTTTGTCACCAATTTTGTCTTTTCAAATAAGCTACCAAATTATTCAATGATGAGCCATTTCTCTTCATTTTTATAATTAAAATAAATGAATGCTAAGAGAACAGTCAACTCTTTTCTTTTTTCAAATTTTTGTGATGCTAGAATTTGAACTCGGGGCCTTAAGCTTGCTAGGTGAATGCTCTACTACTCAAGAGTCAAGCCCTCAAATCCTTTTATACTGTACCGAGGCTTGAACTCACGGCTTGGTATGTGGCTGAGCTTTCATGCTGAAGGCTAGTGTTCTACTTCACAGCTCTACTTCCAGCTTTTTGGTGGCTAATTGGATTTTTCTGACCAGGCTGGCTTTGAACTGTGATCCTTAGATCTCAGCTTCCTGAGTAGTTAGAAGTACAGGCTTGATTCACCAGTGCCTGGTTCATGCCCTAAAATCGCTTTGTATGTAGGTTCTCTAACTTTTGCCTGAGATAACCTAGGGCATGATTTTCCTACCTTTGCCTCTCAACTAGCTAGGACTATGCTACCACGGTTGGCCAGTCCCTTCCCTTTCTTTTTTGGCTAGTGAAAGTCCTTAAGTAAGTATTCTACTACTTGCGCCATACTCAGTATCTGGCTTTTTTCCCCTGGTCGTGGGGCTTGAACTCTGGGCCTGAACATTGTCCCTGAGCTCTTTAGCTCAAGGCTATGGCTCTACCCCTCAGCCCCACTTCCAATTTTCTAGAGGTTAATTGGAGATAAGAATCTCACTATCTTTAGTGCCTGGGCTGGCTCTGAACCTTGATCCTCCGATCTCAGCTTCCTGAGTAGCTAGGATTACAAGTGTGAGCCCCCACACTCGGCTTACCTGGCTGATTTTTTCAGTTGGGTCTTTAACTTTTTGCCCCAGCTGGCCATGAAACACACTTTCCTGTCTTTTCCTCCTGAGTAGCTAGAATTACATATATAAGGTATCATACTTGGCTCTTCTCTCTGTTGTTTTTACTGCTTTTTCTTGTTATTTGGGCTCTTATAGTCCTACAGTGTGTCAGAGACAATTCTAAATACTTGCAAAAATTAACATTAACAAGTCTGAAGAGTGAATGTCATTATCATTTTCATTGTGCACTGGAGAAAACAGATTCTGAGAGGTTACTTAAAGTGCTTCAAGTCTCCCAGCTGGTGAGTTAAAATTAAAATTAAAACAACAACTAACTTGACCAGCTCTGATATCCAAGTAATTGAATGCAACAACTGAACATTTACTACAGGAAGTCCCTAGTACTAGGTAAGGATGCTCCTGATCTTAAAGGAGAAACTTTAACACCACGCTAAGGTAATGGGGACAGACACATACACAAAAGACTAATTCCTGGGATCCCAAAGAACAAGCTTTTCCAAATATTGGGAGATCCTTAGGTCATTTTATTATTAATCATATCTAAAAAAGAATGAGAATAGTGGGACCCAAGATCCTAGAATATGTCTGTGAACATCTGGCAAGAATGTCTTCACCCCTCAAAGAAGCACGAGGGCCAATTTTATTTCCCAAATGACTCCTTGTCACTGGCTTCAAACTCAGGATACTTAGAACAGAAGGACAGCCAGACCAGCCCATCCTCATTTCCTGGGAAGCAGCATCCCAATAAATGACATAATTTACTTTTGAGAAAACAGCTGGCTTTTTCCTAAGATCCATTTGTATATCATGAAGTCGCAAAAATTCAACCACTTTTGCCAAGGATCAATGTGCTTTTCTGTTAACATATGATATGCATATGTCTTTTAAGTTCCTTAACAGTAGTCTACCTAGTCTACCACCACACCAGTGACCTCCTGTGGGCTGGCTTTTTAGTATTCTGACCTGTAGTACAGGTGCTCGCATAGCCCATACCTAAGCCAATTAAAAAAGACTCAGACCCCAACATTACAGTCTTGAGCAACTACAGACTTGGGATTCAGCCTGTCCAAATGGGGTGCAATACCTTCACCCAAGCCTCTGCCCCCAGCACCCATTACCACCAAAGCCCGCATCCAAATTGCCCTAATTTTCCCTGTAAAAGGTGCTTGGTTTGTTGCCTCCTCCACCCACTCTCAGGCAGGCCCTCGTCATTTCTTTCCTAGGTGGTGACAATTTTCTTACAGTTTCCCCACCAGTATTTCCTCCTTGTTCTCAAACCCTCAGGAGCTTGCTACTACTCACAGCATTAAGTCCAGCACCTGACCTGCACTTCTGTGGCCTAATCAATCTGACCCTGGCCTTATCCTTCCAGTCACTGTTTCTTCTTTACCTTTCCTTCCTGCCAGACCAAGAACAATTCAAACAAGCCCCATCTTCCTTCAGTCCAAGCTACTCACTCTTTCTATAATGTCTCCTTTCTACCTGATGGCTTAGTAAGGCTCAACACTGACAAGACCTCCTACAGGAAGGCCTCTATAATGCCCCCACCTCCATGGGGAGGTATGACAGAGAACCGGTGCACACCTAAGCCTATATGGCACACATATTACAACATCACTATCACCTTTTATCCAGTGTCTTTTCTACCAGCCAATAAGCTCATTTCTTTTTTTTTTGTCCCTAGGATCCAGCATGGTGATCAGCACATGGTAAGAATTTGCCCAATTGAAGAACCTAGAAATCCAAACTCACGATGCTGCCACCTTTGCCCTTTCTTGACATGGAAGTTGGACTTACCAACACAATCACAGGTAGGAAACTCAGCCTGGGCCCTCTTTGCGGGTGTGTCCAGCAGACTCTTGGTGGGTGTATCCAGGTACTTAAGAGGTGACTCCAAGAAACCACTGAGGGTGGGTGTGAGTGGATTCTCAGCCTTAGTGGGTGTAGCCTCCTGGCTCACTTCCTCTGAATGAAAGCAGGTGGTTGAGAGTACAGTCACAGCCCCTGAAGACTCAATCTTGATCTGCTTGGGAGAACGGGTAGCAAAAGGGCTTTCAGGGGCTGGTAGACAAGTTGGCTGGTTCTCGGTGTCTTGAATGGGCAAAGAAGGGGGGCCAGGAAGCCCAAAGCTATCCCCAAATTCAGCCTCAAACTGCCGGATGAGCTCTTCTAGCTTGTCATCAGCAGGGGGAAGGGGGCCAGTAGAGCCTGGCTGCAGTGCTGCCATAGGGCTAGGGGACCTCATTTCCTGAGTAGGGGGCAGCAGGCTGTCCCCGGAGGGACTAGGTGCAAATAGCGCAAGAGAAGGTTCTGGGGGCAAGGGGGTGGCAGAGCCCTGTGTGGTAGGGAGAGGGTCAGGGAGAGGGGCTGGTGGAGGTGCCTGCACTTCCTCAGAAACTGGGGATCTCAGCCCTTCCAGGATGATCTGCCTGAGAGGCAGGAAGAGAGGCTGCACTTCGCGGGACCTGGACTTCTTGATCTGAATGGGCTTTCTGACACTGGGCTTGATCCCAGGGATGGCTTTCTCTGTTCCCACAAGAGCTCCAGCTGGTGCCGAGGGTTTCTTCTTCTTTTCCTTGGGTGGTTTATCTGGGGGCCTAGGAGCAGGTGAGCTTGGTGGGGCCCACCAGCCAGAAGCAGGAGGCTCTGATGGAGCAGAGAACGAGGCATCATGGGCCTGTTCTAGAAAGAGACTGCGTTTGTGGTGGAGGTGCTGCTGCAGGGCAGTCTGAGCCTTCTGGTGGGTGTCAGGTTCTGATGATGGTGGGGGAGCCTCTCTCTGGAAATTGGGGGATGGTGATGGGGCTGGGGAGGAGGAGGGCGCCTCAACTTTGACCTTGGGCTTGGTGGGCAGGGCCTCAGGTCGCTTGAATACTGACTGGATGTAATCACTGGCACTGCCTAACAACTGCTCCAGTTCAGCCATGGGGTCGGGGCTGGGACGGGGAACAGGCCAGGAGTTCCGGGGGTTCGTTGCTGGTGGGGTTTCAGTGCCCCAGACCTCAGAAAACTCAGTCCTTGGAGTTGCTTGAGGGAAGGCTGGGCTATTGGGAACAAAGGGTGGGTGTTCCTCAGGGGGAACCACAGGCCATGAGGGAGGCCGGAGGTAGGACTGGGGGGACCTGAAAGGGGCAGAAGGGGACAAGGCCTCAGGGAGGGGACAAGAAGCCTGGGAGGTGGAATGAGAAGGCTGAGGGAGGGCAGAGGAGAGCTGGGTGAGTGCCTCAATAGCGATGGCGGTCTGCAGGCTGATGTTTTTTTCCTTGGCGATGCTCAGGGCACTCTGGGACAGGGGCAGGCCCTCCAGGGGAGGTGCCTGGGGGACCTCAGAACTAAGGAGTGGCCTGGTGCTTGGTGCTGGAAGGCTTGCTTCTCCAGGAGGCAGAGTTCCTGGGAGTCTGGGCCGCTCCTGCCCTCCCTCCATGACCACAGACTTGATCTTTCCCTCCAGCCACTCGAGGTAGTCAGGGCATTCTGGGCCATCGCAGTTACAGTTGGGTGGTTTCATGCCATGCCGTGCAAGGGCCAGTGCTGTCTGCAGGGTGTCAAGGTCTTCACTGCCAGCAGAGCAGCCTTCAGGCCCTTGCCGGGGGCCCCTGTTGTTGTTCCCAGCCTCGCGACTCATCTCACGGTTGAAGGTTTCATAGAGCCGGGTGCTAAGGGCCCCGTAAGAGGATACAGCTTCGGCCACAGCCGAAAAGGCCACCAGATCGTGGGCATCTTCCAAGCGAGCAGTGTGAGCTGGGGCTGGGGCAGCGTCCCAGTTGGGCTTCTGGTCTACCCGCCAAGGACCTGTAGCTCCCAGTAGATTGGGTCCGGCGGGCTCTCTAGCACCATTGACCGGCGCCCCTGAGGTGCTTAGCTGCCTTGATTCCCCATGGTACACTGGCCCTGAGTCCATCTGACCTGGAACAGGTCCATCAACCGGACTGAGCTCTGAGCCTGTCTGAAAAAAAATGAAAAAAAAAAAATGAACCATACTATTGGAAAAGCATTTCCCTGCTTCACAGCACTAGGAGCATTTCCAAACCCCCTTTCCCTGACAAATTCTCTTGAGCTGACAGGCCTCAGTTCACCTTCCCACACTCTATTCCGTGGTTGGTTTAACAGCAAAAATGGAAGGGGGGGGGGAACCTCTTTAAGAGAACCCTGATGTGAAATCTCATGTTGCGTATGCCCAGTTTGATCCCTCTAACAGGAGTCCCACAAAAGTAAGATATCAGAAAAAGATCCCTAACTATCAATGATCAGAGTCAAACACGATCATGTTTTCTTTAACTTTTTGTCAAGAGAGAAAGAAAACTAACCAAGTTCATATGCTGTTCAGGGGTAGGGAAAGCTGTTTTCCCTCAACTGACCAGGGCTCAGCTATACCATCACCCTTGCTCTCCCTGTCAAACCTTTGCTTAAGTACATGCTGACCTTAGAGAGCTAGTAACAGATCACATTACGGACACAGCCCCAGGCCTGAAGAAAACACTGATGCTCCTATACAGTGCATGTTTAGTCCCACGTAGAGCCAGTCATGCTGAGGACATTTGTGTTGCAGCTTGGAAAGATTCAGACCTCACACCCCCACCACAGCCATCGATACACACCATGTATACAATACACCTAATATATGCAAAACACACAAAAGAGAAGGCATGTCAGAAAGGGACATAGGAGGTCCCAGTCCAACCAGGTAAAAGACATAAAACTGAGTTTATAAGACTTATTTTTTCAGTTTTAAACACAGAACCTTGCTCTTGTAAAGCAAGGACTCCTTGAGACATATTCCTACCATTTTTGCCTTAGTTATTTTAAGCTGCTTGTCTCAGGTATTTTATCACAGCAATAGAAAGCTGACTAATAGCAAAGAACTCTAATAGACATTGCCTTAACTGAATAAGCAAGGTTGGCATCACCAATATTGGTACAGACTGACATCATGTGCCTCTTAATTATATACTGATAACACCAGTCACACAGAACTCCTGACAAAATTTAGAATCTGAATCTATTCATGAGGAAATGTAAAATAAACCCAAACTGCTGGGTGTTAGATAAACCCAAAGTGCAGGGTGTTGTACAAAATATTTAGAATGCTCTCTTCAAAAATCTCAAAGTCAAAAATCTCTTCCAGCTTGAGAGACAAAATACATACTCATTGTTTAGATTCTAAAATGGGGGGAAATGGCAATAAAATATATTGTGGGGACAAGAGATAAAATTTGAATACAGACATGGATCATATTGTGAACATCTTAATTTTCTTGACTTGGATCATCAGACTATGGTTACATGAGAAATGTTCTAATTCTCAGAGCATACACAGACGTATTTAGGACTAAAGAGATACAGTTTTTTTTAACTTAATCTCAATCAGATCCAAAAAATCTGCATACATAAAAATATGCAGAGAAAATATAAAGCAAATGAGGCAAAATGTCAACTTTTGAGCATGTTGGAGTTCCAATTACTATTCTTGCAACTTTTGTATAAGTTTCAAAAAAATCCAATCAAAATTAAAACCTAAAGAGGATTTAGTCCTTCAGGCAGAACACAAAGTGCTTTAATTGGGTAGCTAGAAAAAAGCCAGACCCAAGACTTTCAGATATGGTGATGACGGGTTCCAAGGTAGTGAAGGAAACAGGGACTTGGGGACAGTCTTTGGGAGGTGAGACCCAGCCTACAGCTCCTGCTCTGGCTACAAGGGGATTGATTCTCTTGTGTCTCCAATAGGCCATGTCCTAAAATTATCATGGAGCTTTGTACATGTAGCTTTTCCAGCATCTTAGAGGAGTTACTCTGGCTTATCTTTCTAGGTCTAGCTTATTATCACCTATTCTCTTACCCAGTTAGCAAATGTTTTTGTGGCCCTTGCCTCTGAGCTCTCAGCACACCCTGTACACAGTGGCTCCTAGGTTCCCATGGACCCTCTGAGTGCTTACCACATGCCACAACTATTTCCTGTTCAAGCATTTGCCTCTCCCATCTAGTGGTAGCTCCTTCAGGCAAGGTCCACATCCTAATGATTTCTATGTCTTCTGCTTGTACTTGAGGCAGTTTCATACTCCTGAGAGAAGATAAGACCTCCCTCTCCTACTGGTCAGGGAATAGTCTGGCCCTGACTGACACTGGTAAAAGACTACCTTTCTAATACCTAAGATGGGCTAATGAGCCAGCACTGCCTTCTTTCTCAGAAACCTACATAGACATGGCTAATAGAGACTACAGAATCTGAAGTCAAAGTTTATATACCTCTGTACAAAAGACAAGCGCCTATAACCAAGAGGAAACATGAAAGAATAAAATGGATTTACAAAAACAATGTCATAAAGACTAATGCTGCATGAGCAGAGGCTTCCCCAAAATGGTCAGGTCAGCTAAAAAGGGATTTAAGAAGGTATTTTTGGTGTGTGCATAAGAACAAAGGAGGGGTAAGGCTAGCTATGTGCCTCTGAATTTCCTGAAAAAGAAAATGCTTTCATAACCTTGAACAAAAAAGCTCAGGGACATTGCCCAGGCCTAGAGTTCAAGCTCCAAGATTGGTATTGTGTGTGTGTGTGTGTGTGTGTGTGTGTGTGTGTTCAGACACACACGGACACACATGTGTACACACACACACACACACACACACACACACACACACACACACAATGCTTCCAGACCAAAAAGAGAAGGAAAAAATAGATGTAGGTTGTGAGGTGAAGCAAGTGAAGCCAGTATGGATGGGAGATTTCTTTTTTTTTGTTTTTCCTTTTCTTTTTTATTGTCAGGGCGATGTATAGAGGAGGGGTTACAGTTACATTCATCAAGTATAGATGGGAGATTTCAAGGGACCCTAAGTACTGTTTCCTGACCAACAGATCCCACTGGCATTTCTCAGCACCTTCCAGTCCTAGAGTAAACTGCCAACAAGCACAGTAGGAAAGCATCATTCCCAACACCTAATCTACTGATGTTAAGAAACCAGTAGGTTTTTTTTTTTTTTTTGGCCAGTCCTGGGGCCTGAACTCAGGGCTGGGCACTGTCCTTGGACTTTCTCAAGACAAGTGCTCTTCCACTTGAGCCACAGCGCCACTTCTGGATTTTTCTGTGTATGTGGCACTGGAATTGAACCTAGGGCTTTGTGCATGCTACCACTGGCCACACTCCTGGCTCCCAGCGATGGTTTCCTGAATGAGTAAACAGAGAAAGCACATGAAGTCTGGTTCTGTGGCAAACCATGCCTCATGTCACGTAATCAGTAGACTAGTAGATAGGGAGATACCATAGCTGATAGTTCACAAATCTGGGACCAAATATGCCACAAAACTTTTGCTTGGTTCATACAGTACTATTATTGTTTTGTCACAATTAAAAAAAAATCAATCTGCACATACCTGGATTTTCATAAAGGTTCTCATTTTGCCCTGGAAAATTTGTTAACAGAGCAGTGGCTACTAGTTACACAGATTATAATATCTCCACCTCACACCCAGATTTCACCATCCTCATTGCTTTCTAAAACCAAGGCCAGGGGTCATGGATTGATGACTTACTAATTGCCTGAATTATCACATCATTCACTGTGCTACTTGCCAAGCCCTTGCAAGCATTTAAATCTGTAATTCAGTCAAATTTCACAAGGTCTGTTGTGACCCCTTTGAAGAAAGCTACATAGAGTTAAGGGCTCATTCTTGGCTAGAGAATCATCTACAAATGGTATAAGTGGTGTATTTACTGGTGAGGGGGAAAATCTCCAGTAGTCTGCAACAGGGCGATGTTCTTGGACTAGTCCTGATAGGTACACTTAAGCAAAATAATACAGAAGGCACATTTACTGAGTAGGCTGATGGCAAAAACAGGAAGGATAAACTGAGTGCTAGGCCTGGAATGTGGCCTAGTGGTAGGAGTGCTTGCCTAGCATGCACAATGCCATGGGTTTGATTCCTTGGTACTATATACACAGAAAAAGCCAGAAGTGGTGTGTGGCTCAAGTGGCAGAATGCTAGCCTTGAGCAAAAAGTGTTCAAAGACAATGCCCAGGCCCTGAGTTCATGCCCCAGGACTGGCTTAAGGGAAAAACAAAAGCAAAACAAAAAACTGAGTGCCAGGTGCCAACAGGTCAACAGACTATAGATAAAAAACCTATAGATAAAAAACCTAACAGGGAAATTATGGTACCATACTAAGGCCCTAAACAACATCTATGCAAACAACAGATAGAAGCACAATGTCAGCAGTGTGCATTGAATGTCTTAGGAATCAAGAAAGATAAAAAGCTGACAGTTAACTGGTGGTACATTCAGTATGAAGTGATATAGCAGTTTCAGCCCTGTGGCTCAATGTTAATTCAAAGTTCCTAACAATGAATGGTAAGAAATACATTTTATACTGTAATTCATTAGGCATAATACCTCCCTGCTTACTACTGAATTAATATGCCTTTTTGTTTTCCTCCCTGCTCAAGGCAGGCTGCAATCTGTCTTTTCTTTCCCTTTCTTTCATTCTTTCTCTTTCTCTCTCCTTCTCTCCTCTCCCTCCCTCTCTTTCTTTCCTTCCTTCCTTCTTTCAGTACTGGGATTTAAACTGAGCTTCATGCTTGCTAGCTGAGAGCACTACCGCCGAGATACACAGCCTTTTGTTGGCTGGTTTGTTTGTTTATTTGTCAGTCCTAGGGCTTGAACTCAGGGCCTGAGCACTGTCCTTGGGCATTCTCAAAGCTAGAGCTCCACCACTTGAGCCACAGCATCACTTCTGGCTTTTTCTATGTTTGTGGCACTAAGGAATCGAACCGGGGTCTTTGTGCATGCTAGGTAAGCACTCTCCCACTAGGCCAAATTCCCAGCCCCTGTTGGCTGGTTATTTTTGAGATGGGCAGCACTTCCTGCCTAGGCATGCACCAGGACCATAATCAGCCTATTTTGGGCTTCGTGTTGTAGCTGGGATGACAGGTACTACACTACCATGCCCTACTTCTTCCCATTGAGATGGAGTCTTACAGGCTTTTCTGCCTGGGTAAGTCTAAAATCATGGTCCTCTCAATCTCAGCTTGGCTCAGACTGCAGTGTTTTAAGTTGATAGTCTAACAGATCCCTCAGTGTGACAACTTACATGGCAGATGTGTGTGACAGCACTGCTCTGCCTTCTCTGTACTTGAACACAGGCTCCTATGTGGAGCCACATTCTTGGAGGATACAGAATAAAACGAGCAGAACAGCTCTAATTGTAACAATACCCATAAATATACACAACTATAAAATTATAAAAATGACTCATGCAAGGAAGAGGTTCCACTTGGTTATAGCATAGAATTAGATTTGTTTTGAGTAGCCCTAAAGGGTGGAATTTAAAAATTGTTAAAGTTGTGCACATAGAATTTAGTCTCCATTTACAGAAGATTTTCTTAATATTCCAGTATTCAAAAATGCAATGAACCCAATCCCTCTAACAGCCAAGAGTAATGAGTTCTTCTCCATGGAGACAGTGACATGGAAACCCAGCAGCTGTCTGGCAAGTATCGGCAGGAAGGCAAGCAGTGCATGAGAGGGAAGGAGGTCAGTTCAGGTCCTTTTAGAGCCCCAGCTCAGATTTGTCCAGTCCTAAACCCTTCACATTCCCCATTGGGGCTCCAGCAAACACTACTATAAGGATGCTTATCCACACAGGTGCTCTGACTACACTTCTTAACTGTTCTCTTAACTCCAACCCAACAAGGGGCAGTCTGTGCAAAAGTGAACTAAACGCTCCCTTTCCATCTCCTTTTCCAACTTTTCTACTTTTGTACCCACCAATGTTTCCCATCCAAACATTACCTGTGTTCTTGCAACAAGCCCAGTCACCATAGCCAAAGAGCCCTAAACATGAACCGTTTATCTCCCTCCACATCATGCTTTCTCCTCTAATCAGGCCTTTGTGTATGTGTGCACATTTGTATGTGCACACTCACACACACACATGCTGGCCCTGGGGTTTGTACTCAGGACCAGGGCATTGTCCCTGAACTTCTTTTCTCAAGAACAATCCTCTACCACTTGAGCCACAGCTCCACTTTTGGCTTTTTGGTGGTTAAACTGCAGATAAAGTCTCATGAACTTTCCTATCTGGGCTGACTTCAAACCTCAATCCAGGTCTCAGCCTAATGAGTAACTAGGATTACAGGCATGAACTCCTGGCACCCAGCTCATGTGTATTTTTCAACTGTCCCATGAACAGTGGCTCCTTTAAGGAATTCTGCACACCCTATCCCTCTCTTCCATCCGAGACACAGACGCCCCCACCCCGGCACTCATTTCTCCACCTATGATCTCTGTAGGTGGAGGACATACCTCATCCTTCCTGTATGCTCCCAGCCATCATTTTCTACCTGAATTCAGATTTTAAGGACTATTTTAAAGATGCACATTAAGTGTTCAGTATGTATGGCAGACTGTATTTTCCAAGTGTGGCCCCAGCAATATATCTATCCTGTAAGTTCCTCTCATTTGGACTTTGGCATTTTTCACATGGAACTGTGGGGATCTCCATTCCCCTTCCTTCAGTCTGGGTGGGCTTGTGACAATGATAGAAGTGACACTACATGACTTTCAAAGATGGATCAAAAGAAGGAAGACAACCTCTCCTAGTACTGTCCCAACACTCCCGAAAACAAACCACTATGCTGTGAGGACACCTATAACCACAAGAAGTCCAACGCAGGAGTCTTCCCAAGGAGCCTTTAAGGATCCCGACTCAGAGGCTGAGTGACCTGTAGCTTTTAAGCATTGCCAACAAAGACCCTAAACATTAAGAAATAGATTCTAAGGGAAAAAAAGAAAAACAAAAGAAATACGTCCAAACGGGGTCATTTTTTTCTAACTAATGCATGGAATCTAAGAGCATAATAAAGTGATTGGCACATTATGCCTGTTTTGGGGTGGTTTGTTACAACAAAAGAGCAGACTGTATTTCAGGAACCTCAAAAATATGAGATGAAAGGAGAGCAGTGGCCAAATAATGTCTTAAAGCATATCAGTGAAAGGAGAGTGTACCTGGGCCTGTGAGGGGAGGGGAGGAGTCTGTTTCTTCTATGAGGACATACATGTATCCAGAAAAGTTCATCTGTAAAATCATACAGGCATTTGAAAGAGAGGAAGAGGAAAAAGAGAAAGAAAAGGTGGAGGTGGTAGAATTCTTGATGAAAGGGATAGCCTACACAAAAGGCATAGTCATAGCTGGAAGCTGGTGTCTCATGCTATAATCCTAACAACTCAGGAGGTTGAGATCTGAGGATCACGATTCAAAGCTAGGCCAGGCAGGAAAGTCTGTGAAACACTTTATCTTCAGTAAAGCACCAAAAAAGGGAAGTGGCTCAAGTGGTAGAGACCAAGTGTTCAGCAAAAAATATTCAAGGACAGCATCCAAACACTGACTTCAAAGCCCAGGACTGGCACAAATAAAACAAACAAAAACCCACAATCAAAAATGAAGTACACAACTTTTGAGTGAGGAAAGGAGGGGAAAACTGGAAGAGCACAAAGGAAAGGATAACACTGTTGATAAATAAATGTACTCATTACCTGACTTATCAAGTGGTAACCCCTCTGTACATCTCTTTTATAATAACAGTTTAAGAGAAAACTACAATCATAATAAGCTCAGGCAGGCCTGGGGACAAACTACTGAGTAGTTCCTCAAAAGGGAGGAGGCAAGGACATGGGCCACAGCATAAATACTACAAAAAGACCAGGAAGAGTGAGATCACTGTCCAAATCTATGAAAGTAAAGCTCTAAGACACTGGCAGGGAGATGGGGATGAAGAACAGTTAAGGAGGCAAAACGTAGCTGTAAGGAGTTAAGACAAGGAAGAGAGTCTATTGATTCTGTGTACACCCCAGAGTCCAGTGTCACTATTCATGACTGCCTTCTGTTAGGGACCTTTATAGAAGAATATATAACTGACTTCCCTCATCAGGGATTTATTATCAGGAAAACTGTAAAGTGGTAAAAATTACTCAGGTGAAGAAGTATCTTTCTACAATCCAAGAAGAGACCTATGCTCTTAGTCTACCACTTCCTGAGGAGCTGATGTGTACACACAGCTTTGTCACCTAAGTCCCAATTTCACCTTCCACCAGGCCCTAGGAACTTCTGTTAGGAGCCCTTGTATCCTGGCTGGTAAATATTCAATTACTACCTACATTTCAACAGCAAACTCCTTTCCTAGATTCCCAAATCCCCACTAACCCTTAGACATCTGCAGGGATTCAACAGTGGCAATTTGCCTTCCTGGGGGCTTCAGAGACCCTAGATATGGAGCAAGGATGAACAATAGTGGCACTCCACTCCACAAACACTTTATTTGGCCATCATGAGGAGTGCAGAAGTGACACTAGCTTCCTAAGTCTTTCCCAACTCACAGTAACAACGTATGGAGACTGAGCAGCAATTCTCCACTGAAGGGAAATAGAAGGGAATAGGGAAGATTGAAGACATTTTCTTAGAAAAGCAAAGTCTTCATTGATTATACCTTCTTAGGGCCTCTGAGAAACTAAAGTTAGGGAGGAAGAGCATTGGGAGGGCTGGCTTAGTGCTGTCAGCAATTATACGCCATGTCAGAAGAAACATGTCCAAAGAGGGATTCAGCCAGAAAGAATAAACCTGCCACCAACCTCCTCAGTGGCCAGTGCCCTGTGCTCTAAAGTGGAATCTCTAAGAGTGAATTTTCATGTGACTCCAAGATAATGGTGACTGTTTCCCTGCCAGCTGGCTACTAAATCCCACTTGGAGCTTTCCCACCAGCTCTACTCCTCTGCTCAGACAACAGCTGTTTAGGGTTTGAACTTTCCAGCACCACCCTTTCCTTCAATCCCAGAGTTCAGCATTCTCCTCCACATGAGGCCAAGTCCTTCTTTCGTCCTCAAAATGGGCTGCCCCATTCCCTCGAATAGCACATGGGTCATATTTATGGCACAGTCTGTCTGGAGCTGATCAATTATTTATCTCTTAAGAAGATCCTCCCTCCTGGGATTTACTGGCAAAGCCAATCTGTGAGTAGAGAGAGCGCGTTCTACTCTTGCAGAGGATATGTACATTTGCCTGCTATTGCAGAAGAGAGGGAAGGAGGGAAGAAGAGAGAAAGAGAGAGAAAGAAAGAGACAGACAGACAGAGACAGAGACAAAGAGACTGAGACTGAGATTGAGACAGAGATAACACACACACACACCCCTCCATCACCAAACTGGTAGTACTAAGACAGGAAACCCAAGTCAGTTATGCCTAACTTCTGGAACCACTATGTACAATATCGGAGGGCATTTTTATGTGAGGGGAGAAGTGGTTCTTTTGGTTACTAGGTACATATCTGTAAAATATTTGAGTCTACTACAAAATGGACAGATATAGAAGACCTTTTAGTGGTGTGGAGGATACTCAGGAAAATGCTGAAATGGGCCTTATTCTCTGAGGTAACTGTATCTGGCAAAAATACAAAACTTTTCATGCCTTCTCACCTAAGAGTAATTTATGTGGCTTCAAACAAGAAAAGAATGAAGTAACAGGAAGATCTGCAAAACTCTGATGGAACACCTTTATGAGTACATTTTGCTAATTATTCCATATTCATTTATCTGATTTAATCATCACGAACTTTTTTTGGCCAGTTCTGGGACTTGAACTCGGGGCCTGGACATTGTCCCTGAGCTTCTTTTGCTCAAGGCTTAGCACTCTGCCACTTAAGCCACAGCTCCACTTCTGGCCTTTTCTGTTTATATGGTACTGAGGAATTAAACCCAGGGCTTCATGCATGTTAGGCAAGCACTAAGCCACATTCCTAGCCCCTCATCACAAACTACTGGGTAGACACCTTAGATAAGGAAATTAACACAGAAGTGATATCTCTGTACCACACAATAAACCAGAAAGGTAGTACTGCTAAGTACTAAATACTACAAAGTACTCTTAATTTTACTTTAGAAAATGCAAAAATAAGACAACAGTTAGATATAAAAAAAGGATTTTCTCGGGCTAGGAGTGTGGCCAAATGGGAGAGTGCTTACCTAGCATGCAGGAAGCCCTGGGTTCTATTCCTCAATACCACATACACAGAAAAAGCCAGAATTGATGCTGTGTCTCAAGTGGTAGAGTACTAGGCTTGAGAAAGCTCAAGGACAGTGCCCAGACCCTGAGATCAAGGCCCAGAACTGGCAAAAAAAAATACATATTTATATTTTTTTCTCTGAAGCATTAACAGAAAAACTACCACCTTAGTGTTTCAGGAACAGAAATATATTGTGTGTGTGTGTGTGTTTGCCAGTCCTAGGGCTTGAACTCAGGGCCTAGGCACTGTTCTTGGATACTTTTTGCTCAAGGCTAGCACTCTGCCCCTGGAGCCACAGCTTTTTCTGAGTATGTGGTACCAAGGAATAGAACCCAGGGCTTCATGCATGCTAACCAAGCACTCTGCCACTATGCTACACTCCTGGCCCCACCAAGTATAGTTTTTAAGAGTTCTTCATGAAAAGAAAATGAGGAATAAACAAATGAAAACGCTCAACTTTATTAATAATTAGAGAGCTACAAAATAAAGACTACAATGAGACTAGGTGTGATGGTTCATTCCTGTAATATCAGCTCTTTAAGAAGCTGAGGCAGGAGAACTGCAAGTTTGAGGCCATGCTACATAATGAGACCCTGTCTAGGAAGGAAGGAAACAAGTATATTGATATTCCATTCTATGTGCATCATACAGGACTTACAAAAAGGAAGAGTTAGTTTGAATCTTTCCCCCACCACTTACTAGCTGTGTGAGCTTAAACAAACTGGTCAATCTCTCTGCACTTGCATTTCCACATTGTAAACTGGACACTATTAACAGTACCTATCTCAAAAAGCTGTCAGGAGGATTACACACACACACACACACACACACACACACACACACACACACAAAGCACTGTGTCAGCACAAAGATTATTCTAGTTTAACACCAATGGCTGATGGGATTTAGCAGCAGCCTTTCCTAGCAAGAAGGCAAAAGAAGGAAATTGTTGTGGACTATACTACATATAAACCCTAAAATGCGTTCACCAACTACAGAATATGTAACTTTATAGTATATAGCAGTAAGAATGAACAAACCACGGCACCATGAATGAATCTCAGAAATTAAGACCTTTTTTCTTGCCGGTCATGGGGCTTGAACTCAGGGCTTGAGCACTGTCCTTTGGCTTTCTCAAGTCTAGAGCTCTACTACTTGAGCCACAGCACCACTTCTTGCTTTCTATGCATGTGGTACTGAAGAACTGAAACAGGGTCTTTGAGCACGATAAGCAGGCATTCTACCACCAGGCCAAACTCCGGGCCCAGAAATTAAGGTTTTTGTTTTTTTTTTTTGCCCGTCCTGGGCTTTAGCTCAGGGCCTGAGCACTGTCCTTGGACTTTCTCAAAGCTAGAGCTCTACCACTTGAGCCTCAGCACCAATTTCAGCTTTTTCCTGTGTATGTGGTGCTGAGGGAATTGAACCTGGGTCTTTGTATACGCTAGGCAAGCACTCTACCACTAGGCCAAACTCCCGGCCAAAATTAAGATTTTTTAACACAAGGTTTGAAGGACTGAATAAATTCTGCTGATTCCATAGCGCTCTAATAAACAAACAAGCCAAGTTAAATGTAAAGGAATATAAGCACATGATGAAAACCTTAGAGGCAAAAGGAAAATAAACACAAAATTCAATGGTTATTATTCTGAGGATGATGCTGAGATGACTGGAAGAAAACACACAGGTAGATTCAGTAATGTTGAGCATCCCACTCAACTTGAGTAGGGAGAAATTCACAGGTGGTTTTTGTATTGTTATGCTTTGTTTAATATACACATAATAAAATACATATATACACATATAAATACTAGCTATAGTATGTTTATATACACATGAGAAATAACATTTCATAAGTTGATGTACAACAGTTTAAAATGATAAATAGTAGGAACATATAAAAACACAAGGAAATGTGTTTTTTTTTAAAAAGGACACTCAGAATATATTTAGATTACTTTCATGGATACTTTTCTAAGGTTTTTTTGATGGGGAAAGTGAGTACAATTTAAAGTGGAAAAGAAAAAAAAATCAGAGGATTCAAGATATCGCCTAATTTAACAAATGAACTCCATTAACAACACATATATGTGCACACACATAACACATCAAAAGAATATATAGAAATGTGAGTGATACTTACCCCTGGAAGGTAGAGAATGGATGTACTTTCTTGTTCATAGCCTCCAAAACTTACTATACTTCATGTTTAGGGAGAAGGGTGTTAAGAACAGAGAACCTACCTGCACAGCTGAAACCTGTGCAAATGACACTGGCTTGCCAACAAGACTAGAAGGAAGCCTCTGGGACAGGAATTTGTGGGTGAGGTTTTTTGTGTGCTATTTCTGCTAAAGTTGTTTGCTTTACAACACACACGGAGGCAAGCAGATCACACATGCAGAGGTAAGAAAGCTGAGCAGATGTCTCAAAGATAAAGAGCACTGGGGAATGGGCAGAAGCAGTGGGGTTCTGAGCCAGCAGCTCCCTATCCATCAAAGACTTCTGTAACTTGCGAGGCTCGACAAGAATTCCAAACTACAGTGCCACAACTGACCACCCAGAACTGTCCCCTCCCAGCTGCCCCCCTCCCCAAGGGCTTAGTGGCCAAACAGACATGAAAAGGGACAGAACCAGAGTCCCAGTCGTGCTGCGCACACCCCCTCGCCACCCCTAGCCTGTAAGCCCAGGGCCAGGGGGCAGAATCCAGCTCTCGGGACAGATGTAAGCCCCTGGCCTCACGCAGCCTCTGGCGGCCCGGCCGGCGGCCAGCGGGAGGAAATCGAGCCCGACCACATCTGAAGCCTGGCAAAAAGCCGCTGCCTTCCGAGGCAGCCAGCGCACAAGAACCAGGTCATGACGCGCAGGCGGCTCCCCCACCTCTCTGCCCCCCAGGCCAGGGCTCCCCGGCGGGCGGGCGCGCACGCACGCACGCAGCCCCGGAGCTGGGGGCCATCCGCCCAGCCACGCCGCGCACGTCCCTCGGCCGGAGCCCCCATCAGCTCCCGGTGGGCGGGGCACCCGCACAGCCACGCCCACCCAGCTGCCCACACCCAGCCCTCACCAGCACCTCCAACTCTAAAAGCCTAAGGAAACCAGAAAGCAAACATTGCTAGCGCCACAGTTCCCTGACAGAGAGCCAGCCAATCCTTGGCGAATGGCCCCATGCATGTTTCCTGAAGGGGTCTCAAATTTCTCAAAACTCAGGGTCAATTAAGGGAGGAGGGTGAGGGAGGTGGCAAATAACAGCTCCAAGTGCTACTTGCAAGCTGGGCTAAAGCAAACACTTCCACTTTAAATGTAAGCTTCCCATTCTTCAGCAGACCACATCTATTTTAGCAGATGAGCACATGAGACACAGAATGACCAATTCCAAGGCTCAAAATTGCCAAGCGGTAAAAATGGGATCCAACATCTCCTGCGCTCATGTGGGGATCCCTGGCTTCCCAGCTACCATTCTTTTTGAGAATGAGCCCCCACATTTGCAGTAGGCGATAATAACCATTAATGGGCTTTAAATTACCCCCTCAAAGCCCTGATGAATTTGCCCCCTACTCACCTAGTCCTTAAGAACTCAAGAGAGTCGGTGCTGTTGGTTGTCTGTAATCCTAGCTACTTAGGACACTGAGACTTGGAACCAGCCCAGGCAGAAAAGTCCAATAGACTCCACCTCCAAAATAACCACCACCAACAAAAAAGCCATGTTGGATGTGTGCTTCAAGTGACAGAGAGCCAGCAACAACAAGTGGAGGATCAGGGAGTTGTAGGTCCCTGAGTCCTAAGCTCACTACCAGAAGAACAAAAAGGATTCAAAACTTAAAAACTTAAATTCACTTAAAAAGCAATGACTCCAAAATCTGGAGGAAAATTAATTTGGGGCAAAGAAAGAGGCATCTACTTAACAGTCATAAGACCAACTTTACCTAGCAGTCTAAGAAATAAAAAAAGGAACGTTTCTGCCATTAGAAATGTGCTGCTGTCAGAGGGCAGAAAATCAAGGAATGCAAGTAAGTGCTTTATTCTAAACCTCCGATCCTGAAAAATCATACCATACATCTCAAAATCAAGCCTCATTATCTAGTCACTGCTAGTCTGTTAGTCCACATAACTGAAGGATGATAGTACTGAGGCATCTCAAAGTCCTATCTTCAATAGTGGAGAAAAGGAGACCGAGAATAGGACACTTGTTGCCATTTTATCCATTCTGCCCTAAGAGTCAGAGCTGACAAAGAAAAATAGAGAAAACACTAGGCAGACCACTTTCCCTACTCCTCACCTCTTTTTCCTTCCTAGTTTTCTGTGACCCTGCTTAATTCTAACTCTCTTCTGTTCTCCGAGACCTCCTTCATCCATCCACTCAAGCTGCTGCTCTCAATCCTCCCCATTTCATCCTCTCAGCAATCCACATTCCACCTGGAAACTCCACCTCTATCCAACACTCTGCCAAAAGCTTCCTTTCTCCTCGACCACTCTCCAGCTACCACTTGGATGCACCTGAAGCCCCCACATTTAAACTTATTTTAAACACCTGTCCCCCTTTCCTCTGAACATCCCTTTTTTAAAAATTCCTATAAGAGCCATATTCCTAAACACTGTAATTCTAATATTCCATCACCATCAATGCTTCTTTATGTTTCCACATGCAAAACATCCGGAAACCTGCCAAGCATGACTGCTGTGAGCATTTCAGATCTGCTTTCACTCAAAAAGCTTTCTCTCTCTCCCTCCTGCTCCCCTCTCTCTCTTATCTGTCTCTATTACTAGGGTTTGAACTTGGGGCCTTGTGCCTACATTCTTATTCCTGAACTACACCTCTAGCCCTGTTTTGTTTTGCCTTTTTGATTTACTTATTTTTTTGGTCAGTCATGGGGCCTGAACTCACAGCCTGGACTAGCACTACCACTTTGAGCTACATCACCACTTCTAATATTTGTAAAGTCTTCTCCAGCCAGGTGCCTAATGGCTGCCAGGGTCTGGACTGGGTAGGGATACGAAGGAGACAAAGGTAGAGAGGCAAGTGCTATTTTTCACAAGGTTTCTTTTGGGGGGTGATAGAAAATTGTACGAAATATAGCACTTTTGGTTGCACAATTCTTAAAGTACTAAAAAAAAATCACCTGACTGCTCACTTTAAATGGGTGAGTTGTATGTCATATGTATTGTTATCTTAATAAAACTAATTTAGAAAAGAAAGTGCTTTTAGAGAAAACTTTTATTTTTGATTCTGCAAGCAGCCTATGACAAACACAGAGGATGAAGAACTGAATGCTGAGCTTATCCTCAAATAAAGGCAGAGTGGAAAGCTAAGCCCAGCCCATTAGCCCAGATACTTGGGAATCTCCTAAAGTTTCATTTTATTTCCCCACTAGGGTACCAGGGAAAGTGAAAACAGGTGGACTCTGCCTTTTGACTTCAGATAGCAATTCTTTTTTTCTTCCTCCAGTTGTGGGGCTTAAACTCTGGGCCTGGGTGCTGTCCCTGAGCTCTACAGCTCAGGGCAAGGGCCCTGCCCTCAAGCCATAGCACCACTTCCACTTTTCTAGTGGTTAATTGGAGATAAAAGTCTCTCAGACACAGGGCTGAGAGTTTGGCCTAGTGGTAGAGTGCTTGCCTAGCATGCATGAAGACCTAGGTTCGATTCCTCGGTACCACATACATAGAAAAAAAGGCCAGAAATGGTGCTGAGGCTCAAGTGGTAGAGCTCTACCTTGAGAAAGTCCAAGGACAGTGCTAAGGCCCCGAGCTCAAGCCCAGGACTGGCAAAAAAAAAAAAAAAAAAGTCTCTCAGACTTTAGTGCCCAGGCTGGCTTTGAACCACGATCCTCAGATCTCAGCTTCCCGAGTAGTTAGCATTACAGGTGCCCCCTCCCCCAGTAGCAGTTCCTTTTTAATCAAAGACAAAGAGAGCACAAGTCTCACACCTAGGCAAAGGATGAATTCCTACCCTCATAGGGCCCCTGGCAAGAAAGTTAAATGCAAATGATTTGTTGAAAAACAACTAATTAGTTCTTAATACAAAGGAGATAACCTATAAGGTCAATTGCCTGTTAAGCATCTCCCTTGTAATGTAAATGACACTCAGCCATACTTGATCTACAGCAGGTGGCCCTGTGACTCTGGCCCTGCCTCTGGACATATCTTACTTCAGATATATCTCAGGCTCTAACTCTGTATAGGAAGAAACAAGTCCCAGCCACTGACCCCAAACTATGGTTGTGAGAAGAAGCATGGCCAAAACTCACATCCCCGACTTCAAGCTGTTACTCCTCAGAAAGCAGCAGCCTTACCCCACCCAGGGCAGTGATCTTGCTCCTCACACTTTTCTCAGAGTGGATGGACCAGTTTTAAAGTCCCTCCGGCCCCAGGTAGGTCCTTGATCCCAGGCCAACAACAAACCGGCTCAGGGAAGGGTGGGGCTAGGGCTGTGGCCTGGCATTGCTGATTGGAGCAGAAGCAAAGAGTAAAAGAAGACAGTTCACTGGGAGGATGGCCCAGCTCCACCTCTGAGCCTGCAAACTTGTCTAATGACACAAAACAAGGGGTGGTGAAGACAGAATCACAGGTTGTAGAGTCCTGCCCCAGTTCTTCTAAGACTGTTGCTGCAATCCCTAAACAAGTAATTGTTACCTATTTTGGTCTTATATTCCTTATAAGTTTAAAAATAATTCCTAAAAATCAGGAAAACCAGAATCTATGTCATATTAAAAAAAGAAAAAAGACCTTAGAAAAGAAAAGGACGAAATGGCTACTGCCTATGAGCCAGCCCAAGCAGACAAGTCAGAGACTCTGATCTCCAAATAACCAGCAAACAACTAGAACTGGAGGCATGGCTCAAGTGATAGTGTCAACCATAAAGGATAAGGGGAGCCAAGAATGAATGTAAAGCCCCGAGTTCAAGCCCAAGTATAGGTACATACACACAAACAAAATTAACAAAAACAAAATCCTGAAAACCACCTTACCACTGAATATAGGCTGAAATATGGTGACACTTCTCTCATAAGAGATTGTGACAGCTGACCAATCTTGCATAATGTGCAAAAAAATCATGTTTTTAAAAATAATCACATTTAAATTAAGCACATTAACTTATCCAGCTCTTTTATACACATGCAAGTACCAGTCCTAGGCTTGAACTTAGTGCCTGGGTGCTGTCCCTGAGCATTTTTACTTAAGTCTAGTGCTCTGCTACTTGAGCCATAGCTCCATGCCCAGTTTTTTGGTAGTTTACTGGAGACAAGGGTCTCATGAACTTGACTACCCTGGCTAGCTTCCCACCTCAATTCTCAGATCTAAACCTTATGAGTAACTAGCATTACAAGCATGAACCACTGGTGCCTGGCACCATTTGTTTTTGAGGAAATGCATTTTCATAAAATTAAACACAAAGAAACAGCTCAAATCACATAAACAGCTGCTAAGCCTAATGTTAACTAACTGGCTAAGAGTTTCTCTGAATCAACTGAGCTGTGTGATATATATGTGGAAATATAAAATTCTTGTTTTTAGGGCCAGAGCCAGTGGCTCATCCTGTAATCCTAACTACTCAAGAGGAAGAGATATGGAAGATTTTGGCTCAAAGCCAGCCTGAGCAAAAGGTTCTTAAGATTCCCATTTCAGCTAGGCATAGTAGTACATACCTATCATTCCAGCTATGGGGGAAGTATAAAGTATGAGAATCGTAGCCCAGACTAGCTCAGATAAAAACAAGATCCTATCTCAAATATAACCAGAGGAACAACAAAAAAAGGAGCGGGGGATGAAGTCACAGCTCAAATTGAAGTGCATCTACCCAATAAAGTGCCAAGTCCTGAACTCAAACTGCCAATTTTTTTTTATTATTTTGATTGCCCTTGGTCAAAACTATTAAGTAGTAAGGTTATGTATTAAGACTGAGTATTGTTGAGTGCAAATTAGTGGGCTTACTGTAGTTGTCCAGAAAACAGAACGCAAAATATGGTAATATTTATAAATGAAATCAAAAGATGGTTCTCCAAATGACCAATGAAGAAATCGCTGACAATACTTATTTTAAACAGAAAAAAGGTAAATATTAGAATGATTACTATCCATGAATTTGAAATGTTTTTAAAAGCTTTGTAAATATGAGTAATTTTTTTTTCAAGAGAGACAGAAACACTGAAAATCAACTGCCAGAGACCTAATCTCCAGGACCAATAATTGACTTCTTCTATTCCTCTATTTAATTATGCAGATCCTTATGAGATAAATACTATTTTCTTCATTTTCTGTCCAAAAAAGGAATACGGGGCTCAGCCATTGTGTCTAAGACAGCCAGACTTGGGACTCAAGTCACATAGTCTAACATTGTCAGAAGCAGCCCTCACCTCCCAAATTGCATATATGTCTGGTCTTGTCAGGTGCCAGTGGCTCATGCCTATTATCCTAGCTACTCAGGAAGCTGTGGTCTTAGATGATTTGAAGCTAGCCAAGAGAAGGTTGTGAGACTCTTATCTCCAATTAAACACACAAGGAAGGGAGGGAGGAAGGGATGGAGAGAAAGAGGAAAGGAAGGAAAGGGAAAAAAAGCTTAGGGACAGTACCCAGGCCCCTGAGTTCATGCACTATGACTGGTACAAAAAAAAAAAAAAAAAAGTGTGGTCTAAGACCTGGCAGCATAGTATATCATCACCTGAGAGCATTTGAGAAAGTCAGACTCAGGTCTTACCCTGTAAGTTAGAAAATGTACTGTACTAAGACCCCTAAATTACTAAACCTTAAAATCTAAGCCCTACTTGGGCCCATACTTACCCAACCTCTCTTCAGTCCCTCAAGATTAGCTATAGCAGTGCCTACTCTGTTCTGTTTGCACAACCAAAAGTATGTGTGTGTGGGATCAACTCAAACTAATAAAGCTAGATTTGATCATCCACTGTATTTAAAAATTGTCATAAAAAAATCCCTTTCCTAAGGCTGGGAGTTTGGCCTAGTGGTAGAGTGCTTGCCTACCATGCACGAAGACTGGGGTTCGATTCCTTGGTACCACATACACAGAAAAGCCAGAAGTGGTGCTGAGGCTCAAGTGTTAGAGCTCTAGCCTTGAGAAAGCCCAAGGACAGTGCTCAGGTGTGAGTTCAAGCCCCAGAACTGGGGGGAAAAAAATCCCTCTCCAGAAAAGAAATTTGTAGTATTTGCCAAGTTGTTAACACTAACATATGTAACTTAGGAATTCATAAGAAAACTCATACAAAAGAAAAAAACAGAAAAGAACATACTCACAAAAAACTAAACAAAAAAGATCTGTAAATCAGCCTTTTTCCCATCATTTTTATCTCTATCAGGGAATTTTTTATATTAGTTTGGTAACAGATACATAAAGTCAAAAAACATTAAAATATTGTTCTAGAAAGATCAAAATATTAAGAGTATATGAGTTATAAGTAGAAAATTAAGAATTTAAAAAAAATCTGCTTAGATTTTTCTTCAGTGAATCTGCAGACACCAGGGAAAAAGTTTTACTTCCTAAGTTTGATAGCTTTTACACCTGAGTTTTAAATCCCTCTCGTTTTCATACACAAGTGTTTGCATTTAAGGCCTGGTCTTTCCTCAAGTCTTCACAGCCTCTTCACAGCATTTAAAGGCCAGCAGTATTCAAAATCCAATTGTGTACACAGAATTGCTTCTAGAAATCTGGCTATAGAAATCTGACTACCTGAAATACTCTTTGAGAATCCTGCTATCCTGCTTCAAAAACCCTATGGAGGCAAGGGTAAGTGCAGGCAGGGGAAACCCTCAGCTGAGTGAACTAGGGCTCTTACATGCTGGCAGGACAGTCTTATCTCCTATGTACACACTCGGGCTTGACCAGTCAGTAGTCCGTGCCTCTGTTCTTTGAAAGAGAATGACTCGGGCTGGGAATTTAGCCTAGTGGTAGAGTGCTTGCCTAGCATGCCCTAAGACCCGGGTTCAATTCCTTGGTACCATATACATAGAAAAAAAGCTGGAAGTGGTGTTGATGCTCAAGTGGTAGAGCTCTAGCCTTGAGGAAATCCAAGGATAGTCCTCAGGTCCTGAGCAAAAGCCCAGGACTAGAAAAAAAAAAAAAAAAAGAGAATGACTAGTGCCTCATAGTGGAGGCAGGGGTGGTTAAAAGCTTTGTCTGACAGGTGAGTTGAATGAAGTCCTAAGCAACTCCATGTTGCAGCCTCACTGCTAGAATGCACTCAAAAAGCATTTGGAACAACTCCATGGGTTCATGAAGGTCCATCTGTCAGAGTTTCTGCTAAGCACTCAGAGAGCAGCTCCTCCAGAGCTGGCAGAGAAACAGCCACGGCTGCCAGGAGAGGCCCTTTCTCCTAATCGTGGGGCCATTGGGCACCCAGCATATGGTCTGCCCCTGGGGGCACTAGGGGATAAGATGTACACTGAATGCGACAGGGGCTCTCCCTTCCCCATCCCCAAACATTTCTTGGATATATGTACCCTTGTTCCTGTTTTAGAAGAATTAAGCCTAGTAAAGGAGCCAGAGAAGCATTTCCATCTCCTCCACTGCCCTAAGATGTGGGAACAGGAAGGTAGAGTGAGCCCTGACTACCAGGTAAATGAGTAAATGAATAACAGTTCAATGCAGCAGTGAAGTGAAACTTGCCTTTGTAGACACAAAGCTCTTATAGAGGGATTAGGAATCCAGATGCAGCCATCTTCAGCCCTCATCTTGATTTTATGCAAGTCAAGAGGCAGAAATGCTGGCTCCTGTATAACAACCGCAGGGATTACCAAATCTCCCAAATGCATAGCCATCATGGTCCAGAAGTGCTCAGCCTTCCCAGGCTTCATCACCACTGGGAAACTTGGACAGCAGAGATCAGGACCTGAAAACCCCAAGGTCTTGAGAGAGCAGGGACAGCATGCTGTGACAGTGTCATTAGAAACAGCACCTTGCATTAAAACACCATGGGAAACATTAGCATGTTGCTGGCATAAACCTAACTAGGAACCACTTGAGGGATAGATTCTGGAGAAGGGTGAAGGAAGAAAAGATGCTATGAGAGAGGATCCTGAGAATGCAACAGGAGACACAGAGCTTGTTTCACCAGTTGTGTCATAGCGGTTTTGGGTTGTATTAGAGTCTGGGATTTGTGCTTGCTAGGTAGGAACTTCTACCACCAGCCATGCCCTAGACCTTTTTCTTTGGTCTTTGGTTAGTTTTCAGACAGGATTGTACCACCACACTCAGTTTTTGGTCGTGAAGGGATCATACTTTTTTTTTTTTCTTTTTGCCTGAACTGGCCTTGAACCACATGTTTCTGATCTCTACCTCCCAAATGGCTGGGATTATGAGCATGAACCACCAAGTCTGGCTTTTGCCAGTGGTCTTTACAAGCTCTGCTTCAAGCCTTGATGAAAATCCTCTTACTCAAAGAAGAGTGGCAAATGTTTGTTTAGGGCTGCCTTCAGGCATTTGGGAAACAAGAAAGCAGGTCTCCCTACTAGTTAGTGCTAATGAGGGTTAATAACCAGTGAGTTGTTGTCCCAGGGTAATTATGAGGTGTGAGCCCCTCCCTGATGTCTCCATGTGGGAAAATGGCCTAGGACCTTCTTTTTCCTGTGCAGACAGGGAAAGCATCCCATCTGTTATCCAGATCACAAACTCCAGGCTTGGAGCCAGGAAGACCTTAGGCTCTAGTCCTTGACTTGGTCCAGACTACACACTTTGAAGAGGTAAAGTTCACTGCCTTTCTCACAAAACTGCTTCCATAAGCACTTATTAAAAGAGTTTACCGTATGATAGATTTTGTGCCACATACTATATCCTATCTCCAGAAGCCCTCATCAAGGCACTATATAGTGCTGTCACAGAGGTACAGAGAATGAGCTACAGCGACTTGAGGGCCACCCAAGTGTCAGACAACAGCCTAGAGCCACTGAGGAAAAACAGAAACAATTCTGATTGCTAATCCTTTAGAGATGGGTTAAAAAGTTCAACTGGGGCTGGAGGCGAATTGCAGTGGCAGAGCACTTCCATGACATGGGTGAGGCCCAGATTCAATCCCCAGCACTTGGGGAGGAAGAGATACAACAAAAAGACCCTATTCCAAACAGCAAAAACAAAGAGATGTGTGATGGCTATACAAAGGAAAAATTTTAAAACCTCAATGAAGATCCAAAAGGCCTAGAGTAGAGACACTTCTCTTTCTGAATGGAAAGATTCAATACAAAGCTGGCCATTCTCCCCTTGAAAATGTAATTTCCATGTGATTCAGATAGAAAACTCCCAACTTTTTCTCACAGAATGGACAAGATGTTCATAAGCTGATTTGGAGAAATGATACCATACACACTCAAATAAAGGCAAACAAATGCTGTGGGGGAGGTTTTTAATGCAACTATATTGTTGCATTCAAAATTGTGGCAATTAGGACTGAAAATTTGGCCTTGTGGTAGAGTGCTTGTCTAGCATGCATAAAGCCATGGGTTCAATTCCTTGGTGCCATATGCACAGAAAAAAAGCCAGAAGTGGTGCTGTGGCTCAAGTCGTAAAGCTCTAGCTTTGAGAAAGCCCAAGGACAGTGCTCAGGCTCTGAGTTCAAGGTTCAGGACTGGCAAAAATAAAATAAATTGTGGCAATTAAAAGAATAAAATTGCCTGGTATGGTGGCACAAACCTGTAACCCTTGCACTTGGGAGGTAGAAGTAGGATGGTCTGAGACCATCCTGGGCTACACAGTAAGTTCTGGGCCAGCTTGAGTTACAAAGTGAGACCCTGTCTCATGATCCAAAGCTAGTCTAGGCAAACAAATCTGACACAATTCACCATTAAAAATCCAGAAGTGAAGGTATGGCTCACCATAAGCTGAACTCAGTTCAAGTCCCAGTAATAACACACACAAAAAACGATTTTTTTTTTTTTTGTCAGTTGTACGGCTTAGACTCTGGGCTTGGATGCTGTCACAGAGTTCTTCAGCTCAAGGCTACCACCCTACCCCTTGAGCTACAGCACCACTTTTGATTTTTCCAGTGGTTAATTGGAGATAAGAGTCTTATGGTCTTTAGTGCCCAGGCTGGCTCTGAACCGCAGTCCTCAGATCTCAGTCTCCTGAGTAGCTAGGATTATAGGTGTGAGCCACTACGCCCGGCTAAAAAACAAACATTTTTTAAATGGACATATTACTTTTAAAATTCAAAAATATTTCTATTCCTAAATCCACACTTCTCTATCTACTGTTCATAACCTCTCTTGCCTTTTGTGGCAAGTTGCCAGGATGAAGGGCAAGAAAATCATCCCTCAAATATGCATTGTACTTCCTACCTTGGGCCAAGCCATTCTCTGATGCCCTGACAAGTTCAGGACCACAACAGGCTCTGCTAGGCCCACACAGGGGAAACTGAGCCTTCACAATATGGATCCTTGGTTCCCTGCAAAAATGACCTCTGGCAATAATATGGAAATGGGATCTGAAAGAGAACTGGAAGCAGTGCCACAGAGATCCCTCACTCTATTTCTTCTAATATCTTTCCCTCTCTAACTTAGAATATTCATTGGTGCTTAAAGGTTACCTTTTGGGCTGTATTTTCTAGGGATGCATGAAAGAAAACAAGGAGCAAAATAACATGCAACCAGCATGGAGCATAGCCTAGTGGTAATGTGCTCACCTAGCATGCATGAAGCCCTGGGTTCGATTCCTCAGTACCACACACACAGAAATAGCCAGAATGGAGTTGTGGCTCAAGAGGCAGAGTGCTAGCCTTGAGCATAAAGTATCCAAGGACAGTGCCCAGGCTCTGAGTTCAAGCCCCGGACAGGAAAAGACAAAACAACAGCAAAAAAACAAAAACAAAAACAAACAAAAAAAGCAACCTGTCCTTAGATTTCTCTAGTGTTAATATATGAGGTTTTTCTAAATGTCATTACTAAAATTTCCATGTTAGCTTACAGTATGCTCCCACTGTACACAACAAATTCACAGATTTTGCTTAGGTTAAAAAGATTTCCAGGGGCCTGGAGTTTGGCCTAGTGGTAGAGTGCTTGCCTAGCATGCACGAAGACCCGGGTTCGATTCCTCAGTACCACATACATAGAAAAAAAGCTGGAAGTGGTGCAGAGGCTCAAGCGGTAGAGCTCTAGCCTTGAGAAAGTCCAAGGACAGTGCTCAGGCCCTGAGCTCAAGTCCAGGACTGGCAAAAAAAAAAAAAAAAAAAAAAGATTTCCAGGAGGCTGGGAGTTTGGCCTAGTGCTCGCCTTGCATGAATACCTGGGTTTGATTCCTTGGTACCCCACAAACAGAGAAAAAATAGGCTGAAGTGGTGCTGTGGCCCAAGCAGTAGAGCTCTAGCCTTGAGAAAGCCCAAGGACAGTGCTTGGGCCCTGAGTTCAAGCCCCAGGACTGGCAAAAAAAAAAGTTTTTCACATGTCTAGGGGCTTTGATCAAGAACTATATTGGGAACAATCTCCAATCTCAGGTACTTTGGGAAGATCATAGTTTAAAACCAACCTGGGCAGTAAGTTAATAAAACCCCTTCCCTGAAAAAATACGCTAGGAATGGTGGCAGGTACCTGTCAGGAGGATCACAGCTGAGGCCAGCTGAGGGAAAAAATGAGACTCTTCAAAACTTATCTAAAATAAAAAAGGAGCTTCTGATATTGTTCAAGTAGTAGCCCTTGCCTTCTAAACATTAGGCCTATGCTGTTGAGGCAATTGTCCTTGGACCTTCAAAGAGTTTCAGAGCCCTGTTGGTAAGAAGTGGTCAGGCTAAACCAGGACTTGGGATTTACAAGGTGGTCCTATCTTCCACAACTCCAGCAGACATAAATTATTAAAGCCTAGACAAGAAGTCAGAGTTGAACTTATGAGAAAAAAGTCCTATATTTAAACGTGTAGGTTATCAAAGAAGAAAAAAAAGGGGGGGGGGTAATTCTAAGATCTAGAATAAAGACATACCAAATAAACCTAAGGAAAAGGCAATTTAAAACTAAAACTATGTGGCTCAAGTGATAGATTGTCTGAAAGACTAAATAAAGCAGAAATGAATGGGTTTTTTTTTTAATGCATCTATGTCCTTTGAAATTCTATCAATTGAAAATACCGAAGAGGGGAAAATTAGAGTAGTGAGGGAAATATGTACATAAATGTTAAATTTGAAAATGAATCAATGTATAGGAAGTAGAATTACACATCAGTAACTACAGGGGAAAAAAAAAAAGCCTTTAACCAGGCCCTGGTACCTCATGTCTGTAATCCTCAATAGGCTGAGATCTGAGTATTGTGGTTCAAAGCCTGCCTGGGCATAAAAGTCCATGAGACTCATCTCCAATTAACCACCATAAAACTGGAAGTGGCACTGTGGCTCAAAGTGGTATAGTGCTAGCCTTGAGCTGAAGAGCTTAGGGACAATGCCCAAGCATAGAGTTCAAGCCAGAGGATCACCACCACCACCACAAAAAAAAAAAAAAAGCCAGGCGCAGTGGCTTACCCCTGCAATCCTACTGAAGGCCATGAGACTCTTATCTCCAATTAACCACTTGAAAACTGGAAGTGTCGCTGTGGCTCAAGAGGTATGGTGGTAGCCTTGAGCTGAAGAGCTCAGGGACAATGCCCAGGCCCAGAGTTCAAGTCCCATGACCGATCAAAAATATAAAAAACCAAGAAAAGATAATGGGCCAGGAGTGTGGTCTAGGAGTAGAAAGCCACCTAGCATGCACGAAATCCTGGGTTTGATTCCTTGATACCACATTAACAGAAAAAGCCAGAAGTGGCACTGTAGCTCAAGTGGTAGAGTGCTAGCCTTGAGTAAAAAGTGCCCAGATTCTGAGTTTAAGACCCAGGACTGGCGAAGGAAGGAAGGAAGGAAGGAAGGAAGGAAGGAAGGAAGGAAGGAAGGAGATAGATATCACAAGCTGTGATGGCTTCATTTAATTCAAATTCTTACCAAGTAGAATTGTATTGTATTACCCAAATTATACTGTAGTATAAATAAAGGCATTACGATCTATTGTAAAGTTACTATTATTCTAAAATTAATATCTGACAACAAAAACCCCAAAGAAATATTATAGGTTAATCACTCAAATATAGGCAGGGAGTGCTCATGTTCATAAATCAAATACCATGTTAAATGTTAAACTCCATTACTAGGTATGGTATACTCAAAGAAAGCAAAGACAGTTGGACGTTAAGAAACATTAACAAAGAGATGGCTGAATATGGCCAAAATGGCATCTATCTATGCCACGTGCTCCTTTTCTATTATATTAATCTTTCAATAACCTTTTTCTATTATCTTTACCTAAAAAAAGAAATGTATTACCATAACTTTAAAAGCAAAGCAGAAATAGCTCTTGATCCTCAAATTGCACTAAATAAGACAAAATGAAAAACTGGTAGTAGTAGCGAAAAAAACTTCTTAAAATGGAAGAGAACATTTCTTTAACATTATATATGAAAAAATATTAAACAGCAACCAATCAATCAGCAATGCCAGGTGAACAGGTAAAAATGCATAAAGGTAAAATGTTTAAGGAAAAAACTACTCATGTACATTGAAGAGGAAGAGGAATAAGAAGAGGAGGAGGAGGTAGAAGAAGAGGGAGAGGAAGAAGAAGAAAAAAGAAAAATAAACACTTCTGAAGGAGATGCTCTCTACCCAGTAAACATTTGGCAACTCCGTTTTAGTAGCAAGGGAGTCTCAGCTCCAGCTCTACTCGTGAGATGTCAGCCCCAGGTCAAGCTTCAGGCCTGATTCTCAGTGTGCTCGTTGGGAAATAGGGCTACCCTACCTGAGTTACCATAAGAACTAAAAGAAGAAACTATGAAAACTTTGCCTACAAGCTCATCTTGTACATTTTAAGTGCTACATTAACAGCATGACTTCTAGTATTAAGGTAAAGTGGCTATTGTGCAGCATGATTACATTTTTCAACACCATACAGGTATACAGTATGCAGAAATATAAAATTCTGAATGAGTACTATGGGTAAGAGAGATAGTAGTAAAATTATGAGCAACCTCTTCCCTTCCCATTTCTACTTCTGTTTTCTAATTTTTCCAAAGAACATGTTTATCTGTATAGTTAAAAAGAGCATGGCAAGGTGCAGTAGCTCACAACTTCAATCCTAGTTACTTGGGAGGAATTCTGGTTGAAGGTTAGCTTGGCAAAAAAAAAAAAAAATAGTATGACACTAAATGTAAGGACCTCCAGGATAAGGAAACAAAAGCCATATAATGAGTGACTGTTGTCCTTAATGTACTATGCTATCACTCATCTCTTTTGCCATCCCTTGGTTATCTCATATTGTTACAATATTTCACCTTGTTATCTGATATATTTTATATGCGCTTAATTGGTTATTTGAAATTGGATAGGGAAGGGGGGAAATCAAGATAATCAGGGGAGAGGGGAGGGAAATGGGGACCATGACATGAGAAAGGGTATCAATGTTTATGAAGTTATGTACCTTCTATCTGGTGAATATAATGTAACCCTTCTATTAATCACAATAAAAAAATTATAAAAAAAAATAGTGAGATTCTCATCTCAACCAACCCGGTCATCCCAGCTACACAGGAATGTAAAATAGAATCATAGTCCAGCATAGTCCATAGTCTATTAGTGCCAGCACATACATAAATGCAAGACATTATCAAAATAAAGCAAAGGGCAGTAGGGCATGTGATAAAGTGCCTAACTAGCTAGCAGGAGGCCCTAAATTCAAATCCCAGTGCCACAAAAAGAAAGGGAAGAGGGGCTGGGAGTTAGGCCTAGTGGTAGAGTGCTTGCCTAGCATGTACGAAGACCTGGGTTCGATTCCTTAGTTCCACATACATAGAAAAAAAAAAGCTGGAAACTATACCATAGCAAAGATATGGAACCAACCTAGATGCCCCTCAGTTGATGAGTGAATCAACAAGATGTGGTATTTATACACAATGGAATTCTATGCTGCTGTCAGAAAGAATGACATAGCCCTATTTGTAAGGAAATGGAAAGACTTAGAAAAAATCATATTAAGTGAAGTAAGCCAGACTCAAAGGAACAAAGACTCAATGATTTCCCTCATTTGTCAAAATCAGTACAAACCTTGGGCTCTCCTAGCAGAGAATTACAATAGAACAAAACCTGGATACATAAGGCCATCTAGTATGACCCTAAATGAAAGGACCTCCAGGATATAGAAACAAAAGCCATATAATGACTGATTGCTGTCCTTAATGTACTGTGTTATCTCTCATCTCTTTTGCTGTCCTTTGGTTATCACATATTGTTACAGTATTTCACCCTGTTATCTGATATACCATATATATACGTATTTGGTTCTTTAAAATCGGATAGGGAAGGGGGGAAAACAAGATGAGGAGCGGGGGTGGGGGAGGGAAATGGGGACCAAAACATGAGAAAGGATATCTATGTGAAGTAATACACCTTCTATCTGGTGAATATAATGTAACCCTTCTATTAATTACAATTAAAAAAATATATGGAAAAAGAAAAAGAAAAAAAGCTGGAAGTGGTGCTGTGGCTCAAGTGGTAGAGCTCTAGTTTTGAGAAAGCCCAAGGACAGTGTTCAGGACCTGAGTCGAAGCCCCAGGACTGGCCAAAAAAAAAAAGATGGGGGGAGGGTAAAAGGATGGAAGATAAAAGGCCAAAAGATGTAAGTTATCTGGGCACCAGTGACTCACAGCTATAATCCTAGCTACTCAGGGGGCTAAAATCTGAGGATAGAGGTTTGAAGCCAGCAGGGGTCAGACATAATCTGAAAGACTCTTATCTTCAATTAACAGCAAAGAGCTGCAAGTGGAGGCACAGCTCAAGTGGTAGGAAGAGCACCAGCCTTGAGTGGAAAAAGCTAAGCAAGAGTTCAAGGTCTTGAGTTCAAGCACCAGAACCAGCACAAAAATAGTTTTTAAAATTTATTTTAAAACTGGCACTCACTTGTTTCAGAGTACCCACATTGATAGATGTGAGAAGGTATTTTTCAATTATGCGAAAATGGAGGGACAAAGGGTAAACAAAGGCAGCAGTGGTACTTACACTATGTTGGAAATCAACAATGCAACTTATGAGTAGAGATGAGGGGGAAAACAGGGAGAGAGAGGGAAAGGATGACATTGTCCAAAAAGAAATGTACTATTTACTTGACTTGAGTAACGTAGTCCCTCTGTATAGCACCTTTATAACAGCAAGAGAATTGTTTTTTGATATATGCTTGGAACAGGATAAGCTAAAACCCTCCAGGCACAAAGCTAGCATACACCGCTACACTATCTAGACTTTGTCCAAATGCCACAGAAATTCTGAGCATTAAGATCATTTCTAAATCCAGATGTTGGATAAATATGTATGCATGTGAAAATTCACCTTGCTATATCCAATATGTACAGCGTGTATGTATGTACGTGTTATATAAAAATACAATTTTGGGGCCGGAAGTTTGGCTTAGTGGTAGAGTGCTTGCCTAGCATGCACAAAAGCCTGGGTTCCATTCCTCAGTACCACATACATAATAAAGCCAGAAGTGCTGCTGTGGCTCAAGTGGCAGAGTGCTAGCCTAGAGGAAAAAGACAAGGATGGAAGGACAGTGCTCAGGCCCTGAGTTCAAGCCCCAGGACTGGCAAAAAAAAAAAAAAATATATATATATATATATATATATATACATTTTTCTGCACATGCTGTATTTCAATTAAAAGTTTTAAATATTAAAAGCTGCGAGGAGAAACTTAGTTTCTATCATGTGCTACAGAATTTCCCTCTGAAATTCTGGTTTTAATAACCAGAGTTCATACTCATGGATCAGTCTCACGGAACATTCAATCCAGTGTGTCATGTCTGTCTTAACTTTTCCAGACTTTGTATTATCACTAAAACTATCATCAGATGAGAAAAACATTCTGGGATAACCATAGTTATGGGAGAGACAGGGAAAGTCCAACTGGATGAGGTGGCTCTCAACCTAAATTGTACATTCTAATCACCCAGGTAGCCTCAAAGAATTCTGGGACTGGCTCCACTCCAAATCAATCACTTCTATGTATCTGGCAAATGTCTCTAAGGTTGGGGCCAGGGCACCAACATCTTTCTTTAAGAGCAACTTCAATAATTGGTCAGGATACATGAATTTAATGTGTAGAAATCTCACAATAAACTCCGTCTCTTGTAAAATGTATGCTAATTTTTAAAAATCTCATCAGAGGGTTCTTATATGCAGCGGGGGCTGAGAACCACTAAACTAGTTGAACCAGAGGGACTAGCCAGTGGAAACTCTTTAGGCAAGTTGAAGCATGGCCTCTTGTCTGTTCTGGAGGAAGCTGTGGGGGTAGGAGTGTTCAAAGCTGGCATGTTCTGGCACCCAGCCAAGTCCTCCTTTATATTCCATTTCCCCAAACCTCAGGCAGAGAGGCTTAATGGGGAGACTAACACCTCTCCTACAACCTTGTAGAGGACACAGCATCTGTAAGTGATGGGGGAGGGTCTCCCCAGGGTTGGACACAAAACCCTGGGTTCTGGCTACTAGCCAAGGTGTGCTGATTGCTCTTGGACCATTTGCCAGGACAGCCCCAAGACACTCGCCACTCCAACCACACAACCCCAGAGCTAAACCCTAACTACTACCCAGGGTCCAAATGATATTTCTGAAAACCCACAGCTAGAAAACAGGAAACCACTAAGGAATACTAGTAGAGGGCAAGGCCATAGGGCAGAGGTCAACAAAAAGCTCAGCAGCTAGGACCTAGTTCAGAGACAAACAGCAGGACCAAGGAAGAGGATGCTACATGGCTGGCCTACCTGTCTGCCTGCCTAGAACCTCCAGCACTACAATCTGGGAAACTCAAATGGTATCCTGGTTCTCTGTTGACACTAAATGCAATAAAAATCATGGACTTGCTGGAGGTATGACTCAAATGATAGTACTTGCCTAACAAGTGCAAGACCTCGAGTTCAAACCCCAGGATTCTACCACACATGCACACATACATGCATGTGCACAGAGAAGAGGCAGGGGAGGGAGGGAGGGAGGGAGGGAGGAAGGAAGGAAGGAAGGAAGGAAGGAAGGAAGGAAGGAGAGAAGGTGTGAGAGAGAGAGGGAGGAAGGGGAAGGGAGGGGTAAGGAGGGGCAGGGAGAGAGAGGGAGGGGGAGGGAGGGGGAGGGAGGGAGAGAGGAAGAGGGCGGAAAGGGAGGAAGAGGGGGAGAGGGAGGGAGAGGGAGGGAAAGAGAGGGAAGAGGGGGGAAGAGGGGGGAAGAGGGGGGGAAGAGGGGGGAAGAGGGGGGGAAGAGGGGGGGAAGAGGGGGGAAGAGGGGGGGAAGAGGGGGGGAAGAGGGGGGGAAGAGGGGGGGAAGAGGGAGGAGAGAGAGAGATGAGAGATGAGGGAGGGAGGGAGGGAGGGAGGGAGGGAGGGAGGGAGATACAAAGAGAAAAGAAGTAAAGTCCATGGGCTTTGACCTAGAAGATAACTAGCTTAATCAGGCAGCCACATGGCATTTTACATGTTCCTGAGATGATTCTGATTTAAGGAGTCTTAGACCCACATTTCCAAAGTGTTCTCTGAGAGGCCCATTCTGTTCAATTGAGGACTCAGCCACGCTCAAAGCATGAGAGTGGGAATGGAGTTGGGCTGAAGCCCTGAATGATGATCCTTTGATAGAGAGGATAACAGAAGAAAACAAAGTTAGGAAAAACAGGTTTGGCATTTGCCGGCACCATGGCCAGCTCTACCAATGTCTATTTCCCTAGAGTTTAGTATGCTGGGCAGTGACAACTCATATAGTGAAGGCCTACTCTCCTCTGCCTGCTGCAGTCAGAGGGAGACCTCTGCTCCCCAGGATGAACTCGTTCAAGCCAGCAGAGAAGTGATTTCACTCAAGGGACACTCCCAAGGAAAAATATACTAGTATAGGGAAACAGATCTAAGGTATTCAATCTTCTCAGCCTCTTTCTCTGCCTCTGACAGGTGTTACTGGCGTCTCTGGCTCTTGCCCTTCTGCAGGGTAGTCAAAAGTGTTAAGAGATCAAAATGAAACCTTCCTGGGGTACAGGAAAGTGACTGGCAATAGACAGCTCCTCTGTAAACTCCATCTGCTTAGCAGGGCCGGGAACCAAAGTCTGTGGATTCCAGGGACAGGCATTTAGAAAGAGGTGGTAGATAGCTTCAGAGGCACAGAGTTCAGGAGCTCACTGTCAGGAACAATAAGCAAACCCTTCCAATGACTTTGTTTCCTTGTGAAGTCCAGGAGGTTAGGATTATATGTGAAAATGCTTGGAGGTGGGGTAGAGAAATCCAATTACTTAAATACCAAGGACACAAGAGTTCCAGGCCATAGACATGGTATTTGTGTAGACCCTAATCCTCCTATCCTTAGCGAGGAATATTTTTGTGGCAAGAAAGCATTACTGATCCCATAGCCCCCTCCTTTCCTCTAGAATGAGACAGTTGGGAAGAAAGAAATTAGTATTTTTACTTAATTAATTTTTAATATATTTTATTATTACTTTTTGTTTATGTGGTACTGAGGAATTGCACCCAGGGCTTCATAAATGCTAGGCAAGAACTCTACCCCTAAGCCACACTCCCAATCCCCATACTTACTTAATTTTAAAGATTATTTTAAAATAGTTTGACATACTGAATTGAAATCCATATGTACATTTATGTGTGGACAAAGCATTCCAGTGTCATCTCTTCCATCATTCTCCTCCTCCACCCTAGTATTTTCACATTTTTGTCTAATATTTAACATCTCAAACAAAAAGGCCCAAAACCTTCAGCTGGAGGAAGTAGGTAAAAGATGCTTAAACTCAGCTATCAGAAAGATTAGGTGTCCATCTTTACAGAAATCTTCCAATAGAGAGCAGGATGCGGTGGCTCACGCCTGTAATCCTAGCTACTCAGGAGGCTGAGATCTGAGAGGATCTCAGTTCAAAGCCAGCCTGGGCACTAAAGAATGTGAGACTCTTATTTCCATTAACCACTAGAAAATGGGAAGGGGGCTGTGACTCAAAGGGTAGGGTGGTACCTTGAGCTGAAGAGCTCAGGGACAGCGCCTAGACCCAGAGTTCAAGCCCCATGACCCACAAAAAAAAAAAAATCTACCAATAGATTAAGGATACCAAAATGGAAAGATGAGAAGGGGGTGAAATAGAGAGGGTGAGAGCGATGGGAATATATTGTAATCGTGTAGAAACATAACAATGAAATTCCCCTGTGAGTAATTCCCTCAAAAAAGGAATCCCCAAACGGAAAAAACTCAAAAGTCAAGGTATTTTGAATCTAGGGAACAAGACCATGCTGGTATTGGTCTACACACTTGACCCTAAACTGTCCTTTTCTCCAAGTCATATAGTATATACAGTATTCATTTGTGTTCTCTGCCTTTCTCTCCTCCTCTCTCTCTCTCTCTCTCTCTCTCTCTCTCTCTCTCTCTCTCTCTCTCTCTCTCTCTCTCTCTCTCTCTCTCTCTCACACACACACACACACACACACATTTCATTCACAGAATCCTGCCCTTCAGGGGGCTCAAGGTTCTGTTGCTCTGCCATTATATTCCTAGCCTTGCAGAGATAAAGGGAACACAGAAAGCATCTATTTCTACAGAGGCTCAGGTACAGGTGACCCTTTTACAGCACTCCAGAGAATCTTGCTTAGCTATATGTATAACAGACGGTATATAGGAACAGGGAAGCCATGTCTGAAAGAGCAGGAAGGCATGAAAACAAAGGTTTCTATGCACTCTCATAGCACACCAGCAATGCTGTCTAAGGGCTGATCCATGAACTGTTTATCGATAGTCCATCACAACACAGAACATCCTAAAACCTTTACAACAATATGAAGCAACCATAACATCCAAGGGCATGAACACTGGCCTGCCCTGCTGGTGGCTACAGGCTAGTTTGGATGGTACTGACCGTTTGAGGTGAGTGTGTTACACACGCTGCAAGCTGTGAGTTAGCATTATACAGACCATGTTTTGGCTTTGCAATGTTTTGGAAATTAAAAACAAAAAAGGACTGGCCTTTCCCTAGGTGTAGTTTGAGAAAAGCTAATTTTGGAAGGCAGCCCCCTTTCACTCTATAGAGGAAAAGAAGTCCATACACTTGGTGAGTTCCCTCAGCTAATGAAATGACAAAGATAGGAATAGTAACACAGGAGGAAACAGAAAGGAAAAAAGATTAAACAACTGCACCTTCCACCTTTTATTACTGGAATCCTCCCTCCCCCTCACCAAATAAATAGATAAATAAATAAATAATAAAGGCTGGATAGATGGCCCCCACTTTTTCCAGTACTGGTATTTGAACTCAGGGCCTTGCAACAGAGATAACTGATAGGCACCATTGTGCTCAGCTTCTTTGCATTGAGAAGAAATCTCACAAAGAGATTTCTGTTCTGGCTGGCCCAGAACTTTGATCCTTCAATCTCAAGCCTCCCAAGTAGCTAGGTTTATAGGTGAGAAACACAAGACCCACAACTGAAGCTGAAAGCTATTTCAGACTCAGATAAACAGCACAGGCACAGTATTTCCATTTTCTCTGGATGTCAAACTTAACCTAACATTGCTTTAAAAGCTCCCTTTCTAGCTAGTCCATCTCTAAACCACTACCCTAAACTGTCATCACTAGATCCCAGAAATACCAACATACTGAAAACAAGGTTGGTTTGTTGATTTGTCCTTCAAAGTCCCTTGTGGGTCACTGGCCCAGAGAAAACAAAGGTAGAAAACTGGATATACATGGGTGTTTTCCCTGCTTTGCCCCAGACACACAAAGTAAGATCAAAGACATTTATTGAATAACAATGGAAATTGGCAATGCTCATTCCCCACTCAGAGTTCTGATTTTAAGTAATTTAGCCAATGTCTCTAACTTCCAATGTTTTTATGAGATGAAGAATAATTTCTTGCACCTACTACTGAACTGGAAAGGTGGTAAATGACAGGCAAATAGTGAAAGACAAAGGGACAAGGAGAGAAGATAAAGTAGATGGGGATAGGGTCCTAGTCCTCTTCACCACAACAATCTGCATGTTTTAATCAACCAAAACATTCCTGTGTATTTGTCTAAAGGCTTCCTAAACTAATCCACAAGAAAGCTACCTCCTCAGAAGCTGCAGAGATGCTGGGAACAAGGGGGAGTCCTCAACTGACTGCCAGATGTCTGGGTGTGAGAGGAAATGAGGCCAAAGCCCAGGAGGGTAGGAGTGGGAAAGTGAGGATTTAAGAGGATTGAAGACCCAAAAGCTGAGCCAAATCAAAGCACCTCCCCCCAATCTCTGTCCTTTACCACCCCCTAGACAGCCAAACCATTTGCTACAGCCTCTAGGGTATAGGAGGGGACTTGGCAAGACCACAAAGCCTATTTCTAGCAGATATGTACATCTGTAGCTGGAGGGAGCTTAGCACTCATGCCCTTCCTCATCAGGGCCAGTGAGAGAACTGCATAGCCATCCATGGCAGTCACTGAATGCAGCCCCAGGTTCCTGCACTATCATGGACAAGACAGCTCTTCTTCAGCTCATATACACTTGCCAAGTCTTCCTCTTCTGTGATATTCAAACAAACAAACAAAAAGGCTGGGTCACCAAAGAGGCAGGTAAATTATGGGATTTAACTCCAGTCCTTATCATGCACAGGGAAGCCCTCTCTTTCTCCATCATTATATTCAACTCTGAAATCCTCTTAGTTCATTCCCTTGCCTGCGCTAGCCTGATAGGCTTACTTGCTTCCATATCTCCAAGTTCACTGCCTGTAAACATATAATAGGATCTTCCTGGATCCTTGAAGAGAGCAGGAAGAAAATACAAGCAACAACTAGCAGGAGTGATGTACAGTGGGTGAAAAGGTGGGAATCTCAGATTCTTGACAAGACATTTCTGCTGTGGTCAAAAGGAGAGACAGAAGGCAGAGATCCTGGGCACAGTCCCAAAATAGTTTCCAGACATCCTCAGCCAGTGCAGTGGAGTGTTCCCATGGGGCAGAGCGTGGGAGCTGTGTGGGAGCCCAAAAACAGGGTGGCCTGCTGCTCTGGGCACTCACTCCTGTCCAGACTGCCAAGAGGAGGGAGGCAGCAACAGTGTATGCTATGACATGCTTGCTGGGACGTCATGGTACACATGAAGCACACCAAACAATAAAATGACAATGTGTATTCATCAAATCCAATCCTCTTGCCTGTTCCAGGCACTGTGTACACCCATATATCAGGCTAGTCCTAAAGCTCTGGCAACACTTGGCATACAGCAGATAATACATATTCTTTCTGGCTTCATTCTCCAAAAGGCTTCCTCCCATTGTGTGGGACCAGACTGTGGCACCCACAATACACAGTGATCTCAGAACAAGTACACATCTCACCCTTATTCTTTATACCACAACCTAGTGATGGAAGAGGAGTGCATAAAAGTGCCCCTTGAAGGGTATGTAGGACATCATTCCCACTTGCCACCCAAGAAAACCTATGAGGGAGAAGGCAGAACTAGGAACTGGCAGCACTCAGACGTAAGTGCTGGCAGTGCTCAGACTGAGATAAAGCTGCGGATTCTCAGACAACTTAACAACAAAAACAAGCAGATACAATATCAGAGCTGTAATAACATAGCCAGCTCTGAGAAAAAGGGAGGGAAAGAACTATTCGAAGGGCTTCCTCTGGTTTTGGGGTAGAGGGGGTCCTAGAGCTTGAACTGAAGGCCTTAGAGTGCTGTCCCTGCATTACTCCACTTGAGCCACAGTTCTACTTCTGGCTTTTTTGGTGGTTATCTGGAAATAAGAATCTCACAGACTTTGCTGAGCTGGCTTCACACAACAATCCTCAGCTTTCAGCCTTCAGAGTAGCTCAAGGCTAGGATTACAGGTAAACCCCTGGATTTTTTAAGTAGCCCTTACCACAGACCCAAAACTTCAAGGACCTGGAACGAGAATAGAAGCCTCTAGCAGATCTGCAGAACTGGTCTCATCATCCCAAGCTAGGAGAACACTGGCCAGAGAACTAGATAGAGAACACACTGGCAAAGAACAGAAGGGAAGCAGGTCTGCCAAGGAGAACCAGCACTACAGCAGGCAGGCATGCAGGTGGGGTGCTTTAGGGAGTAAAAAGACCTGCCAGCAGTCTCTTCTCTCAGCAAAGGAAGTTCAGGATGACAAGGCTGGAAATATAGAGGGAGGAAAGACATGCCTCCTCCCTGAGTCCATCTGTCCATATCCCCTTGGCCTGCTTTCCCCAGACTGGAAGCAGAATGAGTACACTCAACAATCTCCACACCTCCAGTGGCTACAGCCCTAAAACCGTGCCCAGGTTGACTACAACTCCCTGAGTCAACAGTGGGTGGCCAAGAGAGGAAGTAGAGGTGGAATCTTAGGATTCTGCTCAGAAAAGGTGCAAGGAGACCTAGCATGACCCAAGGTAAGCTCACAGCTCTCTGTCCCCACAGCATCATCAGTACACATCATCCTCTGCTTGCCTCAGGGCAGCCTCCCAGTCTCATCCCACTACTCTCAGCCTCACTAAGACATGTTAGCTCCCTTGGGAAGCAGGTGCTACCTGGCTCATCTCCATCCTCTAGAAAGCTTCAGAAGCAGAATTCATTTCCTCCTCCAAGTACTTGCTAGCCTTAAATTATCTGGGATGGGTCCAGGGAACCACCCTTGCCTCTTGATCTACCTTGCAGCCTCAGCCTCATTCAGGAACCCCCATGCCATATGGGGAAGCAGTCAGCCCCTCCCTGTCAATGTAGTGAGATGGCAGGGTGCCAGTTTTAGCACCTCCGTGAAGCTTCCCACAGCTTTCTCATGAAGTGTTTGGAGGACTTACAGAGAGAAGAAACATGAGGGAACACTAGCATCTCACCCACCTGGTACCCAACCAACCAGGCTCTCCTCTCCCCTTCCTCTCAAGTAGGAAGAGTCCCACCTGTCCTCATACTCCCTCTCCCAGTCTCTATGTTCTTAAGAGACAGCAACATGGAGCTGCCTCCTACTTTTTCCTCCACTCTGGACCAGCAGAGGATATTGCTGAGTAATCCTAAACTCACAGCAGTTTCTCGGCCCCCAAAGCAGGAGCAAAGCCCAAGGAAACCTACTGATCTGTTCCTTGCCAACCTGGCAGGATTATCCTAGTAATGACCTCCCAGACTGTCCATTCCCCTTCAAATACCCCAGCACCCCTTCATGCCCTCAAGGCAACCAACCACCTGGAGTATCTCAATGCCCCCTTGTCTGCTTCCTACACACCTGGAATCACTCCCTTCCTAGTCCCCCAGACACTAAGCGGCACAGACTAACAGCAGACACCCGCTGGATTTCCAAGCCATAACGTTGCATCAGCCCCCACCCTCCCCAAAATAATCCTCACCCCCACCACCTCCTCTCATCTCCAGCCATCTCCATGGTGACAGCAGCATGACTAATGACACCCTATCAGCTTCAGACTCAGGAGCATAATTCCCTCCTTCCCCTTACCGTCACCCCCCTCCCCCCGGGATTTCTGCAGATTGGATGCAAACCAACAGTGCCAGGGACATTCTCGAGAGATTTCCACAGGCAGAGGTGGGGAGTGGGTTGCATGTCTTTAAAAAAAAAAAAAAAAAAAGCAGTTCGACAAACCAAACCCCAACTGCACCCAAACCATCCAGCTGAGAAAGCAAAAAGAATCCAAACAAAACCCACACAGGCCTGAGAATTCATTGGCCGCCCACACTCGCGCTGCCCCTCCCCCTCAGCTGCTGCTACACACACAGTGGGAGATTAAGGGATCACCAGAGGAGACCCTTTATTTTTATCCGATTCCGTCGAACACTTACCCCAACACACACACACACACACACACACACACACACACACACACACACACACACGCACGCAAGGTACCTTGACAGCAGCAGCCCCTTGTGCCCACGGCCCCGTTCCTTCACCAGCCTTTATTTCCACCTGCAAAAGAAGCCAGAGACACGGATGAGCCAGGCTGGTACCAGGAAAGCAGCAAAGTCCTTCTGCAGCACACGGAAGGGGAAGGAGACACGACAGGGAAGGGGCCTCGGGAAGAAAGGCTAGCAGGGACCATCTTCCTGCCTCCAGCTGCCGCCCAGACCTCGCTGGTGGGCTCATTGGCTCCCACTGTTTTGTTTTCCTTTTCCAACCCTTCCAAAATCCAAGGTGGTTCTGCCCTCCCTGCCTGGGTCCAGCCTGACCGGCCCTCCAGGCCCAGCGCGCTCTACCTCGGCCGGCCTTCTCCGGTGCGTCGGCCGCCGCCGCCACCGCCGGGCCTCCCATTATCCCCAGGCCGGAGGGAGCGCACAGAGGGAGGCACTGCAGAGGAGGCGGCGGCCAGCTGCCGGCTGCGCTCCCCTCCCCTCTTCTCCTCCGCTCCCCTCCGCCCGGCTGGTGTGCGAGGGGGCGGCGCGCACGCCAGCCAATCCCGCGGCCAGCCCGGCCTCCGCCGGTGGACCTGCCCAGCCGCAGGCCGGGGCCACCCCCAAGGGTGCAGCTGAGCCGCCAAGCAGCTTCTCAGGCCTGTCGCGGCTCCCAGGCAGGCTGGAGCCTCCGGGGCCCCTCTGCCTGCTCCTGAGGACACCCCAAGGTAATACACAGGCGTCCCCTACCCAGTCAGGGTCAAAGACTGCACTGGGGTAGGGCATCTGCAAGTGGGCCCTTCCCACTCCCCTGCCCTGCCCTCCCCTCCCCCCTCCCCACCTGCCCCACCCCGCCCCACCCTCACCCGGCAGCCACAGCGAGGAGTTTGAGGCTCAATAATCTCAATAGCTTCAATCCTCCAAGGAGAAAAAAAAGGAAGGGGGGCGGGGGGAGGCAGAAGCGGCAGAAAGAACCTTTACCCTGTTTCACAGACGAGAAAACAAGGCAAGGCAGTAAATTACCCAAGGTGACACAGCTAGAACCCAGTGTGCTCCAATCCTGGTCTGTCTCACTTTGAAGATCGAACTTTTCACTACAATGCAGTTTCTACTCTCTACCCACCTTAGAAAACACATTGCTTCAGGGAGCCCACACTGCCGGTGCCGCAAACCTCCCTCCCCAAGTAAGCTTCTTGCATCCGTAACCCCACATCCAGGCTCACTCACACCTGGTGCTTAAAACAAGCCCTCACCCCCATCCTGCTATTATTTCTTATCTTCCAGAGGCTGCAGGAGGTACCAATCCCAAGACTTCACTGGTCCCCAGACCTTAGGGCTTCCCAGAGACAGAGGAGAGAGAGCAGCTAGACTCTAAGCCTATGAAGACTGCAACACACTGGAGACTAAAGGGCAGACAACCGAGAAGCAACAACAGAGCAGAGAAAGGTCCTGCAGTCCATTCCTAGAATTGAGTCTAAGGCTTGCCTGGGCATATCTGAGCTGAACACCCCAGATCTTCTCTTATTGTCTGACACCCACAAATCCAAATTTAGTTTCCAGCTCCACTTCTACCTGACTAGTGATAACTTACCTCTGTGCGCCTCTCCTTGCTCATCTGAAGAATGGAAATATCAGCAGCTTCACACAGCTGCCAGGGCTCCCAAGAAGAAATGCAGTGCATCCCTGCTCCACTGAGGGTGCTGCTTGCTACTGGCACTTGACTTGTGAAGGAGCTCACTGGGTGCTACCTCTCATTCTCACAGATGAGTAAGCTGAGGCCAGAGAGAAGTGACTCATAGGGCCCGGGGATGCGTGAGCACTCCTCCTGATCCAGTGATTCGCTCTTACCCACCCCCTTACAGACGCCTAATTGCTTTCCTCCCCAGGGCCCCAGGGGGTATTTAGAACAGGATAGACTACTTTGGTAGAGACAGTCAGCAAAGCTGGCCTCTGGTAAGGAGGCTTCAGGCTGCCCTAGGGCCCACACCTGCCTCCCCCTGGGGACAAAGGGCAGCTCCACCAGGCTCCTCCTAGGTCAGGGAAGGAGGCAGGTGATAAAGCAAGAATGAAGCCTGTGAAGTCCTTTATTCTGGCCCCCCAAACTCCTGTGCTGTAAGTTATCTTGCTTCCCTACACCCAGAAAAGACAGCCTAATACTACTTGGACAGTACCAATTAATACTGTGGCTGCTACAGCTGCCAGTTTATCAAGCACCTGCTACAGGCCTTATGCCAATCCCACTGCAGGATCATCTTATTTGACTTCCACATACAACCTTGTTTCTTACAGGAAAACAGAGAAATAGGGATGTTAAGTTACTTGCCTGTCAACACAGCTGGTAAGTGGTGGCTGGAATTTAAATCTAGGCCTTTCCCATTATAACCGTCTAATTCTTCATCTCTGCCAATCCCAGGGGGGTACAAAGAGGACTGGGGTCTCTTAAAATTATCATTTATTTCCTTTTAGCTTCTCTTTCAGACCTGGGAGAATTCCCTATGCTGCTGCTCCTGCTTGGAGCCCTCCTTCTCACCTCTAAGCAAGCAAATGTGATGTGAGGTTCAACCTAAATAGTGCCTCCTCTCTGCCAATTTCTCAGCCACTGAGCCTCCCTCCATATCATGGACTCCTCCAGGGTTCTCACAGAGCACTGTACTATCTCCTCTAGGACACAGGTCATACACAAGTACTGTTACTTACTCAACAGTCTTCAACACATGGTAAGGTCCTGTCTTCCCTAGTCTAGTAGGCTCTGCAAAGAGCTCAGTTTCTACATGAGGGTGGAGCACTGAAGTAGGGAGACTATTCTCCTGGTCAGCATTCTCATTGCGGTCCCCAAAGATCTAAGGAGACATGTGCTCTCCCTAAGGGGCAAGACCTGCCACAGCTGAGCGACAGCCAAGTCCGACTTACCTGACGAACAGAGGCCTTCCTCACGTGCCTTTAAGAGTCACGGAGCCAAGTTCTGATTTATCTCCCTATAATATGCTAACTCCAGTGGCCCTTGGCAACTCCAAGGGAGACTATTATCTACAAGGCCATCTACCTGCTGTCATTCTCATCCCATTCTGGCCTCCTTCCTCTTCTGAGGCACGTGGAATGCCAAAGCTTGACAGAAATGCATGCCAGGGCACTCAGCCACCATCTAGGACATTTTACCCCTTCTTGACCTACTCCCAACTCTGTATCTGTATTTGTGGAGGCACTTGGGGCCCTTCCATATAGGATCCACTCCCATCTTCCATTGCAACCCACTTCATTCCCAGCAAGAAGGATGGGACCACAGCCCTTCTACTGGGGAGAGGGAAATAGACCTCATTTAGGACTCATTTTGAGAACCTTAGGAACATGGATACCTGCAGGCTAGACTTCACACAGATAAAGACTAGGGACTGAGGACACATCTGGACACATGGAGGGAGGGTCCATACCTGAAAGCACTGTATATAGTATTTAAACCTTAAAACATACTGATGTGGTAACAACTACTCAGACCCATTTTACAGCTGGAGAGACTAGGAGATAGAAAGGGTTAGCCCAAGATTACACTGATAGAAAATCACTGAAGTTAGTATCCCCTCACTTAGGGTGGGACAACTTAGGACCACTATGTTTAATGTGATGATGTTCAAATTCACCCACTCCATTTGTAGCTAGAAGATAGAGGCAGCCAGGTTTCTCCTCTTCCCCTGCTTTGGCTGTGTCCTCAATGAGGCCTCTACTGGGTTTTCCTTCAATGCTTTTTCCAAGAGGCCACCTCTGGTTACTCTAGCCTTCTACCAGTCTATATCACTTCTAACATTTCTCACCTGGAAGGTGTCTCTGTCTTGCCTTCCCAACAAGAATGGCTAGAGTCATGCCTGTCCAAAGCTCCTATGCAGTTTTGCCAACATCCCACCCACGAAAGGCACTTGGAATCAACTGTGAGGGAAGTCTGTGACCTCCTTCCTTTTTGATCACACAAAGGATCCTGCCAAATAAACCCAACACCCCCTCCACCTTCAGAGCCTATGTTTGAAGTCCCCGGTGTCCACGCATCCATTTCCACCCAAGTAATTGCAGCCCATCACACATACATCATCCCCTATATTTGAAACTCTTTGCGGTTGTCATGGGAACTGCCTTTGCCTTCATTCACTGATCAGGCCTCACAATTAGCTTTGGCAGCGGAAGTCTATGTCAAAGGCAATCGCAGGGAGACGAGGAAGCTGAGTAGCAGCAACAAGAAGAAGAAAAAAATGTGTCCCTACTTTGAGATGCAACAGAACCAGACTGAACCAAAGCTTTCAGCGGCCAAGGGAACCAATCCATTGAGAAGCAGCCAGCAATTCCATTCTCTTACTTCCAGGCCAACAAATAGGATGCATCCATGCACTCTGACACATAGCAATCCATTTTGTCTATACCCCAAAAGCCCTCTTAAAACACCCATAAGATGTTCTATAAGCCCAATCAGGAACTCTACACCACAAATCCAAGTTTTGGACCATGATATATCCAAGACCCATGCAAGCATCTCAAGACCATATGATGCTACACAGAAGACAGGAAGGCTAATACTTGAGCTATCTAAGATAGCTCCCCAAAATGACTTCATGAGGATTTAACACAAACCATCTAACCTTCCACCCCAAGAATCCGTTAATACCAGCCTGCCTTCAACCTTCTACCAGCCACAAGCATTCTCCACAATGGGCAGACACCAGCCTTCTCACCCTTAGCTACACTGAATCTCTCAAGACATGTTCCTTTCCTCCATAGCAGGGCCAAAAGGGGCCCAAAGGGAACCCAAACTGCTTTTTGCCCTCAAGGCACCTCTCCCTTACAATCCTTCCAGAATGTGCTGTAATTATCCACTTCCATGCATGTGCAGACCTCAAGCTTATTAAGGATAGACAGTTAACTGTCCTCTCCTAACTCCTAGCTCAGACTCTGCCCGGTGATTTCCCAGTCAGTCCCAAGCATGGCTTACTGAACAGAGCTAGAAAAGCAACTTGCATGTCTACAGGTAAAAGCAGATATTGTCCTGTACTAGCTCTTCCCCTCACTCAAGCCCTCTTCACCCTGAAGGGTGAACACAATACAGATCAGATCCAGCCCTCACAGATAATCTACTATCTCTCTCTTCCAGGGCTCCAGAATCATTCCTAGTCTCATTGCGGGGACTGGAGTACCCAAATCTTACTGTGAGAGGGTAGATTTAAAAAAAAAAAAAAAAGACAGAAGAAAGCAACTCAATGTTCTCCAGACAAGAATGACTTAAGTACTTTCTCCCTCCTGTTTGACAAAGTTTCCCCAAACACCCTTCCTGAGGCTTCTCTTGGCAGTAATGTTTTAGGGCAGGGGCCTATGAAAACAACTGTAGTTGGTCCCATGCCACCAACTGACTCTATCCATTTAAACTCCCATCCCATTCTAAGAATCCAGTGTTGCTGCTCTAACAGCATGGGAAGTTGTACCATTTGTCCACTAACTCCCAGGGCAGGTGTGGAGGAAGTGGGAGAGGTATACAAGCTAGAGAAGCACCATGGGGACAGAACTATCCAAGAGTGTCCAAGACTACTGTTGGTATTATCTGAAACAATCAAGTAAACCCAAGATCTTAGGTCCTATGAAAGCCAGGCTAAAAGCCTGCACTGGGCTGCTTCTGTCCCTGTCCCTCAATGATTAATGAAAACTTAGGTTTGGGCCGGGAAAGTGGCCTAGTAGTGGTAGAGTGCTTGCCTAGCATGCACAAAGCCTTGGATTTGATTCCTCAGTACCATATACACAGAAAAAGCCGGAAGTGGCACTGTGGCTCAAGTAATAGAGTGCTAGCCTTGAGAAAACCCAAGGACAGTGTCCAGGCCCTGAGTTCAAACCCCAAGACTGGCAAAAACAAAAAACCAAAAAACAAAGGAAAACAACAAAAAACAACTTATCATGCAAGTAACAGGAGACTGGATCACTGAGGGGTATGTGTACTTCAGGTATGGCAGCGCCTCAGCCTTGCATGTATGCACCTAAGCAGAAGACACCCCAACCTTAAGAATTATCAGAACCATCACCTGGGCTGCAGCAGGACACAGGAGAAAGGTGAGTGTTTCTTTTCTCTATAATCCATTCTCTTTGTTAGCATCTTGCCTTCATTTCACAGGCAGCTGTACAAAGTGTTGAGGAATGGAATGGGGAGTTCGGACAACTCCTGAGATTCCTAGCCTGCCAATCCACCACTTACCACACTACCTTCAAGAATAGAAGGTCCCAAGACACAAGAGGGACTGTGAACAAAGTCTATGAACAAGTATGCCTGGGACTAGAAGTTGACATGAACAAGGCTCACTGGAGCTGCTGGTCAGGACATCAGTTGGGGAGGATTCATTTTCCTAGTCGGGGGGCTGCGGGAAGTCACAGCTCACTCCTACAATTATTCTTTCCCTAAAACAGGTAAGTAAAACAAAGATGGTGCCTTCAAGACACAGCAAGCTTCTTTAGAACCCAGGATATCATGGCTTCCCAGACTTCTACAGACTTGACCACTTTCTGGGTGGGGACCATGATCCTAAACCAAAAATCTGTCTGAAAGCAGCCAACCCAGATATCTATTTCTCTAATCTAAAAAGAGACTGAGGTGAGGGTCCAAGCACCACACAGAAGGTTCTATACCCAGCTCACAGCACTGCCTAATAAAATCTCTCACAGCAACAAGAACATTGTTTATATTCACTTTCTAATTTGTGAACTACTAGCCCCATGTAGCTATACAGCACTTGAAGATAGCTAGTGTGACAGCTACTGAATTTAATGTTAATTAGCTTTGAAACTTAAATAGCATGGCTATCATACTAGACAGCTCAGCTCAGGTTTATTCTCTCTTCTTCCTCCCTTCCCTTCCTCTCCTCCATTCTCTGCCTCCCTCCCCCTCTACCTTTTCCTTTCCTCCTACTTCTTCCTTTCCCTCTCTCCCTCACACTGGTGCTTGAAAACAGGGCCTCAATCTCTTACTTAGCTTTTTCAATTTTAGCTGGGGCTCTATCATTCCTCAGGTCTGACATTTTTTGCTAGTTGATTAGAGATGAGAGTTTCAGATATTTCTACCTAGGTTGGCTGGGATTCTCATCTCAGCCCTCTGAGTAGCTAGAAGTAGTGGTGTGAGACACAGGCCTCTGGCTTATTTTCTTAATATGAGGAGGTTATGAAATTCTTGAAAATCTGCTAAAAACCACAGACCTTCTCCCCTGAGAAAACACACCCCTGTATACTCACATAACATTTGGTTAAAAATTTCTAAAGTTCACAAACCTTATCCCAACTCAGATCTGAGATTAAGTCTAGGTTAAAAGTTGGGCATGAAGCACAGTTGTAAAGCACTTTGAGGCCCGCTCACATCATTCAATACCAAGAATCACAAAAAGAAAAAAAGTTTAGAACTTAGTCAAGAAATGTTATTGCCTAATGTTTTTTCTGCAGTGTAATTTTCTAAGAAACACAGACTAGACCTGACTGATATTATGCTTTACCTAGTCCTAGCAAGAGTCCCTGCCCATCAGCACCCTGCTTTTATACAGCCACCTGCAGATACAGGAAACAGAACACCTCTCGGGCTAGCTCTTGAATGTACAAACAACTAAGATGCTAAACACTCTTTGTGTGTGTACCTGCCTTCAGTACCTTGAACACCAGTATTTATGACCTTTACATCTGTGCTTAGTAGAAAGTAACCCGGCTGCCTCACTGATGGTTCAGTCCTAACCACGGCCACCACTTTCCTCCACAGGCTCCTACCATTCCTGACTGTTCTGTCAGCCTTTCCTTTTAAAAAAAAACAATCCTATCCCTCCAGCTGGCCTCTCTCTTGCATTTCTAAGACAAGTTTCCAAAGTCTATGGTCGGTCTTCTTCCCCGTCTTCTTGGAGGCTTCACAAAGGCCAAGATGGTGCCTCTTATTCTAAAGATCCTCATCTCTTCTCCACCGATCAGTTCTTCCTTGTTGCTAACAACATCCCTCCTCACAGCTATCTTCAAAGAGAGGTACCAGCAGGCTGGGCAAGAATTCATCTGTTTTTGTTTTAAAAAACAAAAAAAACTGGGCTGGGAGTGTGGCCTTGTGGTAGAGTGCTTGCCTAGCATGCACTAGCTGTGTTTTAGTCATTAAATCCTCTTGGCCAAGGGTTAGAAAGTATTCTCAACCCATGCATCTTTCCATTTTCACCTATGTTTTCTCAGTCTTGCTTCCTGCTTGCTTCCTATTTTTTAGTGCCTCCTGAAAGGTTCATTCTACTCAATTGGGGTCTTTATTTCTTCACCAATGGGCAACTAATCAGACAGGCCCAGACTCAGGATAGCACTTTGTGCATGACATATAGCCTCTTCCCCTATGTTCTGTCCCATAGTTCTTCCAGCAAGCCAGGAATATTTTGAATAAACATTTGTTTTGTATTGCATGTTTACAACTCAGATTAATGCACAGTTATTTAAACAGAGTTTATCTTTCACTGTTCTGTACACCTACTAAAATTACCCCTATTTTACAATTGAAAAAAATAATGTTGCTCTACTCTGAGTCCTTCTCTGCCTCCACATCCAGTCCTACTATTCTAACCAGCTGCCCTTATTCTGCTAGGAGTCACCATTCATATAAGCAGATTGCCAGCCAAATGGCCTAGGATCTAACTCCTTCCTTGAATTAGGCATGTAGACTATGGCACGCAATTAAACTTCTTCAGATATGTTACCTACAGCTACCATCAACTTCTCCCCAAAATCACACTAGGTCACCTGTCCCTGGAGAGTTGTCTTGAGTCTCAAAATGCTGAACTACTTTTTCAAATAGAAGGATTCCTCCAGTCTCCTTCCCAAAGCTCACTGGAGGGAAAAATGAAGAATACAAATGGAAGACATCCCTTATAGGATGACACAAGGAAGCTGTCAATAGAAAGCTCAAAGGAAGCCCCGAGGGCAGCTAGAAGAAATGAAGCCAGGGCAAAGGAAGAGGCACACCACTCTAAATGAGGAGGAAATGTCAAGGAGGAGAGATATGTGTAAACACTTTAACTTCTGAGGTTCCTTGGATGATGTACCCTAGCCCACCAAAAGAGTCAGGGCCAAAATGACTCTTCAGTCCTTGCATATGGTCCTTCTGCTACACATTACTATGATCTAATGATTAAGGCCTCAACAAGCTCCCAGGACTGCCGATCCTTTGCTCAGATAGCCAGGTATGTCTCAGCCTGCAACTATGCCAGAAACAACTGAATGAGGTGGCTCTTGGATAGTGGCTCTCAAGCTTTAAGTCTTTTTTTTTGGCCAGTCCTGGGCTTGGGCTCAAGGACTGAGCACTGTCTTTGGTTTTTTGTTTGTTTTCGGGTTTTCCCCCCTTCAAGGCCAGAACTCTACTACTTGACTTGAGCCACAGCATCACATGTGGCTTTTTCTTTTTCTTTTTTTTCGGGGGCGGGGAGGGTTACTGGGGATCGAACCCAGGACATTGCACTTGCTAGGCAAGCACTTTGTCACTGAGCTACACCCCAGCCCCGAGCCTTCAATTAAAAAAAAAAAAAAAAAAAAAAAAGACAATGTGGGGCCAGGACTATGGCCTAGTTGTAAGACTGCTTGCCTAGCATGCAGGAAGCCTTGGGTTCAATTCCTTGGTACCACATACACAGAAAAAGCCGGAAAAAGCACTATATCTCAACGGTAGAGCACCAGACTTGAGAAAGCCCAAGGACAGTGCCCAGGCCCTGAGTTCAAGCACCAAGACTGGCAAGAAAAAGAAAAGTGACCACTAGTTTCCGTTTTGTATTTTACTAAGCAAAGATTAAGTAAATAGATTTTTCTATATATACCTTCACTTTGTAAAAGAAAGCACATTTTAAATATCAAGAAAGGACCAAGCCTGTGGTTCAAGTGGTAGAGTGCTAGTCTTGAACTGAAGAGCTCAGGAACAGTGTCCAGGCCCAGAATCAAGCCCCATGACTGATAAGAAAAAAATAAAAAAAATCTTATAAAAACAGAAAATACTTTAAATCAAAGAAAATAAGCCTTAGGGTGCTGGGAGCATGGCCTAGTGGTAGAATCCTTGCCTAGCATGCACGAAGACACAGGTGAGATTCCTCAGTACCACATACATAGAAAAAGCTGAAAGTGGTATTGTGGCTCAACTGGTAGAGCACTAGCCTTGAGAAAGCCCAAGGACACTGCTCACACCCTGAGTTCAAGCCCCAGGACTGGCAAAAGAAAAGAAGCTTTAGGAGAAAATTCTCTTCCCTCTCCCATGGCACTATTTTTACCAAAACCAGGTGCCAGATTCACAGACCATCTGACCTAGGATGTTACAAGCCATTTTACCTCAATTTGGGAAACAAGAGGGACTACCAGTCATGACAAGGTCCACAGAGTGCAGAAATCTCTCAGCCAGAGTGTCTGGAAGCCTCAGCCAACCCAGATCTAAGTTATCTTTACCATGACCCACCATGACAGGCTGGGCTGGCAGCTTACACACAGAGATGACAGGCCCTGGCCCCACTCCCAGCCCCTTTCACTCAGGTATGCCCTGCCCTGTTGTTGCCAAAAGAAGCACTTAACACCATCCACAAGGGTCACTGATTCAAGAGCACCAGCCTACAAAACTCAACCTTCTAACTCCCCTGGTTTGGTTATGGGAGGAATGGAATGAGGGAGTGGGGAAGGAAATGAATACTAGAAAGAAAGAACTAAGTTTTACAAAGTACACGGGACAGGTTCTCCTTTCACCAGATCGCCAGATTTCACGCTCAGAAATGAGACCTAAACCAGATCTCAGCTCTTTCATAAGTGACCTGCAGGGTACTGGGCCAGCAGCATGCTCACCGTCTTCAAGACTAGCAACTTAAAACGGACTTGAGTACTAACTTCCAGGCTGGGCTTGGCGAGCTGTAGAAGTGATCCAGATGTCTGCTTTAGTGAGTAATGATAAAAAACGGGCAGTCGGGCCAGGAGTTTGGCCTAGTGGTTGAGTGCTTGCCTAGCATGCACGAAGACCTGGGTTCAATTCCTCATACCACATGTATAGAAAAAAGCCAGGAGTGGTGCTGAGGCTCAAGTGGTAGAGTTCTATCTTTGAGAAAGTCCAAGGACAGTGCTCAGGCCCTGAGTCCAGGACTGGCACACACACACAAAAAAAGTAGATAAACAATTAAAAAAAAAAAAAGGTTTAAAAAAACGGGCAGTCTGTGGTCCAAATCACAAAACACAGCATCCACAGCAAGTGGACATAGGAAATTAGAAAGGGAGAAAAACATCCAGTACCACCATTTCCCTAACCTCCAACACTTGGATCCTTTTTCCTAGCCACGGAACCACAGCCCCACCAGCTCAAGGCACAGCTCTGCACTCAGCGGTCAGGGAAATCCCAAGTACATGCTGCCAGTCCATGAAGCCACAGGTGCCCCAGCTCTCAGAGCGTGAAGCTGGCAGCCCAGCTGAGGAGGCTTCAAAGGCTAACAAGTACAACCCTTCTATTTCCCCAAGGAGAAGACAGGCCCGAGTTGTTTGGGCTCCCGGAAAAATCAGTGGCAGAGCCAGGGGAGCCTTGCAACCGCTCCGGACTGTCTCTGTCCAGCGCCAGTTCTGCTGTCTGAAGCGACCTCAGCCGCTATACTGCTCTGCCTAATCTGCTCAACTTCGCTTGTCTGTGTTTCTGCCAACTCTCTGCTGTCTCAGCTGCCACCAACCTCGTGCCAGCAGTCCACCACCAGAGGAGGGAAAGATGGCCAATGCAGGCTTACCCCCACCACCCACTCCTTGCTCATCCCAATTCCTTCTCACCTCCACCCCAAATAAAGAGAGTGGTCCTCCTTGAGATGACAGCATCTCAAAGAACCATTAATGTCTGGTGCCTACAACCCATCCAGGAAACTCCCATCAGGTTTCAACCGTCTTGCCATCTGAGGAAAAACAATGGCACTCAAGGAAAGATTTAGGGAAGGAACATCCCACTCCATAAGGTGGCACGGAATTGCCCTGTCATTCCAGTTTGCTTTCCAAAATCTCTTGTCTGGCATCATCACTGCCCATATCACCTAGATATTAGCATTTACTAAAAATGCAACATCTGGGGCTGCAAGCAGATCATGAGACTAGATTCCACAGATCAGCACTGTCCTATATCAAGTGTAAACTTCAGACACCCTCTGGGACTTGGTTACTCCCATACAATGATCAGTCCTGCCAAGGAGCCCTCTGGGCTTGCAAAGTCAGCTATGATCCTACTTATAGGCCCCACTCAAAGGCCAACCAAGGAGACCAGAAATGGGAGAATGGGCTTAATGAGAGGAGTCTCTGATCAGATTTCCATGATTACAACACCCTGGAGGAAGGGATGGGAGCCTAACAAGGGCCAGCTTACCTCCTTGAGAAGCCCCACTTTTTTCTTCAGCATCTCACACTTGCGCAGCTTACAGATCTGGTGTGTGCGGCGATTGGTACAGCTAGTGCAAGCCCCGCAGTTTTCCAGCCGCCGGCAGGGCTCACAAGTCCCACACCGTTTCCGTTTCTTTCGCCCATCTCCACCCCCTCTCAGTTGGGCTTCACTCCCAGCCATGGAAAGCCCATGCCCCTGGAAGCCCCCAACCATCACTTGGCCCTGAGGGTAGTCATAAAGGCCTGGCAGGTCTGACTGGACTGCCAGGGGCACCTGAAACTGGCTCATGATGCTGATGCTACCAGAGGCGGGGACATAGGTGCCAGGCAGAACCACGGTCCAGTTTTCTGCTGCCTGGAAGGCCCACCAACGGATTCTTCTTTCCTAAAACAGTCAAGATCTAAAGGGCGAAGCCAAGGAGCTTCCGTCTCTGGGATGGGTGCCTCTTCTTAAGCCCTCTTCACCTCCTCTGCAGCAGTCTGACAGGGCTCCTTCCAGGGCCACCCTCCCACCTGCTGGGGCCCAGGATCTGGGGGAGGAGAGCAGCAGCAGCAGCCCCCAGGGAAAAGATCATCTTGGCTGGGTGGGTTCTTCACCCTCACCCACCCGGGACCCGGGCATGAGGTGAGCAAGGTGGGTGTGTGGTGGGGCAGAGCGGGGCGAGGAGGACTCCTCCCGGTATTGCTCCTCCGGGATAAGGATGATGAAGGCAGCAGCACTGCCTGAAAAAGACAGAAAGGGGAAGCGTATCACTCGGGGTTCAGGGATAACTTTCACGTGTTACCTCTTCCTGCTTCTGGGGGAAAACGAAAAAAGAAAATGGGGGAAGAGTGGGGCAAACACAAACCAAGTCCTCCCCAGAACCTCGGGGCAGGACGCACCGGGGAGGTGGCCTACGGCCAGACTAAGTGCTCAGGGGGCCTTGGGCGACGAATTAAAAAGGCTGACCGAGGTGGGATTTCTGAGAAAGTTGCCCTCTGCACTCTTCGCTTCGGCTTGAGTTTCACCACCAGCGCCCCGCACCCGCTCGGCGGGGACGGCGGGGGCCCTGCCCAAGGCAGCGGAGCTTTCCACATAAAGTTTGCAGAGCGCCGCGCTCCGCCGGGATGCCCCGCGCCCCCGGCACGGAAGCGGCCTGGAGGTGGGGACGCGCCCGCGGAGAGCCCGCGCCGGCCGCCCCGCAGCGCCCGCCGCCCGTCGGGGGAGGGCGGCCCGCGCCGCCTCGGGGGAGCGGGGAGGGGGCGCGCTCGGGGCGCGGGCCGGGCTGCGCGCGCGCGCCGCCGCCGCCGCTCGGGCTCCTTTGTTCTGGGGCCTTGGCCGCTAGGCTCCGCCGGCTCCGCCACCCCCGCCTCGCCGCCCCCGCCTGGCTTCGCGACACGGTGACCCGCAGCACCCCGTCTGGCGACGCCCGCCCCCCCCCCAGGCCCCCGACCACAGAGTAGCGGCCTCCCGCCCCCCCCCCCGCGCCGGCCCCGGGCCAGACCCCCCCCCCCCACGCCTCCCCTCCCCCACCCCCGGAGCCGGAAAGGCACCGACTGCACCGACCTGCCCGCCGCCTCCGGGGCGGAGCGCACAAAGGGGCAAAGTTTCCCCGGCCCCGGGCCGCCGCCACCACCGTCGCGGCCGCCGCCGCCGCCGCCGCCTGAGGCGTCCGCCTCCCGGAGCGCCCGGCTCAGCAGAGCTCGACGCGCGGAGCCCCCCGCCCGGGCCGAGGAGGGGACGGCGCAGGAGGAAGGAAGAGGCAGCGGCGGCCGCGGCGGCGGCAGCAGCAGCAATGAAGGCGTCCGCGGGACTCCCCGCCCCCCGCGCGCCGCGGCACGTGCTCGCCGGGGGACTCCCCCGCCCGGGAGGGCGCGCACGTGCGGCCCCGCCGGCCCCGCCGCCGGGCCCCGGGCCGCGCCAGGGGGGAGCGCGCCGCGCCGCTGGGTCTCTGCACCTGCGATCCCGTCCCACCCTCCGGGTCAGCTCTCTCGGGACTCCGCCGCGCCCTTCACCCCCCCCCCCCGCCCCGGCTGCCCACCCCTGCCCTCCCTCGGCGCTGCAGCCGGGGCGAAGCGAGGTGGGGAGGGGCACGAGGACCTCCAACCTAGGCTCTCGGCCTAGCGGACCTCGGTGTCCCCACTTCCTGCCACTCCCTGCGGCCAAGAGCGGTCCGGGACGGCCCGGTCACCTCCTCGAGCTCTGAGTCGGGGGCCTGACTGTGTCCCTCCGGCGGCCACTCGGCCATTCCCAGGCAGGACAATGGGGCCGTCGTGCGTTTGCGTACCGAGTCAGCCTGGCCCGCAAGAAGGGAATGCCCAGGGGCCAGAGGCCGCGGCGCCACCGACAGGGCCACCCTCGAGGGGATCACGGCCGAGCACCTTTCCCCGGGGACCCCGGGGCCCGCTAGCCTCCCCCTCGCGTGGCGCCCGGTTCTTTCGCGTGGAAAACAAAGACTAATCCGACCCCCCCCCCCCCGCCCTGCCTCCCCGAGGAGCGGGAGCGGGCGCGTCTGGGAGGGTAACCCGGAGGACCCTGCTCTGGGTGGGGGGTGAGGCTCGGATAACCTTTGTGGGACCCAGGGTGCGCCCAGCCCTAAAACCGCTGTAGACACTTTGAAAAGTCACCCTGGGCTCTCTTCCAGACAGAGGTTGAAGGGGCCAGGAGCACGCAGTAGTTCCAAGTTGCCAAACTGCCTATTTTCTGCTGCGTTTTTCCCCTTCACCTGTTGTGCAGGCCAAGTCGAAATTCCAGGTTACATTAATTGCGCTCCACCCCATCTGGCTTGACTGCCAGGCTGGTGCCCGACGAAGCTGCCTTACATCTACCTGGGTTGCTGTGGAGAAGGGTGGGTCTCTGACACACACACGGGCAAGTCCTGGCAGTAACTGCCCTGGGGTGGACTAACCTGACCAGTTTGGGCGGTGCTCACCCAGCCAGGTACCTGGCAGGCATCCCGGTCGCGGCTGATGCTAATAACTCAGCCAGAACTGGGAAAAGAACATTGGGCCCGGCTATTTAGAAAAAGACAGAAACGTAGCTGGTCTTCAGTGTTGTCCAGAAAGCCCTAGGCAGTGGAGGTAGCACAGGCTGTGGGGAATTTCCTCTTGTAGGCCTGATTTTGACAGCTTGCTCCAGTGGCCAAGCTGTCAGCTGTCAGGGTGGGTGGCAAATATGACTATAGTGCCTAATTCTACCTTGGCCTTGGGAAGAATTGATGCGTTTCTGTTCAATGAAGTGGGACTAGCACAACAGACATTGTGGACTTATTTGCAGTGTAATGATTCTTAGTGTTTTTAAGAAACTAATAAAACACATTCATTAAAAGAAACATGGGCAACACAGGCAATTTGAAGGGGGACATTTCACCCCAATATAACTATGATAGATTGTTTACTACATCTCCTGCCAGCCCTTTCTATCCATGGATGTTTCCTTTTTTTTTTTTTTTTTTTTTACTTCGTGATTATGCACTCTTTTACCTATTTGGTAAAAATTCTGGAAAGATGATGTGACAATGTGAAGATGGCTTTGTCCCCTAGCTAACAGTGTGACCTTGCACAAGGTACTCACCATCTCTGAGACAATCCAAAGAAAGCAATTAAAATAGGCCTCAATAAACAACTTCTTGTTTGATTAGTAAAATAACCTTGTGAGGTAGATATCATCACCAAACCCATTTTAGAGATGAGGAAATGTAACTTTTCCAAGGTCACTCCAGTAGGTCATGGACTCATCTTTCTCTGTATTCTGCCATGGAAAATACATCCAGCAATTGGTCAGGCCATGAAGGACAGTAGGAGAACTGCAGCAAGGCAAGAGAACCACCCAAAGGTAAGAGGGCACTAGGCTTGCCAAGCTTTCCCAATCACTTTTCCCTCAAGAACTTTATGCCTGGGAGTCCTGCTACATTCTATTGCTTCTTAGGGAAAGCCTCTTCCTCCCCCCACCCCCTACCCTATTTCCCCAATTGTCATTCTACTTGCCAGATTCCAACAAATACTGCAGGAGTGAGCATAAATGTCAATTCTTAAAAAAAAAAAAAAATCCTCCAGTAACTCAAATCCCAGAGCTCTAAGGACCCTGCACAGAGAAATTCAAGGTGCTGTCTCCACAGAACACTTGTGGGCATTGTAACTATTTTCAAACTTCCCTCCTAGTTACTGAGCATCTTGGAGGGTAAGAGGACCTGTCCCTTTGCCTGTAACCCTAGACTTAGCACCTGATCACCATGTGTTGAATGAAGAACCAGGTCAGTAATGCCTGAGTGAAATATTCCAGTAACACCCACGACCACATAGGCCTCCAAGTTTCTTTCCTATGTAGTGTCTTACCACAAATCCTTACCCTTTAACGGGTGCCCCCCAAACCAAGTCCTAACCACTTAGGTCTTGCTTTGTTCCTTACCTGATTCACAGCTCAGGGCAGGCAGGCAGGCAGGCAGGCAGGCAGGCAGGCAGTGGGGATAGCCTGCAGCAGCATTACAGGAGTCTAGCATTTTCTACTGCAACCGCCCCAGGATTAGCAGCATCCCTGTCACCTGGGAACCAGTGAAAAGCTCTTCATGGGCCCCACCTAAACCTACTGAACCAGCTACTCTCTGGGTAGGGCCCAGCAATCAATTGTTTAACAAGCCCTTATAAGAAACATTAGTTTTGCCGGGCGCTGGTAACTCACACCTGAAATCCTAGCTACTCAGGAGGCTGAGATCTGAGGATCTCTGTTCAAAGCCAGCCGGGGCACTAAAGTCCATAAAACTCTATCTCCAATTAACCACTAGAAAATGGGAAGTGGCGCTGTGGCTCAAGGAGTAGGTCAGTGGCCTTGAGCTGAAGAACTCAGGGACTGCACGTAGGCCCAGAGTTCAAGCCCCATCACTGATTAAAAAGAAAAAGAAAAGACACATTAGGCTTGAGGAAACAGCAAGAAGCAAGTTCAACAGCTAACTGGGATGTGGGAGGGGGTGCTAGGATCAGGGTAAGAAAAGCTGGGTGGAGAAATAGTTTGTTACTCCTTTGATATATTGTGCCAAGGAAAGGGACCAGCAGCATAAACTGCATGTATGTGCATGAGCTTTTGAAAGTGATTTCAAAGCTAACACTGCTTGGAGCTTACTGAACCTGCAAATGGTTGAATGAAACAAACCTCAGAGGGACTTAGCCTTATTTCTTGTCATCAGCTAGTAACTAACGGGTTGTTTTGAAGGACAATATACTTTATATGGACACTTTTTTTTTTTTTTGCCACTTCTGGGGCTGTCAGGGCCTAAGCACTGTCCTTAGACTTTCTCAAGGGCAGTGCTAAACCACTTGAGCCACAGCACCACTTCTGGCTTTTACTGTGTATGTACCAAGGAATCAAACCCAGGGCTTTGTGCATGTATATTGGCACTTTTTTTTGTTTTGTTTTTAGAAGTGTAACTATACATGGACTATATTTTAAAGACTGAAGACTTTAGAGGTTTATTTACATTTGTCTTCATTGTTTTGTGGGGCTTGAACTCTGGGCCTGGACACTGTCCCAGCACTTCAACTCAAGGCTAGTGCTCTACCACTTGAGCCACAGCATCACTTCCTTGGGTGTGTTTTAATTTTGAACATACAGTCAGTTGATGCTTGAAGTGTTTCCATTTCAAAGCTCTTCCACACACTACTGTTCTGTTTGGGTAGTAGCTTAAACAGAAAGTGTAAAATAGTTACCTTTTTTCTGTGGAATAATTATTATTATAAATTTTCAGATATAGGAACTTGGTATCAGAGAAATCATTTGCCCAAGATCATTAACTTAAATGACAGAATCTCTGAAATTAGCCTACCAATTTGACTAAGGCTGAGATGGAGAATAAGCTCACATTTTACTTTTGGGGAAAAGGAGGCTCATTGGCCTGGGTGTGTTGGCACATATAAAGTATCTAGACTGTTTTTTGGTAAGTCCAAAAATGCCTTTGGCTGGGTGCCAGTGGCTCATGCCTGTAATCCTAGCTGCTCAGGAGGCTGAGATCTGAGGATTGTGGTTCAAAAGCCAGCCCAGACATAAAATTCTGTGAGACTCTTATCTCCAATTAACCACCAGAAAACTGGAAGTGGCACTGTGGCTGAATTGGCAGAAGGATAGGCTTGAACTGAAGAGCTCAGGGACAGTGCCCAGGCCCAGAGTTCAATCCCCAAGACTGACGATAAAAAAGCCTTTGTTCTTTGTATTCTTTTCTCCCCCCACCTCCCACCAGTCCTAAGGCTTGAACTCAGCGCCTGGATACTGCCCTTTGGACACTTTTTGCTCAAGGCTAGTGCTCTGCCGCTTGAGCTACAACATCATTTCTGGCTTTTTCTTTGTATGTGGTACCAAGAAATTGAACCCAGGGCTTAGTGTATGCTAAGCAAGCACTCTACCACTAGGCTACACTCCTGGCCTTCTTTATATTCTTTTTTTTTTTTTTGCCAGTCCTGGGCTTGGGCACAGGGTCTAACCACTGTCCCTGGATTTTCTCAAGGCTAGGGCTCTACCACTTGAGCCACAGCACCACTTCTGGCTTTTTGCTACATGTGTGGGACTGAGGAATTGAACCCGGGTCTTCGTGCATGCTAAGCAAGCACTCTACCACTAGGCCAAACTCCAGGCCTCACCTTTTTATATTCTTTATAACAAATTTTGTGATTGCACTTTGAATTCAGTTGAGTAAAATAGCCTGTATTACCTGGGCACTGGTGGATAATGCCTGTAATGATTCTTAGTGTTTTTAAGAAACTCATAAAACACATTCATTAAAAGAAACATGGGCAACACAGGCAATTTGAAGGGGGACATTTCACCCCAATATAACTATGCTAGATTGTTTACTATATCTCCTGCTAGCCCTTTCTATCCATGGATGTTTCCTTTTCACTTAGGAGGTGAAGCTATCTGATGCTATCTGAGGCTGGTTCATGAGAGTCTTATCTCCAATTAACCACTAGAAAATCAGAAATGGCAAAGTTGCTCAAAGTGTTGGAGCACAGGCCTTGAGTGGGGACAGAGCCGGGATAAAATGCTCAGGGACCATGCTCAGGCCCCAAGTTCAAGCCCCATGACTGACAAAGGGGCGGGGGGTGGCTGTGTTTCTTACCAGGGGAACACATTGATAGCCATAATAGTGGTGAATAAAGGAAACCAGCTGGAAACCTTCCAACTCAAAGGGTCTAACAGGAAGAGAGGACATTTCCTCCACTCAGAGACCCAGGTTGCTGAATACTCAACAGGGATACAAAAAAGTTGGTGCTTCCAAACCTTGATTGACAGGATCAGTTAAGCTGTGCTGAAATAGCAAACAGTCCTCCATTCTCAGTGGTTACACATAACAAAAGCATATTTCTCAATCCATAAACATGCCCGTTTTGGGTCAATAGGAGTTCCCATAGTCACCAAGGGACCCACACTGCTGTGACTGGACCTGTATCCTTCAACCTAGAAGTCAGGAAGCAAGGGCGGAGCAAGTCAAGCACTTGCTCTTTGTTTATTTGTGCTCGGGGCCTAAGTGTTGTTTCTGATCTTTTCACTCGAGGCTAGGCCTCTACCACAGAGCCAAGGCCCTCCACCTCTGGCTTTTGAGGGTTACTTGGAAATAAGCGTCTCGATGCACTTTCCTGCCTGAGCTGGCTTCAGACCTTGATCCTCAGATCTCAGCTTCTTGAGTAGGTAAGATTACAGGTGTGAGCCACTGGCAAGCATTTGCTTTTGAAGCTGTTAACCTGGAAGTGACAAAATACTTTTTTTTTTTTTTTTTTGCCAGTCCTGGGCTTGAGCTCAGGGCCTGAGCACTGTCCTTGGACTTTCTCAAGGCTAGAGCTCTACCACTTGAGCCTCAGCACCACTTCTGGCTTTTTTTCTATGTATGTGGTACCGAGGAATCGAACCCAGGTCTTCGTGCATGCTAGGCAAGCACTCTACCACTAGGCCAAACTCCAGGCCCAGTGGCACAACACTTTTGCTTTCATCTCGCTGGCCAAAGCAAACAGGGGGCAGGAAAATGTAATAAGTGCAATTTTGCCAAGTACTCGGAAGGTCAAGTGAATTATCTGGTGACCAGCGTTAATAACACATAGGGAATGTTATATGGTAGATGTGTATGATTGTGTGTGCACATGCACACATGCGTTTGAGGTAAATGTAAGGGCAATTAGTCATCCCCTTTCCAAGGGGATTTCTCCCTCCTGGAGACCTGTGACTATGATTCCTACGCTAATAGACTGTCATTCTTACACTAGGGCAGGTCCAGAGATTTAGACTGTGGTAAAAGTATCTGAGTCGAAGGAAAGAGACCATGGAGTAAGCTCAGTAGAAATTAACTTGTAAACAGCGAAAAGGGATCCAGCAGAAGAAAGGACCCAGGGAAGATGTGACCCCACGTATTTGATCACTAGAATTTCTTAAAAAAAACAGTCTATCATTTGCAGAGGTGTTTCCTGCCTTCTGCCATTATCTTCCACTCATTCTTCCGGTGGCATTTCAGGAAGCCTTTGGTGATCTTGTGAGACTGGGTGAGGGGCCTGACAGTCATGTAGTAGGAATGCCTGATCTGAGCACTAAGTTGTAGAGAGAAGCTACACCTTGGTTAGAGCGGGCTGCTGGAAGGGGTTACACTGAAGTAAGGTGTTAGAATATAAGCAGAAGCTAGCTGAAAGCTGTTAAAGAAATCTCAGCAAGAAAAAAGTAATGGCTTCTACTGGGGTTAGTGGAGGTGGGGAGAGAAGTGAGAGGAAAGATTTAGGGAGCCAAGGATAGGAGATGGACAAAGGGAGAGGAACTGAAAGGAGAATTGGAGTCCAGAGAAGGGACACATACAAGTTCAGCCAGGACATGTCCTATTTGAGGTGCCTATGCATATGTGCACAAAGAGACTCAGAAAGCCTAAGTTCAAGAGGAGGATAATTAGCTGGAAGATCTTATAATTTTCCTTTTGCCTAATTTTTCTATTAAGCTGTTTGTAGCTCTGCCCACCTGTAATTCCAGTACTAGGAAGGCTGTGGCAGGCAGAATCCTAGGCCAATTGGGCTATATAGTGAGTTCCATCTCAAACAAGCTAAACTTCAATACTGAATCCTCCAACAAGGTCAGCATTCTGTAAAGAAACTTGTAGAAAGCACTGTGTGTGGCAGAGGTTGGGGTACTATAGAAAATATATGTACTATAAACATGATGAAGCTCCAGAGCTACAGATCATAGGAATCTATAGAACAAAAACAAACCAAAAAATCCCAGCATCCTTGAGACATTAGTCATGATTCATTTCTGTATTGTTCCTGTCTCATCTCCTGGGAACAGGAGCCTGCCTGTCTCATCTGAGACTTGACCGCTACAACTCCTTTTATATTTGAGGCTCTTCTTGAGTTTTGCTTACAGAAACTTCACAATGCAGGAACACCATTTCTCGGAGCCTCCACCAGGATTAGTAAGGCTTGAACCCAGAGCCTCGTGCTCATGCTCTCACGTTGTTTTTTTGCTTAAGACTGGCATCACAGCTTCCCTTTTGGTTTTTGGCAGGTTAACTGGAGATAAGCATCCCATAGATATTTCTGCCTAGGCTGGCTTTGAACCACCATCCTCAGATCTCAAACTCTGAGTAGCAAGGATTACAGGTGTGAGTCACCAGCTCCCAGCTCCCCCCTCCCCCATCTCTCTCTCCCTCCCTTCCTTCATTTCCCTTCCTTCCCTTCCCTCCCTCTCCCCCCTCTCTCTTTGCATGGAGTTTTGAACTCAGCGCCTCATGCTCCCTGGTCAAGTACTCAACCATGAGAGCCACACTCCCACCCCTTCCTTTCCTTGTACATATTGAGATGCTTCTTTTGAATACCAGTTTCAATTCAGCTCCCCTAGGAAGCGGCTTTTTGCTGTGCTAGATAAGTCACTCCCCAATCTGTTCCTTTGCAGAAGGATCAAATGAGCCACCGACGGGCAAGGCCTATCTTGGACTTTAGTATACAGTAGGTGCCAAACTGCTCCATCCTTCCATCCTCTTCCCAACCCCAAGAAAAACAGTCTTACAATATTTTTAAACTATCTGTAACCATGACAACTAGAGTTAGCATCTACAATAGCCAATGATAATATAATGTATTATGCACTTTAATGAAGCTTGGCCCTAAAAAGAAGGCCCATTTAACCTCCTCATTTGGGGAAGGCAGTTCATCAACCATCTCTCCCATCAGAGTCCATCAGTATTGGGTCTTGTCAGCTCTTCTCACCTGTCCTGCACTTACTTGTCCCCTCCCTCAGGCTGCCTGCTCTCCCCACTCCAGCGGGATTCTCTTCCCCTCTCTCTGTGGTCCCCTTTTTTACAGATATGGATTACACTGCCTTTTGATTCTAATCTCCTGGGTACAGGTGGATCTACCCAGAGTCAGGTGGGACATCCTAGTTTCCCATTATTGCTTCCCAAAGTGCAGGCCATGGGCTTGGCACGGCAGTAGGTTCTGCAGAGAGCCCATGGAAGCGCAGTATGAGCAGGCTCCAAAGCTGCTGATCAAAAGCTGCACTTTCAGGAGACTTCTAGGAGATTAGTGGGCTCCCTTGTGACAGAGCAGTTCCGCTTTCAAGGCAAGTTAGGGTAGAGACAAAAAAGACTCCGATACCCCTTACTGAGCTGGGATGGCATTCCTAGAAACTCCTGCTCCAAGGGATGGAGTCATCCCGGGGTCACTTCAGCACTACTCCTGGGGAGAAATATTATATTCTCAACATTGTATTCTTTCTTTAAAGCCCCCCTCCCTTTTTTTCAAGACACGGTCTGTCTATGTAGTATAAATTGGCCTCTAAATCACCCGTTCTTCGGAATTGTCCTCTGTAGTAAGTCAGTGCGTGGACCACAGGCATGTACCATCATGCTGAGGCCTACAGAGTTTTCCTCTTTGCCTATGCCACATCGGAAAGGTAGGAGAAGATTGAAGGCTTTACTAAGTTTGGAGAGTCAGTGAGTCAGGTACTGGAGACAAAGTACAAAATGTAGGAAAGTACTAACATATCTGTTGCAACCAATGGGCATGCCCTAGTGCTGGGGAAGAAACATCAGGGTCTTTAGAGGCAGTTAGACTGGTTTTTATTAGAAAAGTAAAGTGTTTTCTCTGTTCATATATTTGTATAAGTATAGAAAAATAATGGTGGATGACATGGACTCCATTATTTTAACATGCCGTGTGTGTGTGTGTCTGTGTGCGCGCGTGAGCGTGCACCTTGGTTTGGTCTCAAGGTCTTGTGCTCTTGTGCTTACTGAACAGGTGCTCTACCACCTAAACCACTCATCAGCCCCAACATATAGATTTTTTCAAGTGTGTGTGTGTGTGTGTGTGTGTGTGCGCGTGCGCGCGTGCACAGGTCCTGGGACTTGAACTCAAAGCCTGAATGCTATCCCTGAGGGTTTTTTGTTTTGTTTTGTTTTGTTTTTGTTTTTTACTCAAGGTTAGTGTTCTATTACTTGAGGCCACAGCTCCACCTTCAGCTTTTTAGGTGGTCACTGATGTTCTTGTCTGGTCTGGCTTTGAACCATGATCTTTAGATCTCAGCTTACTGAGTAGCTAAGATTACAGGCATGAGTCTCCAGCATCCAGTGGCTCTTTCTATTTTGAATTTATACTTTGCTGAAATCTCATATCAGTCCGCGAGGGTGGACCTAGTGATAGAGTTCTTGCCTAGCATATATGAAGCCCTGGATTTGATTCCTTGGTTCCACATTAACAGAAAAAAAAAAAAAAAAAAAAAAACAAAACCCAAAAACAGAAGTGGTGCTCAAGTGGTAAGAGTGTTAGCCTTGAGGAAGTTCAAGGATAGTGCCCTGGCCGCTGAGTCCAAGCCCTAGGACTGGCAAAGAAAAAAAAAGAATCTCAGATTAAACCTTTAAAAGTCTAGGTGAGGGGGGCCGGGAGTTTGGCCTAGTGGTTAAAGTGCTTGCCTAGCATGCATGAAGACCCAGGTTCGATTCCTTGGTACCACATACGTAGAAAAAAAAAAGCCGGAAGTGGTGCTGAGGCTCAAGTGGTAGAGCTGTATCCTTGAGAAAGTCGAAGGACAGTGCTCAGGCCCTGAGCTCAAGCCCAGGACTGGCAAAAAATATATATAAAAAAAAAAAAAGTCCAGGTGAGGAAGCCAAGCCATGCATTTGCCATTTGATCACCAGGAATGTGCCCTGATGAGTGATTTGCATTCTTCTCAAGTTTCCCCAAATATCCCAAAATGGGTGGGGCTGTCAGAAAAAACAAAACAGAAAACAAAGGCATTGTTTACTATGAAGTTGTAAGAGGCTTATCAAATATAGAGAAGGTAAAGGGTATCTCCCCCCCACTCCCCCCTCCATGCCCTGCAGGTTTTTTTTTTTCAGCTCTTTAGTGTTAAATAGTGTCTGAAACTAGGACATTCCTTCAAAGTGCTGGCCAGTTAGAAATGGAGGGTTTGTTTCATTTTGTTTTTTGCTGGTCCTGGGGCTTGAACTCGGCCTGGATGTTTTCCCTGAACCTCTTTGTGCTCAAGGCTAGCACTCTACCACCTGAACCATTTCTAGCTTTTTTTGGGGGGGGGGCAGTGCTAGGGCTTGAATTCAGGGCCTAAGCACTGTCCTTGGGCTTTCTCAAGCTAGTGCTCTGCCACTTGAGCCATAGAACCATTTCTGGTTGTTTCTATATATGTGGTACTGAGGAATGGAACCTAGGTCTTCGTGTATCTAGCCCAAATTCCTGGCCTCAGCTTTTTTTTTTTTTTTTTTTTTTTTTGGAGTAGTTTATGAAGATAAGTTACTCACAGACTTTCCTGCCCAGTCTGGCTTTGAACCGTGATCCTCAGACTCAGCAGCCTCCTGAGTAGCTAGGATTACAGGGGTGAGCCATCAGTGTCCAGTGCCATGCCACCTCTTATTCTGTAGGACTGTTGTAATGGTGACAAGACTAGGCTGTGACCCCATATTGACATGACACTCAGCCTTCTCAAACCACGATAAAATTTAAATTTTAACTCATGATACTCATCAGCCTCTGACAAATATCTACCCTGAGTGAATCAACGAAAATCTGCAAGACAGGAAAATAAGATGGTCAAAATCAGAAAGAGGCCACAGCAGAAGCAGTAGACTGGCAGCTCAGACAGGAACTTGTAGTGGATGAAAGATATCTGAGCAGGCACTGGTGGACCTCCAATAGGGCCTGTCCAGGCCCCCAGGTCCACCATGGGTCTCGTGGCTAGGAAAAGAATGAAGGCAGGAGAGGCCTTTGGTGGGACAGTCTTCTGTATGATGTACAAAACAACCCTGAAGCCTGGCTGAAGAGCTGATTCTATAAGTACATGCTCATCTACAAAACAAATGCAGCGAGGGCCCAGAAATGTTTCTGGGACACAGAGAGGAAGCTCCCTTTGGCCACTGAGCCCTTTCTGGAAACAAGCAGGTAAATTACTTCATGAGGGTTGCCAGTCGTCTGCTTCCTGTGGGCAATTCTGGGATGTGGGCAGGAACATCAACACTGAGGGAAAACCTCAGGATTAAAGGTAGCCAGATTTGGTAAATAAAAACACACAAAATACTGTTGAATTTGAACGTCACATAAAGCACATATAGTATCTTGGCATTCATGCATCCTAAATATTTCATGTCAAGAGATCCTGCTCAGCATAATAATCTGTCCTCACACTCATGACCAGAGGAAATTTGGGTTAAACAAAAGTCTCCACCCAGGGTTGGGAGAGCCCAGCAGTACCATCTATGACCCACCCTATTTTTGAATGCTGAACGGAAATAGTGGTGGACAATGTTAGTTTAAGGGTGGGACAATCTTCTGTGTGATGTTATTCTGTATGGTTTGCTTCGCAAAGTGTTTATAGGTGAGAACTACCAACATACTTTTAACATTAACAAGTCCAGGGTGGAGTTAGTTTAAATACTCTTTAAAAGTAATGTAGTTTAGGGCTGGAAGCCTTACTCTGCCCAGCAAGTACAAAGCCTTGAGTTCAAACCCTACTGTTCTTTTTCTCCCTACCTACCCCCTTTCTCTCTCACACCAATATACATAGTTGGGTACCTGTAGATGAACTATTTTTTGCTTTATTCCAGAGAAATATAGTTGTAATTAACCAAACAAATTACTTCTATCTATAAAGACATTTGTCCATTAAGACCGATAGAAGAATGGGTAACTACATGATCAAGGAATATTTCTAAGCATTAAAACAAATCCTATTATATCAATGAATTAAAAGATAAAAAGAACAGGGAATCAAATGCTCAAATGAACAAGGAAAGTAGCATATCTAACATATAAGAAACAAATGGAGGGCCCGGGAGTTTGGCCTAGCGGTTAAAGTGCTTGACTAGCATGCACAAAGACCCGGGTTCGATTCCTCGGTATCCCACATACACAACCAAGCCGGAAGTGGCAGAGACGAGACACAACCAAACCGGAAAAGTGGCAGAGACAAGACTGCGACGGCGACAGAGAGCGAAAGAAGCGAGCTGAGCGGAAGTGAACAGAGCCCAACCGAGTGGTGGCCGGAGCGAGCGGGGCCGGAGCGAGCGGGGCCAGAGCGAGCAGGACCGGAGTGTGCGGGAGCGAGCCGAGCCAGAGCCAGCGAGGCCGGAGCGAGCGGGGCCAGAGCGAGAAGGGGTCGGAGCGAGCGGGGCCAGAGCAAGCCAGGAGCAGGGCCGGGCCGGAGCGAGCGGGGCCAGAGCAAGCCAGGAGCAGGGCCGGGCCGGAGCGAGCGGGGCCAGGAGCAGGGCCGGGCCGGAGCGAGCGGGGCCAGGAGCGTGCGGGAGCGACCCGGGCCGGAGCGAGCGGGGCCAGAGCAAGCCAGGAGCAGGGCCGGGCCGGAGCGAGCGGGGCGGAAGCAAGCGGGGCCGGAGCGAGCGGAGCGAGCGGGGCCTGAGCTAGAAAGGGGGCCTAGCCGTGCCGGAGCGAGCGGGGCCGGAGCGAGCGGGGCCAGAAAGAGAAAGGGGCCAAAAAAAGAAACAAATGGACACACAAGGGAAATGGGACGTGAATGTCACCAAAGAAGTTACAAAAGGTGCAACCTCAATTTCCTTTCTTCCTTCTTTTTTTTTTTCTTTTTCTCTTGATGCCGGTAGCTTGAACTCAGAGCTTTGAGCTCTCATTTGCCCCACCCCACCCAAAGGCTGGTGTTGTACTACTCGAGTCACACTTCCACTTCTGGCTTTTCCCTATTAACTGAGGATAGAAGTCTTTTGTGCTTGTCTGCCTGGACTGGAAATCAAATGTGGATCCTCAGATCCTGAATAGTTAGGATTAGAGGCATAAGCTACCAGTGCCCAGCTCTAGGAAGCAAATCTTCATTACAGAGATTGAGACTATGCACGCAGGAATGACCTGGAGAGTATAAGGAATACTGATGCTCACGTCCTACGCTCCAAGATTCTGGTTGAAAGGCCTGGAATGTCCCATCTTATGCTGGCCTCCTTGGCAACATCTTCTCGTGCCTTGGGTTTGGAACACACACTATTGTGCATCCACTGCTTGCAGAACTGGCCATGAATTAGGGCGAGGGGTTAAACCCCATTCTCTGGTGGAAGTTCCCTGGAAGAGCAACTATCACAAGCCTGGCTTCCTGCTCCACAGGTGGTTCTCTAGCTGTGTGCTTTCCAAGACGTGATTATCTTAACCTTATTTGTCTGTAGAAAGAGACTATTTAATGTATCATATGTGTTACCATTTCAAGGGAAGGATGAGAAAGCACTGCATGTAATTAAAGCATACAGTATTCTAGGTAGAGTCTGGAACATCAGATGATAACTTTTATATTTGATCATTGGAATATCCTTGGCAACATAGGAACTCATGCAAATAAGCAACTTCCTTTCTGAGCCATGTCAGTCTTGTAATTTGATTTGATTTGGAGATCTCAAAGGCAGGAGATGTCAAATATTTGTGCCTGGGGCAATTCTAGCAAGAGGGCTAATGGCAGTGGATGAAAGCCAACAAATCTAGGGCAGAGAACACTGGCCACTGCCTTGAAAGGTAGCTGGCTTCCAAGAGCCAAATCCTATTCTTACAAGAATGTGCCTTTGTATTTTAATCAACATCCCACAATGTGTACTTCCAAATAAATATCCTTATTAACAGCATTTGAGGAGTTTGTCTTACAAAGTTTAATGGAACACATCACATTCCTCTTTTGTGATTGCCTTTTTTTTTTCTTTTGTTGGTTGTGGGGCCTTAAACTCTAGGCCTGAGCCATGCCCCTGAGGTTCTTCAAGTCAAGGCTAGTGCTCTACCACACTGAGCCACAGTGCCACTTCTGGTTTTCTGGTGGCTGACTTGAGAGCAGAGTCTCACTGACTTCAGTGCCTGGGCTGAACCATGTGGCTGAACTATGATTGAACCATGATTCTTAGATCTCAGCCTTTTGCACAGGTAAGATTACAGGCCTGAGCCAGATTACATCTGGCCAAGTGATTGCCTTTTTTTTTTTTTTTTTTTTTTGCCAGGCCTGGGCTTGGGCTCGGGGCCTGAGCACTGTTCAAGGCTAGAAGGCTAGAGCTTTACCACTTGAGCCACAGCAGCACTTCTGGCTTTTTTCTATGTATATGGTAACAAAGAATCAAACCCGGGTCTTTATGCATGTGAGGCAAACACTCTACCAGGAGGCCAAACTTCCGACCCCACGATTGCCTTTTTTAAAAAATTTTTTATTGTGGTTAATAAAAGGGTTACATGATATTTGCCAGATAGAAGGTGCATTAATTCACATACATTGATACCCTTTCACATGACTTGGTACCCATTACCCTCCCCCCCACGTCCCCCCCACCCATCTTGGTTTTCCCCCCTTCCCTATCAAATTTCAAATAACCAAATACAAATAAATTCAATATATCAGATAACAAAGTGACATACTGTAACAATGTGAGATACCCAAGGGACAGCAAAGGAGATGAGAGACAACATAGTACATTAATGTACGATTGCCTTTTTTAAGCTACATCTTTTTCTGAATATTTTCAACCAGTGAACCATCCTCTGTCCTTTGAAGAATACCTTACTTTTGGAAAGCAGCCAAAAATATCTTTCTGAACCAAACCTGGTGATTAAGGTAGTATTCAAACACGTGAGACATTTTGTTCCAAGGAGGTCACCTTTAATGGTATGCATGTCTGTTTTGCCATCCATTGTATTCATGATGCTCAGCAGAGACATTCAACATATCTTTTCCTTAAAATTTTTAAAAATTGTTATTATAAAGGTGATGTACAGTTCTGTAAATCAGATAGAGTACCTTTCTTTTTGGATGTCACTCATTCCTCATGCTCTTCCACTTCTGTCTTCCCCATCCCCATCTACAAGTTATACATTTCACTTTCAACATAGTATCCAGTGAGTACTATGGCCACATCAACATGTCCTTTTTGAATGGTTAAAAGAACTTGGCATTTGAGACCCTCTGACTGACACCAAAGAGAGCTCAGTAAAGATTTTTGAGCAAGGGTAACCCATTTGAAACTAGCCAATATTATGCTTTCTCAACAAATATACTGTGTTTACACCTTATAGAGGTGCCAAGAAAATTAAGCAATTCTATCCATGTCTCTGAAGCCAGGCCTAGAGTTAGTTTTCTTAAAGCAACCACTAATCAGTGATACTGGACAAATTTTCAGGCATTTTGAGAACTATTTATCATGTCAACTCAATCCATAGAATGTCCAAGTATGCTGCTATTAATGACAACACCTGATAATATCTTATCATAAAAGGATTTTAAGACATTAAGGTATTAATCCAGCCTTGCAAATGAGCTGAGGTGTACATGTTCGTACTTTAATGAATTTGAGGTGCACAGAGCTAAGGGGCTCACAACCAGGACAGAGAATACCTGCCTGCATTATTCTGATGCTTGTTAACTAGCAGTGTGATTTTGGGGAAAATATTTGACATGCATTATTAAATTCTTAGCTCTTATTTCCTTATCTATATATTAATTGAGTCTCTTAAAGTCGGCATTCTAAACTGAGAAAAGGAGAAGATTGCTAACTGTAGATACACTGTGAACCATGAAAGAAGGCAAAGTCTCATCAGGGAATGGAAAGTCTTCTGGAGCAGCAGAGTCCCAACTTTAAAAGGAAGGGGTGGGGGAGAAGCTGAAGACAAACCAACTGCTGCTAATCATTGGACCAGTTCCAATACACAGGTCATCTGAGGCCAAATTCAGGGCATGCAGCCAGCCACCAGGCAAAGAAGTAAGCTGCAGTCAATGCCTGCCTCCTCTCCCAGCCCTCTACCTTCTTAGCAAGCCCAGCACACACTGTTGGGTGGTCCAAAGGAGCCCAGATATTCTAGCTGTGGCCTGAACGACATAGCTGCTCAGAGCTGCTGAGAGGAGCAGGGACAGCAGCAGAGGGTTGGCCAGCCAGTCTCTCCTAAGCACTATTTAAACACTGAAGCAACTCAAATCCATGATTGCCCTCTTCTCCACTCTCCTGGCCTCTTTCCCCCCACTGCCTGACACCTAGGTCCTTTCTTAGTTCTCTGCCTTTGCTTATGTGTTTACTGCCAACTCTTTGCACATCAACTCTTGCTCTAACACAGTCCTGCTACCACTGGATTCCTAGTTTAAATGCCATGTGATCAATGGGGCAGCACTTATTCCAGTCTGCCGTGCATGGCTCAGGGATATGCGGATCCTGTGAGGATCACAGTGTCTCTGCCACTGTGTCATCACGCCACATCTGTCTCCTCCTTTGCTCATCTTGGGATGTCCCTCTTACTGCCAAAACATTCCCTGCTTTATCCTGTACACTATCCTGCTTTGTACCCACCTTCTAGCTCCAGTTATTAAATGACTAGTCTATGTCCAGAGCATATTGGGCATTCTGCAAAGTTAGTTTTGCTTTCAGCCTTAAGAAAACATAAGCATCACCAGGCACTGGTGGCTCATGTCTGTAATCCCAGGTATTCAGGAGGCTGAGATCTGAGGATCAAAGTTCAAAGCCAGCCCAAGCAGTAAAGTCTATAAGACTCTTATTTCCAATTAGTCACCAAAAAAGCTGGAAACAAAGGTGTGGCTCAAGTGGTAAAGAACCAGCTTTGAATGAAAAAGCTAAGGGACAGGCCCAGCTCCCTGAGTTCAAGCCCCAGTTCTGAGAGAAATGAGGGGAGAGGAGAAGTAGAGATGGGGAAAGGGGGAATGGGTGAGGAAGGGGGAAGGGAAAAGAGACAGAGGAAAAAGAGAAAAAAAAAACATGATGAGAGAGCTTAGGAAAGCTGTATACAGTGCACTGCTGGCCAAGGCGCAGGCAGGATTTGCAGTGGGCTTTGACGGTTTCTTAAGTCCAAGTTCTCATCTATTTCATGTTATTTATAAGCAAATACTTTGAATATAAGATTATATAAAACTTTAAAATCATTTTCCTTTTTTCGGCAGTACTGTGGGGTTTAAACTCATGTTTGCTAGGCAGGCACATTTCCTCCGAGCCCTGCCTCATCTTTCTGTGCTAGTTTTGAGATAGGGTCTAACCTTCTGCCCAGACACACCCTGGATTATGATCCTCTTATTTTTCATTTTATACCGTAGCTAGGATGACCCATGCCATTGTGATGAGCTATCCACTGAGAAGGAATCTCACAAACTTTTCTGCCTGAGCTAGCCTCCCATCACAATCCTCCCTATCTCAGCCTCCTGCGTAGCCAGAATCATAGCTGCAAATCAGCAGAGCCTCGCTGTCTTTATTTTTAAAGCAAGGGACTTATGATAGAGAAGCCCGAGGACTCATCTAATGTAATATAATTTGTCCTAACCCCCCTTCCCTAGTTTATCCCATATGCCCTGGTAATCTGGGCTACCATTACATTCAGAGGTGTTCCCCAGTTTTAAGTCACTTGACACCCACATGTGCTATAAACAGTGTCCGAAATTAGACAAAAGAGCAAGCTCTAAGCAACAGGTTGCATGAGTCTACTATTATATAACAGTAAGATAGCATTCTTATACAAAAGAAGTTGGAGGGGAGTTTATAGGCAGATGATGCCATTCTACCACATTTGAACCAAGTCTTCTTTCTCCTGCAATTCTCTTTATGATATACTTCATAGTTCAAAGTGGCCACTTGGATCTCTGAGCATAGAATTAAAGGGATCACTGTCATCTTCTATTTATACCATTCATTCTAAGGATTTCAATCATGAAACAGCCCAGGGGCTTCTCAGAGCCCTAGGAAAGCTAGCCTGAAACCTGGCAAACCTGTAGTATGCGACTGGCAAATACAGGGTGGGGAGGTGTAAATTATATTGGATACATCATATTGTTTATGTGCTCAGTACAAGGGCCCCTTATCAATTAAACCTTTAGTTTCCTTCTTTACATTCATCTAAATGCTACTGGATGACTTATTTCAATAAGCCAGGCACTGGAGCTACAAAGATGTATTCTGTGATCTAATGTATGTGTGTGTGGTTACTGGCTTGGACTCAGGACCTGAGCACTGTCCATTAGCCTCTTTTACTCAAGGGTAGCATTCTACATTCTATCACTTGAGCCACATCTCCACTTCTGCCTTCTTGCTGGCTAATTGGAGATGAGTCTCAAAGACTTTTTCTGTCCAGGGTGGCTTTAATTTGTGATCCTCAAATCTCAGCCTCCTAAGTAGCTAGGATTACAGGTGTGAGCCATCAGTGCCTGGAAAAGAGAGCGTTTTAATGCTTTACAGTCCGTGTGACAGGAAGATAAATACATTTAACAGGAGCACAACATAGAACACATGAGTCTGCTGAGGAGAGAGTGGGTCGAGATTTCTGAAGATAGCAATTGCTCTGCAAGTGGGCTTAGAGAACAGAGCACATCCTAGGGGAGGGAGCAACAGGAGCAAACACATTGTGAGTAGCAAGGAGCATAGAGTGGAAAGAGTTTCATGTCAACCAGAACAGAACATGTATCTGCATGTTCTGGAGAGATCAGTGTCTCCAAAGGTCAGTGGGCTGCCATATGAAATAGGGATTGGAAGAGGCACAGACTGAGTAGGAGCCTGGGTTACAAGAGAAGGTGAAAGCAAAATAGATATAAGGAATATTAGGGAAATTAGTGGCATCTGGTGATGACTTGGATGGTGGGGAGGAGAGGAGTCATGAGAGGCTCTGAGTTATTTAGCTCTAGTGCTAGAAGAATGCAGAGCCATGACCGAGTCTTCTCCCAGAGCATTCTTGCCTAGCTTCACAGGAGCATAGGTTGCCCTCTTGCATATCTGTTCCTAAAACACATAGGCCCTTTTCATTTCACTTCATTTCATTTGCCAGTCTTAGGGCTTGGACTCATGGCATCAGCATTGTCCTTGGGCTTTCTCAAGGCTAGAGCTCTACCACTTGAGCCACAGCACCACCAGCTTTTTTCTATGTACGTGGTAACGAGGAATTGAACCCGGGTCTTCATGCATGCTAGACAAACACTCTACCACTAGGCTAAACTCCTGGCTCCTGTCATTTTAGGAGTTTCAATTTATGTGCCCTCAACAGATGTTCTTTTGACCCTGGCTCCAGTGAATTAACTACAAGAACAGCCTGTAATAAGCAAACCAGTAAGCCAAACCCACTGGAGTTCACAAATGCCACCTGAGCTCAGTGGTTCCCAGGAGAAATTTTGAAGCTAGAAAATGTACCTGTTGGAAATATCTGCCACCAGTGAATGAATCTCTTTCTGGGAATCGAATCATGTTGGTTGGAGTTAGAGACCACTTCCCACTGAAAAGATGAAATCTGACACCACCTCTCCCAGACTTCCTTGCATATATCTACACAAGTTTGATTTAGAAGAAACTTTTTGTGACAGCAGCAATAGTTGCAGGGCAATCACATTTTCCTAACAAGCATGGTGACCTTCCCAGGGTCTTGTGAGTATCAGGCCCTGAAACTGAAGCTTCATGTGGGTCATAATCTGTTTACAATGAAGGACCGTGACTAATTCTGTGATGGCCTATCAGTCCAGCAGCATACATGGTCAGGCACAAGCACGGAATAGGAGAGACAGCTTTGTTCAAGAGGATGGTAAGTAAAATCTCTTAGCTAGAACAAAGGCATCTTTCATAGGTGGGGAAGATTAGGCTTAAGGACCCAAAGCCCATGTAAAGAACCTGATCATGAACTTGTAAGAAGCAACAACATTTTAAACAAACTTCTATTTTGAAATAATTACTGGCTTGTAGAAAAGTCATTAAAAATTTTCCACATACACCCTCTATTAACTCTGATATTTTACATGGTATACTTATCACCACTAAGACGCTCATAATAGCATGTTACTTTATCTAATAAACTCCAGACTTCATTTAGATTTCACTAGCTTTTCTACAGATGTTACTTTTCTGTCCCAGCAGCTGGATTGGATGCTCTTTTGCCATTGGATACCAACCTGTTAAAAAATATGAACATGGGGCTGAGAATGTGGCTTAATAGTGGAGTGCTTGCCTAGCATGCATGAAGACCTGGGTTTGATTCCTCAGTATCACATAAACAGAAAAAACTGGAAGTGGCGCTGTGGCTCAAAATGGTAGAGTGCTAGTTAGCCTTGAGAAAAAAGCTGCTCAGGGACAGTACCCAGGTACTGAGTACAAATCCCAGGACTGGCAATATGTATACACACACACACGTATATGTGTACATATATATGTATATATGAATGAACATGGTAAGAACGGAAGATTCATCTGACAATAGTATAAATAATGAGGTGGGAAGTAGAAATAAGATCTATACATACATATATTGCCAGTCCTGAGGCTTGAATTTAGGGCCCTGGCACTGTCTTTGGGCTTTCTCAAGGCTAGCACTCTACCACTTGAGCCACAACACCACTTCTGGCTTTTCTGTGTATGTGGTACCAAGTAATTGAACCCAGGGCTCCGTGCATGCTAAGTAAGTGCTCTACTGCTAGACCATATTTCCTACCAAATAAGATATTTTTAAAGCCACTGTAGAATTTTCATCTATGCTTCGAGATGCATTCCTACATCTAATGACTGGGAGAAGCATCATATGGCTACTCAAGTCTCCAATGGGTCAAAAGAATGTTTAGGAAGCACCCGGTGGCTTCCACCTAGTAGTGCTGATAAACTGAAGGTCTTCCTGACCAGACCACCAACATGGGCTGATAAATCAATACAGGCAGGCAGCCAAAGAAATATATGCTTGCCTTCTTTTCTAGAAGTCTAATCTTCTCTCCCTTGTATGCCAATTTGTTATGAAAATAGACTCTTGCACCTGGGTTTAAGCCTCACTGATTGTGCAGCTCTATGTGAATTACTGACCCTCTGATTTCCAGTTTCTTCACTGGTGGTGGTCAAAAATGCAATGTTAACAGTTCTTAAAATGAAGGGGGCTCAAGCTAAGGATTGTGGGCAACCTCTAGAGGACAGAAAGGATAAGAAACATTCCTCTAAAACATTCAGGAAGGTGGCAGCTTTATTAACTTGAGTTTAGCACCTTGTGACCCACAAGATATAAATTTATATGTGTTCCAGTATTGGAGCTTACATTCAGGGCCTGGGTGCTGTCCCTTGGCTTTCTCATTCAAGACCTGTGCTCTACTACTTGAGCCACAACAGCTCCATTTTTGGCTTTTTTGGTGGTTAATTGTAGGTAAGAGTCTCAGAAACCTTTCTGCCTCTATTAGCTTCTAATCTCTATCCTCAGAGTTCAGACTCCTTGTGAGTAATTCAGGGTTACTGTATAGGTGTTACCCACCAAAGACCAGCTGTATTTGTAACTTGATATGGTAACAATAGAAAATGAATAGATCACTCAGAGGCTGAAATCTTTCACAGGGCTAGAATACACAGATGAAGCAAGCAAGGGTGCCTTGGGGACATCAACACTTTTCAAAGGGGAGGAGAAAAAGAGCCCTGGAGGCACCAAGTGGTGGGAAAGCCAAAGACACCCAGAAAGGACAAAAGTATTAGGAGAAAGGGGCAAACTTTCTATTTAAACTATTTACACTTTAAACAGTTAGTTTCTTCCCTTCTGCACAGAGATTCACTCCATTAAGGTCATCTGGCTGAACCCTATTTATTAAATGCTGAACTTTTGGGCTCTGTATGTTCTCTCCCTTTCTTATGACAGCTTTACAGATCTAAGGCAAAAGACTAAATAAATTCCTCACCCCTACTTCCTGATACCAAGAGCTGAAGATGGAAGGAAAGAATCATGCTTTCAAGAGTTTGGGGCTCCATTTCCCAGTTTTGAAGCTCATAATCTGACTAGGCTATTTTATTATTTCTCTTCTTTATGCAATTCTGGGCTTAGATGAGGCTCTTGGAACAATTCTTATCCTGGCAAGTCACAGGAAACAAGTGAACACACAGGAAATCTGGTTCCTGAAGGATTTAGGAGGAAGAATGGCTAAGAATTCTCAAGGGAAGCTGCAGATCTAATCTATCAGGGAGTTCAGACCAGGCACCAATGGATACATCCAGAAAATAAATGAGCAACTGATTAGAAAAGTAACAAGTTAACTTTATTTTCAAAGTCCTTTGACATATAAGAAAAAGACAATGGCAAAATCCATACACCATACCCCTGAGAGGTAGAGTACTCCAGGGACAAAAGGGGATAGGGATGGATGTAAAGAGGAGACTCAATATTTTCTAGCTTCAGGAAGTCAGAGAGCACGTCTTAACAACTGGTCAGTGAGAACATCTTAATAACTGGTTACAGATTCTTTATGAAGGTGTTTACCTGAAAAGAAAAAAAAAACCCCAAAGGTTAAATTTCCCATTTTCAGCAGACTATTCAGTGGTCCACCCACAATGTCTACACATATAGTCCCATTAATTTTTTTGTGAGGAAGAAAGGGAAAGGAGGCCTGGAGAAGAAATGTGAGCTGTCCAGAGTCATATAGCACCAGTGGCAAACATGGGAATAGAATCCAGAAGTCTCATTTCCCTGGTTTTACAATACTTTAGAGGGGCAAGTCAGCTGGTAAGCACATGTTACAAGTCAATTATTCAGCAAATATTATTAACCCAACATGCTTTAAAGAATAGAGATTATATATATATAAGCAACTTAAACAAGATCTAATAGGCTTTGGAATGAGAAATGCAATTGGAGATACAAAGCACAAAATTCAATGCAGTAAAATGAAGCAGAGGATGAAAGCACAACAGAGAGAGAAACAGAGAAGGAGTTCAGTTCCTTCTTGCTTACCTTTCCCATTAGTTCTTCTTGTTTCGCTAGTTCTTTAGAAAAATCATCATTGACATCCAATACCAGCACTGGAATGTTCATCAGAGTCTCAAAGTGGAGACTATAAGAAGCATAAACATTAGGTGGACAGGAAAAAAGAAGAAAAAGAAACTAGAGCCAAGTTTCACACACACCAAATTATAATAACTGAAAGAACAGACCTTAATTCATATAGCTTCTTAATGAAACCTCATGTAAACAGCCGTAATAAAGAAGGGGAAGAGAGCATGGCTCAAATGGTATAGTATGTACCTAGAAAGTCTGAGGTCACAAATCCAAATCTTAGTATCACTGTACACAGAAAAATTCACTGAGTTTTTAGAAATGGACATGTGGTTCAAGTGGTAAAACACTATTCTTGAGTGGAAAAGGGAAGCAAGAATCCCAGGCCCTGAGGTCAAGCACCAGTATTGACACCAAAAACAAATAAACAAAATAAATTTAAATTTAACTGGGTGTTGGTGGCTCACACCTATAATCTTAGCTACTCAGGAGTCTGAATATCATGGTTCAAAGCCAGCCAGAGCAGACAAATCCAAGAGACTCTTATCTTCAATTAACCAGCAAAAAAGCTAAATGATACAGCATCAGACTTTAAGCATAAGCATAAAGCTTATGCTTAAATACCAATAACAGTACAAAAACAAAACAAAACAACAAAATAACTTAAAAAAGACTGAGGTGGGGCTTAAAGTGGTAGCATGCTTGTCTTTGTAAACACAGGCTCTCAGCACAAACTCTACTGTAGTACGTGTGTGTGTGTGTGTGTGTGTGTGTGTTTATTTATTAAGATATAAAATCAATATATCAAGTTGAATGAAGAAAGAAAAACAGATTTCTCCTTAGTTTTGAGACCAATACAGAAGGCCAGAGGTCCAACATTTTAGTGGACAATATAGTAAGCTTGAAAGAAAAGTAGGCAGTAACTGGAAGGTCATTGATCTGTCCTAAAAATTTTATTCCTTCATCCTGAGCCAACAATAAAAGCATTAATCCAATATTCAATCTGGGGAAACGTAAAAAACAAAGAGACTAAGAGTATGAGGATATGACCAAGTTTACCCAGGGGCTAGAGAAATATAATCTAATAAAAACTCTCTTGAAACATGCAATTAGAATTGCAACCCCTTTGCAGAACTTGTTGTTTTGATGCTGGTCCTGGGGCTTGAACTCAGGGCCTACGTGCTATCTCTGAGCGTTTCTGCTCATGGCTAGCAGTCTACAGCTTGAGCTACTTTTGACTTTTTGGTGAATAACTGGAGACTCTCATGGACTTTTCTGCCCAGGCTGGCACAGAATCATGATTCTCAGAACTCAGCCTCCTGAGTAGCTAGTGTTATAGGCATGAACAACTGGTTCACATATATTTATTTTCAATTCAAAATTTCTGAGTTGGAAAATGTACCTTTCTATTTTTCTTACAGGACTGTATGTTGAACTTGTTTTGATAAACTGGCTTCAGAAAGCAAGTCCCTGTCTTGCTCTTTTCTCTACTTACATGGTTTTCTTGTGAACAAGCCAGTCTTCATGTTGATTATGAAGCTGCTTGAGATAGGCCAGCTGAATTCCTTTCTCTTCCTCCCTGGCCCTCTGGTGCAGTCTCTTCAAGCAAACCTAAAGGACAATCCCAGGCCCCATTCAGTTAGGCTGCTGTTCTGTTACAATGCAGTTTTGTGGGTCCTAAAACACACAAATCTTCATGTCTACTCTGGCGCTGTCAGTCATGACCTTGCGTCTGCTGCTTTGCTTTCTTATTCAACCTGAAGCTTTACACCATTTTCTCCACTTCCGTCTTAAACCCATTTTTTCTCTGGACTATCCATGGTGGGTTAATGGCAAACAATATCCAAACATTTGGCAAAGGCTGGAACCTATGATTACCCTTCTTTCTCTCAATAATATTAGTAATTCATAAATTCTCTTTAATCTCTCTAATTTCTTCTCTTCTTACTTCTACCCTTGCCAAAAGCATTCTGCCTAGCTGTCTCTTGCAGGTGAAAGTTCATGCAAAGAACCCAGTCCTTACAGGCAGAAGATCTAAGAATCAGTCTACATCACGTACTAGCTATACAATCTTTGTGGGTTTCCACTTCCCCATCCTGTACCCACCCACAGGCTACTAGGAGGACGCACTAAGGTAAGGCATGTGAAGTTCCTTTCAGGAACTGCTCTCCTTTCAACTGCTTCCTTAATCCAGACTTCTATAGGACTGCACAATAGAACAGCATTACTTTCCTAGCTTGAAATATTTTATTTCATATAGTTCCTTAGTGGATATAGCCATAACCACAGGGTTTAAGGAATAGTAAGTAACATGTAAGTGACCTATATATGCCACATATATGTGTGTGTGTGTGTGTGTGTGTGTGTGTATGTTTTTTGTTTTGTTTTGGCCAGTCGTAGGGCTTGAACTACCCCTTGAGCCACAGCGCCACATCAGGTTTAATTGGAGATGAGTCTCACAGATTTTTTTTTTGCTAGTCCTGGGCCTTGAACTCAGGGCCTGAGCACTGTCCTTGGGCCTTCTCAAGGCTAGAGCTCTACCATCTGAGCCTCAGCACCACTTTGTGCATGCTAGGCAAAGCACTCTACCACTAGGCCAAACTCCTTGCAAAAATTCATTGCTTTTTTTTTTTTGGCCAGTCCTGGACTTGAGTTCAGGGCCTGAGCACTGTCCTTGGACTTTCTCAAGGCTAGAACTCTATCACTTGAGACTCAGCACCACTTCTGGCTTTTTTTTTCTATGTATGTGGTAACGAGGAACTGAACCTGGGTCTTCGTGCATGCTAGGCAAGTACTCTACCAGTAGGCCAAACTCCCAGCTCGAGTCTCACAGACTTTTTTTTAGTGCCTGGGCTGGCTTTGAACTGTATTTCTCAGATCTCAGACTCCTGAGTAGGTAGGATTACAGGAATAAGCCACCATGCCTAGTGTATATACGTGATAGCTAGGTAGACAGGTAGACAGACAGCCAGACAGACAGCCAGCCAGCCAGACAGATATCTGGAGATAAGAGCCTCAAGAACTTATCTGCCTGGACTGGCTTTGAACCTTTTCATCAGATCTCAGCCTCCTAAGCAACTAGGATATTAAGTATGAACCACTGGTGTCCATCTTAGATAGATAGCAGATATTATATTTAGTGGTTTTTTTTGTTTTTGTTTTTGTTTTGCCATTTCTGGGGTTGGGCTCAGGGCCTGAGCACTGTCCTTGGGCTTTCTCAAGGCTAGAGCTCTACCACTTGAGCCATAGCACCACTTCTGGCTTTTTTTTCTTTGTATGTGGTACTGAGGAATTGAACCCAGGTCTTTGTGCATGCTAGGCAAACACTCTACCACAAGGCCAAACTCCCAGTCTGAGATTTATATTTAAAAGTGAGGCTTAACATTGATTTCCTTCTCTTTCCTTTGTGGAATTCTATTCTATCCATCTGTAGAAAGTCTGAAGTCATTCACTGGCTCAGAAAACAGTGTTTCCTTCTTTACCTGTTATACAAAGCCACACATTCTACTTGCCCTCAACTTGCTTAGTTCCTCTGCTGGTCTCACTGCTTCAGTAAAATTTGGCCTCCTTCCTGTAAGACAAGCCAAGCTACTTCATACCTCAAAACCTTTGCTCCAAATATTTGTTTTGCCTGAATTGCCCTTGTTCTTCATTCTGTTCAGCAAAACATTATTCAATGTCATCTGTAATGGAAGTATTAATGAATTAACTTATTACCTTAGGATTTTCCTCTTTCAAATACCTAAAAATGTGAACTTTATCCTCAACCATGGTATTGCAATACTCTCAAAGATTTGCCATTTTTGCTGTCTTCCTTTTTACTCTAAGGAACTGAAATGTCTTTCTTTAGGCTTTCCAAACTGATAAGCAGACACAGTTCTCTCTGATCACTACTTTCAATAATCTTCTTATCACTGCCTTTCCTTTCCTCAATTAATAACTGCCGTTTCTAATACTTAGCTATTGCAAACAATGGTATAATGATTAATAGACCAAAAAGTATGAGCATGTGCTTTAATATACTGCCAAATTATCTCTCTATAAATTAGACCATTTAGGTTGGGCACAGTGACTCACACTTGTCAATCCCAGCTACTTTTATTTATTTTTTTTGCCAGTCCTGGTGCTTGAACTCAGGGCCTAAGCGCTGTTCTTGGGCTTTCCTCAAGGCTAGCGTGCTACCACATGAGCCACAGCACCACTTTTGGCTTTTCTATGTATGTGGTACCAAGGAATTGAACCTGGGTCTTTGTGTATGCTGGGCAAGCACTCTACTACTAGGTCAAATTCCTGGCTACAGCTACTTTTTCAATTGGTAAGAATTCAAGTTCAAGAACAACCTATGCAAAAGTAGCAGTGAGATTCTCAATTATAACATTAAAAAAATAAACTGGAGCTGGGTACCAGTGGCTCACATCTATAATCCTAGCTATTCAAGAGGATGAGATCTGAGAACCTAAGTTCAAAGCCAGCTAAGGCTGGAAAGTCAGTGCAACTCTTATCTCTAACCAAAAAGCTAGAAGTGGCATATGACTGAAGTGATACAGTGCTAGTCTTGAGCAAAAAACTCAGGCAGCATTTAGGCTCTGAGTTCAAATCTCAGGACCAGTACATCAGTATAGTAATGCATAGGCACACACACATGCTAAAGTGGGAGTTTTTAAATTCTATTTCTTCCTGTGTAGGGAACAAAAAATATTTCTATTTTTCTTTTTCTTCTTTCTTGGGTCAGGGGGAGATCATGAGGCTTGAACTCTGGGCCTGGGTACTGTCCCTGAGCTCTTCAGCTCAAGGCTACCGCCCTACCCTTGAGCCACAGCCTCATTTCCAGTTTTCTAGAGGTTAATTGGAAATAAGAGTCTCATGGCTTTGTAGTGCTCAGGCTGGCTCTGAACCACAATCCTCAGATCTCAGCCTCCTGAGTAGCTGGGATTACAGGCATGAGCCACAGCACCCAGCTTCTCTCTATTTTTCTAATACCAGGGTTTGGTCTCAGGGCCTTGCACTTGCTCAGCTTACATGCTTGGCTGGCTTTTTGGTGGTTAACAGGAAATAAAAGACTGAAGGATTTTTCTGCCTGGGCTGGCTTCAAATCACCATTCTCTAGATATCACTTTCCTGAGTACAAGAATTATAGGCATAAGCCACAAGCCATTCACACATATCTTCTTCTCTTTTTTTCTCTATTTCTCCCTGTTCTACTAAATTAAATTACTGCCAAAAAAGAGTGAAAGGCTTAGGGCTCAAGTGTCAGAATACTTGCTTAGAACACACAAGGCCTTGGGTTTCATTCTCCCAATATAGTACCAAAAAAAGAGAGAAGCAAATGCACTTATATCCCCACCAGCAAGCAGCTTATTATTTTTTTTTGCTAGATATAGCAAAGCTATGTAATTTTCCTAGGATTAAAAAAAAAACCTGAGTGAATACATTTTAAAATGTTATGGCTATGTTTTCAAGTATACCTGGGACAGAGAAATTCTTCTTATAAAAGCTACTTATAATTATTCACTCACTGCTTTTAGATAAGCATAAAAGAGACTAACATGTCCCTTTAAACAAGTCTACTAATTTGCAATAATAGAGCAAACTCTTCCTGTAAGAAGTCTAGATAAACTCCTATTTTGAGCATGTGGCATAATTCTTACTGTACTGATACAGTTTCACAAATTCTTTAAAAAAAAAGATCTGATAGCTGGGAGTTTGGCCTAGTGGTAGAGTGGTAGAGTGCTTGCCTAGCATGCATGAAGACCCAGGTTCCATTCCTCAGTACCACATACACATAATAAAGCTGGAAGTAGTGCTGTGGCTCAAGTGCTAGAGCTCCAGCCTTGAGAAAGTCCAAGGACAGCGCTCAGGCCCTGAGTTCAAGCTCTGAGACTGAAAAAAAAAAAAGATCTGATGAAACAGAGCTTTTACTTGGGCACACTTCATCTTGGTCCTCACAGAGAAGACATGCCTGACTTTGAAGACAGTAGAAATGCAAATAGCCTGGGATGGATGCTTTTACCAACCTTCTTCCTTACCAAGGAAGGAGAGCCAAGTTGACCTCTTGAGGACACAGGAACTGGACTGTGACTGCAGTCTGCTCATCAGGATCCCAAGTCCCAAACTCAGGTAACATTTTTTGCAGGCACTGACCACACACTGTCACTATCTGCAAGCTCCTGAGACCCACTGGCCAGCTGTACTCTCTTCTTACTAACTCTAAGTAGCAATGATACCCTGCCATTTTTCTTTTGCCCAACCCCCAATCCAGTCCCAAGTTTGGTTTTAGAAATAAAGGGAGCCAAAGGCTCTACTGAGGTCCACCTCATATGCTCTCCGCAGGGCTCAGTGCTAGAATATTGCACACTAGCCTGGGCTTTTATTTAGAGACATTTTAACTTCTATTTTGCTCTTTCTTTGCGTATAGTTACCTCTGAGTCTTACAAGAGAAGCCAGAGTGACTTCAGGGGAAGGATAGAGACACACCTGGGTTCCTGGGCCTAATGCCATTAAAATAGTACTAAAAAATCTCAAAATAAACAAGCTATTTTCTTTCCTGTCATTAGAGTACAATAGTTCTCCAACTCCTCTCATTTTACTTTGGCTGAAATATGTGGAGTAGTCTCCCCCAAAAGACTTGATACCCAACAACAATAATCACCACCATGACAACCATCACCATCCTGCCCCTTCTCACATATCAATCAGAATCCACACAGAAGAAGATTGAGGGAGGAACTGCCTGCTTTCATATAGGTCCCAGTATCTGAGTCCAAACTCTGCTCCCCAGAAACAAGAGCCTATGACCTAGCCAACTGAGTCACAATACTAAAATAGGGCTAAATATCATTGCCTTCTATGCTCTAATCAAAGGCCTTCAGAATATCATCTCCTACTTTCATATGGCCCTAAAATCCAAGGATTTTGTTAAGAGTTACCTGTGGAGAAGCCTGGAGATAGATGAAGCCATGTATTGAAAGTCGGCTAGCAAACTCCCGTAGGAGGAAAGAATGCCAGTCCTGATAGATATGCCATTCGATGTCACTGAGGGAACCATTCTCAAAAAGATTCTTTGCAAAGATATACCTAGTTAGAAACATAAGTGGGAGATGGGATATGGAGGAAAGAAAATAATAGGAAATGGAAAGACAGAGAAAGAGGCAAAAAAAAAAAGTCAATAACCAACTTGTTCCATGTCTGTCTAAACCACTTAACCTTTCTGGCTTCTCATCAATCCTTAGGAAATCTCAATTCTAAACTCACAGTTCCCTCCCTGCACAACACTGCAACGGGGAATAGTACCTAGATGTAGAAACTAAAACCACAGCTTTCCAGATGAGTAGTCATTCAATGTAAGAAAAGGAATTCTATAAGAGGAATTCACTGGTCCCCAACAGTTTGCTCTGCCCTCAGCAGAGGGTCTGTGTAAATGTGTACCCTTGATATTATTTTTATATCAAGGCACCAAACAAAAATCAAGTGAATGCAGGATGAAGCCAATGCCACGTTTAAGGACTAAAAGTTTCTGAATCTCCAACTCAGAGCCATTCTTTGGTTAAAAAAGTGGAGGGAACTGTTTTTACGCTGTGTTATCTTTATGGAACAGGAAATCCATTTCCTACTGACTTCAGTATTACCAAGAAAGCAGACTCCTGCAAAATACTCTTGCTGGCTTGCTTCCTCTGCTGCTGAGCTTCTAAGTCAGATAAACGATGACTAAAGCTGAAAATCCAGCGTTCTCCTTGCTTACTTTGACAAAAGGAGAATCTAGTATATTACAAAATGGAGCTAAATAGAAACCATAGCTTTAGAAGGGTCAATTCCGCTTTCACCTCTCAATCACCTTAATACAAAACACAATTTACATCCTCAACAACGAACTCGTTTCTAAGGTAACACTCAGTAACTGGCTACATCTGGGAAAATGAAATTCAGAATCCTTATGTATGAATGGCTCAGGAAAAAACCAACTACAAAGCTGTGAATGTTGTCGTGATAGTAGGTTTCAGAGGAACTTTCTAAATGTATGTGTGTGTCTGCACATGCACCAATATTGGAGCTGGTACTGTCCCTTAGCTTCTTCCTTTTTTTTTTTGCCAGTCTTGGGGCTTAAACTCAGAGCCTGGGCACTGTCCTTGAGTTTTTTCAAGGTTAGCACTCTACCACTTGAGCCACAGCACCACTTCGAGATATGTGATACTGAGGAATCGAACCCAGGGCTTCGTGCATGCTAGGCAGGCATTCAACCACCAGGCAACACTCTACTTTCACCTTTTTTGGTGGCTAAATAGAGATAAGAACCTCATGGATTTGGGCTGGCTTCAAACTGTGATCTTCAGATCTCAGCAATCTAGGTAGCTAGGATTACAGGTCTGACCACCTGTAAAAAAAAAAAGGGGTGAGGTATTGAGTACCAACAGTAGGGGTAGACCTGTAGACTGAATGAAGAGGCTTTGGAGAGGAAGAGAATATAAGGAATATTTGGGCACTCTGTTCTAAAATCACATGCCCATGTGTCCTTTAATTCAATCAGAAAAAGACTTCTTTCTCCTTGTAATTCACTCTCCCAATACCTATTCTTCCTTTGGAACATATACACACTACACATACATGAGCAGATATTCTGAGAACATATCCAGTCTTCATTGGACAATATCCTTAGAGAGTCAAGGACTAGATTTGCCTCCTCTGTGACCGATTCTGCCTGAATATAGGATGTAGCCATTGGTTGAAATGGAGTCTCTTAAACTCTTTTTGTCTGATCTGGACTTTAACCGTAATCCTTGATCACTGCCTCTAAGTAGTTAGGATGACAGGGTTGAGCCACCATGCCAAGCTATTCATCCTTTTTCATTCTTCAAGAAAGGATGTTTAGGAATCTAGAGGCATGACTCAAGTGATAGAGTGCCAGCCAGTGAGCAAAGACATGAGGCCCTGAGTTCAAATTCTAGACCTGGAAACTGAATAGGCATCCCCCCCACACACACACAAAATTTCAAAGTACAATTTTGTTTTATGGGCAATACTAGAGTTTGAACTCTGGTTGTACCATCTGAACTATGCTTCCAGTGCTGCTTTTTGCCTTTGTTCTTTTTATTGGAGTCTCACAGACTTTTTTTTTATTTTTTGCCTCAGTTGCCTTTAAATCATAATCCTTTGGATTTTAGCCCCCTGAGCAGCTAGGATTACAGACTTAGGTCACCAGTACCTATCACCAAAGTACGATTTCAATAGCTATAGCAGTACAAGATCTATAAAGGAGAGAGAACTGCAGAACTTGAGCTTCTAGCTGGCAGAAGGCTTGGTGATTTACCTGTCGCTGTACACAGACCTCTCAAGGATCTGTACTGGCTTCTCGGCTTGCAAAAGTTTTTCAGAGAAAGGCTCCAGCTGTATTTTCAGACGGCTTATAAAGGAGTATGTCTGGAATGTGTAGGACCATCGTGTTGGCTCCTGATACATCATGTCCAGCAAGTTTCCAAGACGTGGGGTAGTATTATCCTACAGGGGATGACAAAGGCAGAGAATTTCCTAGAAGGTGTGTTTATTTCACAGTATATAGTTAACTCTACGCCCTTTTCCCAAAAGGCTTAATACTCAATGCAAAAAGAAATTTCAAGGACTGGTGGTATGCTTCCAGTGGTAGAGACTTGCCTGGCAGTAGAATGAGGCACCCAGTTTAATCCCTAGCACCATTAAAAACAAAAAACAAATTTCCTTCTTAAAAAAATACAGGAAAGAGTGAGTACCAGTAGGAGTGAGGATGGCTACAAAAGGGAGTGAATGAGCATGGACATGGTTGATGTAGTTAATTTTCAGTACAAGGTACAGTATAATGAAACCCGCAGAGTTTTAAGAAGGAGGTACTGATGGCTTACACTATAATCCTAGCTCCTCAGCAAGCTGAGGCCTGGAGAATCGCAGTTTGTAGTCAGTCTTGGCAAAACACTTCAAGAGATTGCATGGCAAATTAATCAGTAAAATGACAAACAGGAAGTATGGTTCAAGTAGTAGAGCAAACTGAATAGCAAGCAAACTGAGCTGAGCAAGCAGACTGAGACCTGAGATCACAAAGCCCTGGTACCCCCCCACACACATACACCTCAGTAGGTCATAATTATAATCCTAGATCTCAAAAGCTATTCCGGAGGCTGAGATCTGAGGATTGAGGTTCAGAATCAGACTAGACAGAAAATCTGAGAAACTCTGATTTTTAATTAACCGTAGAAGTGGAGGAGCAGTTTAAGTTCCAGCCATGAGCCAAAAACCTGTGTAAGAACACAAGATCCCCGAGTTCAAGTTCCAGCATGGGCACAGAGAAAAGGGGGCAAGGGTTTTGAGACAGAGGGGTGATACTGATTGGAATACATAGTATATGTGTGTGGAAATGTCACAATGAACTCCCCCTTGTAAAACTAATGTATGCTAATGAAAAAATACAATCAGATCCTCCAGCTTACTAGAAACCTGAGGAAGAGACTTTCCTGCCTTATTAGACAAAAATCTGTTAGAATGAGGTTACACACCACCTTCAATATAACAGAAGAGAATAAGCAAAACTCATTCATGGACTTGTCAGGGGTGGGAGGAGTGAACAGTCAATGACCCTTTAGATTTCTACTTTGATCCAGGCACCAATGGCTCATGCCTGTAATCCTAGCTTCTCAGAAGGCTGAGATTTGAGGATCTTCCTCAAAGCCAGACTGGCCAAAAGAGTCTATGAAGACACTTATCTCTTCTAAAAAGGCTAGAAGTACAGCTGTGGCTCAAGTAGTACAGTGCTAACTGAGCAAAAAGCTAAAGATCAGCACCCAGGCACTGAGTTAAAGCCCTAGTACCAGCACTAAATAAATAAACACACATGCAAATACAATTCCACTTGGAATAAAATCCTTTTACCATAACACTATATTAACTTTTTTCTATTTATTTGTATCTCCGCTTCCCAGTTTTGATTGTTAACTGGGGATAAGAGTTTCACAGATTCTCTCTGCCTGGGGTGGTTTCTAAATGAGACTATCAGATCTCAGCCTCAGCCTACTGAATAGTGATGATTACAGATATGAGCCAAGTGTCAAGCCTTGTCTGACTTTCTTTTGAGACTCTGTTTATAGCAATTTCTTTTTAAAACTTTAAGGTAGTTTTCTTTTTAAAGCAACTGCTTATTTCATAGTCCAACTAACCAACAAATAAAACCAATAGAAATCTATACCTTTCACAGAAGGGTTACACTTTACTAAAACAAACACCATTCCAGAGACTTTATGAAATGCACACAAAAAAAGGATGACTAGAATATAAAGAGTCAGATGGTTAGGCAGAAAGTATTGTGGAGGGAATCTCAGGAAGCTTCTGGGAAAGCAGCAATCAGCTGGGAAGTAAATGGTTTATGGAATGTTCAGAGATGGAAATAGGAATTAGGAAGACAGCACGTCCAAGTAGAGACAAAGATATAGGAGAGGAAAAAAAGATTAAACATTAGGTGACAATAAGTAGTCCAAGCTGGCTAAACAGAACTTGGATTATAAAGGCCCTTTGAGAGGCTTCAGCAGATGATTACACCATTGATAGGATGCATGTAACACTTTCCTACAATAGAAGCTACCTTTTCTATTCCAAGGCAGAAGAAAGACATTTTTAAACACCAAACACTCAGAAATTATACCACCCACATACATTTCTAAAAAAAAAAGTCTTGCTGGTGCAAGTGGCATTATGTATTAACCATTAAAGCAAGTTGTGGAAGTAGTGTTGAAGTTCAAGGGTTATAGCACCAGCGGTGAGTGGAAAAGCCCCGAGTTCAAGCCCCAGTACTGGCACTAGAATATATCCCAGCCAAATGAAAAATGAGTCCAAATAAACAGTGAAGGGCTAGGAAAGTGGCTTAGTGGTAGGGTGCTTGTCATGCATACATGAAGCCCTGGGTTTGGTTCCTCAGTACCACATAAACAGAAAAAGTCAGAAGTGGTACTTTGGCTCAAGTGCCAGAGTGCTAATTAGTGGTGCTGTGGCTTAAGTGGTAGAGTGCTAGCCTTGAGCAAAAAGAAGCTCAAGGACAGTAAGTAGGCTGAGTTCAATGCCCTAGGACTGGGAAAAAAAAAAAAAGAATGAAGAAACAGGAAGGAAGCAGGACACGGTGGCACATGCTATGATATTATGCAGCAGTTAGGAGGCTAAGGCAGGGGGATTGCACATTTGAGTCCAGGCTGAGATATATGGCAAGATCTTGTTACAAAAACAAAAACAAAAAGAAATGAGTCTTTAATTCCTATATCTGTGTGGGGAGAAGAAAATGTTTCTCTTTTTCAATTTCTTCTTATTTCACCCTTGTATTAAAATAAATCCTTGCTAAAATGTCAAAAAAAAAAAGAAAATGAAAAAAAGGAAAACAAGATAGGGGTAAATATGGTGAAGAAAAAACAGTGGTCAGTAATAAAACTAGGAGTTAATGGTTGGGAGTTTGGCCTAGTAGTAGAGTGCTTGCCTAGCATACATGAAGACCTGGGTTTGATTCTTCAGTATCACACACTTCCAGTAAAAGCCGGAAGTGGTGCTGTGGCTCAAGTGGTAGAGCTCTAGCTTTGAGAAAACCCAAGCACAGTGCTCAGGCCCTGAGTTCAAGCCCCAGGATTGGCAATAAAACAAAAAACGAAAGAAAAAATACAAACAGCATATGGGGGCTAGTATTCTTTACATATAATGAGACCTCAAAAAGCCACTATAAAAAAGATGAAGATGGGGCTGGGAGTGTGGCCTAATGGTAGAGTGCTTGCCTAGCACGCAGGAACCTCTGGGTTTGATTCCTTGGTACCACATACACAGAAAAAGCTGGAAGTATACTATGGCTCAAGTGGTAGAGTGATAGCTCTGGGAAAGCTCAAGGACAGTGAGTGCTCAGGCCCTGAGTTCTGGCCCAAGGACTGGCAAAGAAAGAAGGAAAGAAAGAAGGGGGGAAGGGAAGAGGGAGGGAGGGGAAGGGAGAAAGGGAGAGAGAAGAAGTGGGAGGGGAGAGGAAGAGGGGGAAGGAGGGAGGGAGCCTCCAGAAGTGGAGGTGTGGCTCCAGTAAAACCACAATCTTGTGTAAAACAGCTAAAGGGACCATGTTATGTGAGTTTGAGTCCCAGTACTGGCATACACACACAAAATCTAATTATTAAAAAAAGGTTAAGATACAGGGATATTCATCATTGAAACACTGTTCTTAATAGAGAAAATAGAAAGCTAAATTCTCAAAATATAGGACTGGATAATTAGGTGGTAGTATTTTGTATTATACGGTATACTATATTTTTGAAACTGTATTACTGTGGAAGGCCTTCGTCTATCAATTTTTGTTTTAAAGAAGCAAATGTGGTCCAGGTGCTGGTGGCTTACACCAGCTGCTCAGGTGAATCATAGTTCAAATCCAGCATGGGCAGGCAAGTCCCTGAGACTCTTGTTTCCAATTAACACCAAAAAGCCAAAAATAGAGCTGTGGCTCAAACCAAAAAAGCTCATGGACAGTGCCCAGGGCTTGAGTTTAAGCCCTTGGATCAGAAACAAACAAAAACACATATGTGCATATACAAGCGCTTATGTAAGCATATATGAGGACTGAGGTTCAAAGCCAGGGCGAGCACTAAAGACTGTGAGACTCTTATCTCCAATCAACCACTAGAAAACGGAAGTGGTGCTATGGCTCAAGGGATAGGGCAATAGACTTGAGCTGAAGAGCTCAGGGACAGTGCCTAGGCCCAGAGTCCAAACCCCACAACCAACACCCCCCCCCAAAAAAAAGGCGTAACAATATAAAACAACAACAACAACAAAGCCACAAATGATACCGGTAATAGCTTAACTGAAGAAAGTCTCTATGGGGACAGAAATTTTCTCATGAAATGTCAGTTAAGATGATGGCTGATACCAGCACAACCATGTTCACTGCATCATTATGTACCAGAGTGAAGATATAGGACCAACACAGAATGCCTCTCAGTAGATGATTGGATCAATAAAATGTGGTAGTTATATATAATGGAATTCTTCTTCTTTTTTTTGCCAATCCTGGGCTTGAGCTCAGAGCCTGAGCATTGTCCTTGGACTTTCTCAAGGCTAGAGCTCTACCACTTTGAGCCTCAGCACCACTTCTGGCTTTTTTCTATGTATGTGGTACCAAGGAATTAAACCCCAGTCTTCATGCATGCTAGGCAAGCACTCTACCTGCCCCTAGGCCGAACTCCCGGCCCTTCTATGCTCCCATCTGAAAGAATGACATGCTCCATTTGTAAGGAAATGGAAAGACTTGGAAAAAATCATATTAAATGAAGTAAGCCAGACTCAAAGAAGCACAGGTTCCATGTTTTCTCTCATTTGTAATAATTAGTACATGTTTTCCCTCATTTGTAATAATTAGTACATGTCTAAGATAGCCCTAGAAGAGGATCACAATAGCTCAACAAATATGGTTGGTTTTTGTGCCAGTCCTGGGGCTTGACTCAGGGCCTAGGCAGTGTCTTCAGGTTTTCTCAAGGCTAGCACTCTACTACTTAAATCGTAACATCATTTCTATCTTTTTCTGTATATATGGTAACCAGGAATCGAACCTAGGGCTTTATGTGTGCTAGGCAGAGCACTTTAACACAAGGCCACACTCCCGGCCCCAGCTTAAAAGGTATGTACATATTACTATGTAAGGTGAGGCTAAGTGAAATGAGATACAGAAATAAGAGGTTTCTCTTTGTTGTTATGGTCTTTAATGTACTGTCTGAAGATAGTTCCTTTTTTTTCTTCTCCTTTAGCTTATCCCCATTGTCACTGTATTTATATTTGTTGTGCACTGTGTCTTGTTTATCTTAATTGGGGAAGAAAAGGGGAACAACAAAATGATGAGACAAAATACAAAGGGCAAACCAATGCAACAGTGACACAAGACAATATGTTGGAAATGACCTTTACAACTTGGCGGGGGGTGGAGGCGGGAAAGTGGGAGAAAAACCATGGAGGGGGCAACAATGTTTGATAAGAAATGTACTCATTGCCTTACGTATACAACTGTCATCCTTCTGTATATCACTTTAACAATTAAAAAAAAGAAAGATGTTGGCTGAGGCTACAAATCAAAGGCTAAACTGGGGTTGAAGGCCCTACTTCTAAGACCACTCCAGTACCTGTTGGCAAGGGGCATCAGTTCCTCGCTGAGTGAGCTTGATAGCAATACTCAATGATGTGGTAGCTGGCTCCCCCCCAGGGAGCTATGTGTCTTCTATGACCTACCATAGAAGCTTTCACAGTTATTTCTGCCATTCTATTCATTAAAAATATGTCATAAAATCCAGCCCTTATCTGAGGAGAGGAAAAATGAGGTTCAAGTCTTGAAGGGAAGACTGTCAAACAATTTGTGAATATATTCCGAAATCCTAACAGGTTGCCTGTGGCATATGTAGAAAATGACATAATTTACTTCTAAATGAAAAAGTTTATTTCACACATACGTGTGGACACACATGCATGTATGTACATGTATACACTACTTTTTTCCATATATTTTTATTGTAATTAATAGAAGGGTTATTATATTCACCAGATAGAAGGTGTATTACTTCACAAATATTGATACCCTTTCTCATGTCTTGGTCCCCATTTCCCTCCCTCACTCCCCCCGCTTATCTTGATTTCCCCTCTTCCCTATCCAATTTCAAATAACCAATTAAGTGTACACTACTTTCTATCACTAAGAGTCCTTCTGGAATCCTGTTTAGCTCTGAATACCATTCACAGCAAATTCTAAGTGGAAAATGAAAGATGAGGAACTTATCACATAAGACAAAGCTATTTTACAATGAAAAATAGACTGGAGGAAAATGAGAAATGTTTGGCTTCAAGGAAATAAAACATGAGGGTGCCAGGTGTTTGGCCTAGTGGTAGCCACAAAGACCCAGGTTTGATTCTTTAGTACTACATACACAGAAAAAGCTGGAAGTGGGTGATGCCCTAGTGGTCAAACTCTGGCCTTGAGAAAACCCAAGGACAGTGCTCAGACTGAAGAAGAGAGAAAAAGTGGGCTATCCTTGCCTTCACCCACACCTAGCGTTATCATGTAGTAAAGCTAAAGAACTCAAGAGGCAGAATTTGAACCAGGTCAGAGTGTCAGATGATCAATGTGTTTCAATATAAGAAAGAAGTGTCTAACAATTAAGAGTTAGAAAAAACAAGCTACTTCAGACTGAGGAGTTCATAAAGCCTGATGGGCCATGGTGCTACCATTCCCTCAGCTACTAAAGGTTGCACATTAAAAAAGATGTGGTTCCTGTAGAAAGCAACTCTATAGTCTTTACCAAAGAAGCAAGCCTGCTACTGGGACCTGTGTGATGAGGTGCACGCAAAACACATGGTGTTAAGTGCCAGTGGCTCAGGCTTCTAATCCTAGAGACTCGTGAGACTGTCATCTGAGGATTGTGGTTTGAAGTCAGCCCAGGAAGAAAGTCCATGAGTCTTTTTATCTCCAATTAGCTACCAAAAAACTGGAATTGGATCTGTGGCTCAAACAGTAGAGTGCTAACCTTGAGCATTAATGCTCAGGGACAGCACTCAGACCCTGTGTTCAAGGCTCAAGACTGGCATAAAAACAAACACATGGTGGGTTGGGAGTCTGGCCTAGTGGTAGAGTGCTTGCCTAGTATGCACGAAGACCCGGGTTCAACTTCTCGGTACCACATACATAGAAAAAAGCTGAAAGTGGTACTGCAGCTCAAGTGGTAGAGCTCTAGCCTTGAGAAAGTCAAGGACAGTGCTCAGGCCCTGAACTCAAACTCAGGACTGGCAAAACAAAACAAAACAAAAACACCAAAAAAACCAAAACAAAACACAAAACCACATGGTGCTTAACATGGTACAGTGCCTGGCATACACTAAGTATGTACTTTATAAATGTTAGCTATTACCTCTATTTTGACTCAAAGTGTGACAAGATGCTTTCTAAGGTTCCATTTCTAAGACTTTGTCATTAATTATTGATTCTGATGGTCAGCTGCAGTCAAAATAATATGAAAACCCAAGGGTAGTAATGAATGACAAAACTCATCTTCAAAGCTAAACATGTTTTGGGAAACCACAAAGAAAAGAGACAAGCACTTACATAGACATAAAAACCACAAAAATCAAAACTAAACTTATTCAAACAAGTCATATCCTTTCTGGTGCAAATGTGGTCTACTTTCTGGAATGAAGCTATTTTAAATAGGAGACAAGCCGAGCTACTTCATCTCCTCAGAGAAAATTAAATTATTATAATTAGATTACTCACCCATGCCTGCCAACTACCCACCACAACTGGAAACTTACTTTTTGGGTGCCAACAGCTTGGATATTCTGCCATGTTGCCACAGGTTCTGTAGCAACGTGCCACTCTGGGTAAGTTTTAGTGAGTAACTTCACGAAGGTGGACTTCCCCACAGCTGCAATGCAAACAGCACGTGTTGGGATGTGTCCCAAAGCAGGCTAAGGAAAAAGGCTACTACTACACTCTGTCACTCACACAAACAAGCACCAGACTTCCCAATTTCAAAACTTATTACACGTATCAGTTACTGATGGGTGAGGCAGTCACCATAGTACCTTCAAGTAACAGGAAGGAGAAATTCTGAGGATCTGATTTGCAAATTTGATGGCCAACCTCCCAGAGACAGAGTATTTAGTAGCAGTTAAAAATGCAGAACCATAAGAGTTACATAGATTATAAAGCTTCAGTCACAGTTCTACTGGTTCTATGCCAATCTAAAAATTACAAGTAGATATGAAAACAGTTATGATCCTCATTCATCTAACAAATCTAACAAATTTTTATGGGATGCTATGTGCTCAGGACTATCCAACCCCAAGGTATAATAGTGAACAAAACACTGAATGGATGTTGTACTCATAGCACTAGTACAGATGACAGATACTAAAACATACAAATAAACTGTGTAAGGAAGGAACAATGGAGAATAAATCTAATATACTTCAAGAGGTCAGGAAAGGCTCCTTAAAAAATTAAATAAATAAAAGGCATATGAAATAAGATCCCAACAGATGAAAAGTTAGACAGACCAAGGACAAGAGAAGGATAATCCATGGACAAGGATGAGCAAAGGCCTGGGAGAAAAAAAGGACTCAGCATATGACAGGACATTGAAGTCAGAGTCTATAGAAGAAGGTAGGAGGGTTACAGCATGGGCACATGATGGAGAAAAGTGGCTCAAGATGGAGTGAGGCAGGCAGACAGTAAGTTCAGGGTCAAGTCACACAAGGACTTGCAGGTATGGGAAGAAGTTTGACTAAGAAGGGCAAAGGAAACTCAGTGAGAATGGGATTTAGGCAGGGAAATTACCAATTCCTGTGATCTTAGTTACCTGGAAGCTGAAACTGGGAGGATAAAGAGTTGAAGTAACCCTAGGCAGTAAAGTCTAAGAGACTCTATCTCAAAATGTCAGACTAGAGGCATAGTTTAAGTAGTAGAGCCGCAAGCCAGTAAGCTGAGCAAGAATTTAAGGCCAAAATTTCAAGCCCCAGAACAAAGAAAAGAAAAAGAGAAAAGATCATTAGGTAAGAGATTTGAAGCGGAAGTAGTCAGATCAGTCTGAAGTTTATAGTAGCTTCACCATAGCGATGGCAAGAAGATGCAAAGTAGCTGCTTCCAGAAATATTTTATAGGTAGTCAACCTAGTACCGTAACACTAGAATTATCTTTTTTCCATTTACATCAACCGTTGGCCACACCTCTCCTGAGCTCTGGATATACAGAGCCCTCCAGATTTCTCCATTTGGACATCCCATGAATACCTCAGTCAATATATTGCCCAAACGTACCCAACAAACTGAGCTTCCCACCGTATCCTGGACTTTGGGGCTATGGCAACAATCATCCATTCACTGTCAGAACTTCCTCCTTTGCCAAACCCCAAGTGGCCCTTTGCTGCTATTTGCCCTCATTTGTCCTTTTCTCTTCATTCCCATTTCCATCTCAAAATCATCTCTTCCCTTGCCAACTCAAGCTGGTTCTCTTCAGTACAACCTCCACAGCAGCAACAATGCATATGAAACACTGCTTAAAATCCTTTCACTGCTACTGTCTTCATAATAAAATCCAAACCTGTTAGCATGCAAGATCTATGAGATACACAGGATGCATTCTCTGCAGGTATTCTCTGTCTGTAGTTTTCCTGTACTCCGCCGGACCAAGCTACAGGCAACCACAATCGTACTGTGCTCTCTCTTGCAAATGTGACTTTGCATTGCTTTTCATTTGCTCTTCATCAGGTCTACTCCTACTCAGTCTTTAAGATTCTGCTCCCTTGTACCTCCTGTGTAAGCCTTTCCAAACCAATACCTCTCAACTGGATTAGCTAACCATCCTTTGTGCTTGGCTCATATCCCAAATGAGTCCATCACTGCAACTGTACTTGTGCTTCTCCAAGTAGAAGATGGGATCCTCAGGTTAAGAGAACAAAGCTCTAGCCTAAGGTGATGCCAGAACAAATAAAACACATGTTAATTTCAGTTTCCTCTGAAATTTACATTTGTGAAAAACAACCACTACTACAAGGAAAGCGATCATTGGAAATTTATTTTAGAGATCCATCTCCTCTATCAGAAGTGGTCTTTATCAAGTAGAATCCATCCTCGAGAAGAATTCAAATGGAACCCAGCGAAAGAAGAAAAACATCCTTCCAATTGATTCTGTCAGTCACTTGTGATTACTGATCAGGCATGCTGATGTTTCAGCACAAGAGCCCACACATCCAATGTGACGTTGATTACATACCACTCAAACTTTTCTCTGAATACTCAGGATTAGAACAACATGAATGTGTGTATTTTGAACAGTCACGCTCTTCTTAGTCCCCACCTCCAGCCAACATGTGTGCCTTTTCATTTTGCTCAGCCTCTGTTTTTCCCACACATCAGTGAGTAAAATGTCTTCCCTACTAAGCTCAAGGTATCACCTCTTCCACGAAGGTCAAGATTTCTCTAGCTCAAATTCAATTCTTACCACACTGGTCAGTTACCAATTGGTTGAGGTTGCATATTTTCAAAAATCTGCCTGACACCTTAACTTAAAATATTTGACCTAGATTAAGTCAGTATCTAGATTGCAGGCCATTCAGTAAGTTTGAAACATGGTCCCTGCTTAAAGGCTGAAAAACAGGGCTGGGAGTTTGGCCTATTGGTAGAGTGTTTGCCTAGCACGCATGAAGACTGGGGTTTGATTCCTCAGCACCGCATGCACAGAAAAAGCCAGAACGTGGTACTGTGGCTCAAGTGGTAGAACTCTAGCCTAGAGAAAGCCTAAGGCACTCAGGCCCAAGTTCAAAGCCAGGACTGGCAAAAAAAAAAAAAAAAAAGATAGATATTACGTTTGGGCTAGGAGTTTGGCCTAGTGGTAGAGTGCCTGCCTAGCATGCACGAAGATCTGGGTTCAATTCCTTGGTACCACATGCATAGAAAAGCCAGAAGCGGTACTGCGGCTCAAGTGATAGAGTGCTAGCCTTGAGAAAGCCCAACGACAGTGCTCAGGCCCTAAGTGCAAACCCCAGGACTGGCAAAAAAAAAAAAAAAAAAAAAAAAAAAAGGCTGAAAAGCTATTTTAAATGATATGAGAAGGTGAAGGTAATGATTGAAACTGAATGGTTGTTAGATTTATTATTAAAAACAATAATCTAAAACTGGGTACTGGTGACTAACGACTATATTCCTAGGCCCAAAGCTAATGAGACTCCTCAATCTATAGCTAGCACAGTGGTGTACAGCAGCTATCCCAAGCTATGTGAGAGACTGAGGATCAGGGTTCCAGGTCAGTCCAAGCAGGACTCCATTTCTAGAGGGAAGCTGAATGAGATGACTCAACCTAAAATCCCAGAAACTAAAGAAAGCCTAAAATAGGTGGTCCACAATCCAGTGGCTCAGGAAGAAAGCAAAACATTATCCTAAAAACAAACTGTAATAAATGAAGGGTTGAGGCATGGCTCATTAGTAATGGGCCAGTGTAGCAAGTGTGAGGTTCCGAGTTAAATCCAGTACTGAGAAAAAAAATTACTTATAAGCCATTGAAGGAGGAAGGAAAGGGCTCTGAGGTTAGAAAATGCCAACTTCAGGGCTGGGAGTTTGGCCTAGTGGTAGAGTGCCTGCTTAGCATGTACGAAGACCTGGGTTCAATTCCTCGGCACCACATACATAGAAAAAAGCCAAAAGTGGTGCTGAGGCTCAAGTGGTAGAGTTCTAGCCTTGAGAAAGTCCAAGGACAGATCTGGCTCAGTCCTTGAGCTCAAGCCCAGGACTGACAAAAAAAAAAAAAAAGCCCCTAAAACAAACAAAGAAAATGCCAACTTCATATGTGGGATCAGACACTATGAATTCATCTAAGGGCAGTCAGACTCATGTGATTTAAACACACAAAATCTAGAATACAGTACATTAGATGTAATGAGAAACATACAGTGTCAGGTACCGGAACTATCACTTTGGAAGCCCAGAGTACCCCTACATCCCATTTCTAGGCTTCTGGAAAGCCAGTTTAGTCATTAGAAGTCAGCTTCAGCATACAGTGACAGTAATCAGTAGAAGGTCTTAAGTGCTGTGCCATCTGTGGCAAGGGCTTGGAGGGTCTGAGTAGTTCACCAAAGGACAATGTTTCCTTAACTAATTCTACTGGAACCAAGCTGTGCTAGGAATTACCCACAGATGTGGAATAATTACTTAAAAGGAATGCAAAGTTAAATATTTACATTAGAAATACTGACAGCATAACATTTCTAGTACTGTACGATCTGCTGTTTTTTCTTTCTTGGATGTTTTTGTCTGAAAGAATTCCCAAGGAGTTAGTGAGAGTGGTAGCATTTATTTGGCTCTCTACTGCCACAGAGGCCTCCTACTAACAAGAACATGCATGTCCATAGACAGCCTTACTTCTTCAGACAACACTGGTTTCTTATGCCCTTATCTCAGACTTAGCAGTTTTGTTAGCTATCAGCCTGTTACCTTTCAACATCATGTTAATTAATGCTATCATGTTTGGGAGGCAGATGATCTTAAAAGTAGTATCAAGCCTTCCCTTAGGACCTTGACTAGCGGTATACTTTATTATGTACCATGACTTTAAAAGAAGATGGGAGGCCCTTTCTTAGAGTATATTACTTCAGCATGTTGAATTTTATTAGCTCCAGAATTGTCATTTCACAAGTGGGGCCAGAGAAATCTGTTGTTAATGTTCATCTTTTTGTAAGCCATGACTTTGTCTTCCCACAAGTTTTTCTTTGAACTATAATGCTTCCTATAGTTACATTATACTAAAATCTAGACATAAAACAATAGCATATGATATAGCACTCCAAATAATATATTCTACTATTTTAAACTTAATACACTGGTAATTTTTTGGAACATCTTAAGTATACTATCACTCCTAGACATTTTCTTTATTTTTCTTATTTTTTGCCTGTGCACAGGCACTATCCTTGACCTCTTTTGCTCAAGGCTAGCACTCTCTACCACATGAGCAACAACTCTACTTCCAGTTTTCTTTAGGTGACAAAATAGAGATAAGAGTCCTGCCTGGGGTGGCTTTGAACCACAATCTTTATATCTCAGCCTCCCGAATAGCTAGGATTATGTATCTGAGACACTGGCACCCAGCCATTTCCTTTTCTTGACAAAATGGAAAGCATGAAAGAAAAATCCAATTCTAAAATCCTTTCCCAAGGTCAAACAATAGCAATAAATATAAAACTATCTATCTATCTCAGGGTATAGGCAACGTCTCTGAGCTCTTTTGGTAAAGGTTATCTCTCTACAACTTGAGCTGCACTTCTACTTACAGCTTTTCTTTTTCCTTTTTATTTTGTGGGTCATGGGGCTTGAACTTGGCCTGGGCGATGTCCCAGAGCAGTTCAGCGCAAGGATACCGCCCTACCCCTAGGTCTGGGTGCTGTCCCTGAGCTCTTCAGCTGAAAGCTACCACCCTACCCTAGAGCCAAGCCCCACCCCACTTCCCATTTTCTAGAGGTTAATTGGAGATAAAAGTCTCAGGTCCTTTTGTGCCCGGGCTGGCTTTGAACCTTGAACCTCAGATCTCAGTCTCCTAGTAGCTAGGATTAGATGTGTGAACCACCCAATTTCACTTACAGCTTTTTAATCTGGTTAATTTCAGATAGGAGGCTCATGGACTTTTCCGTTCTAGTTGATTTTGAACTGTGATTCTTAAGTCTGTTTCCTGAGTAGCTAGTATTACAGGTGTGAGCCACTGGCATACAGCTAAGATGTATTTTTTTTTAAATCCTCCCAAATTTTAGTCTTTATTTCAAGAACTGCATTTGATGATGCATCAGATCTACAGGTGTTTGCATAATAGCTACTAGGTGGTAGGTAATGTAACCAAAATAATGTTCCAGGCTAAGATCTTAGCCTCTACCCCAATCCTAAGATTAAGAACTCAGCATCAAAAAAGCTGAGTCTAAAAGCATTCCAGGAAAATTTACCGGTCAACAGGCTAAAACAAACTTTTTTTACCTTGGCTCTTTTTTTTTTTTTTTACTTTATTTAATTTTCATTAAACTCTGGAGGGGTACAGCATCACACGGATTCTGTGTCCAATGGCCTTAGCAGGAAGGTTGCTGTGAAATTTGGCTGGTACCATACCACTGTTTCCATGGGCACGAGTTACCTTTCCCCAGATTACTCTGGTTTTGTTAGGTTTGCCGCCAGGAGTCACTGTGTTGTTTTTTGCTTTGCACACATAAGCACATCTCTTGCCCAAGAAGAAATTGGTATCACCTCGAGCATAAACACCTTTGATTTTAAGGAGAGCCGTGTGCTCCCTTTGGTTCCGAAGACCTTGCTTATAGCCAGCAAAAATGGCCTTGCACCACAGCCTCCCGGACATGTTGCCTTTTAGAAGTCCTGTTCCCATCAGGCCTCCACAGACTCCAAGATGGCGGAGAGAGCACCTTGGCTCTTTCTTTTTTCATGGAAAACTATTTACTGGAGGGAAATAAAAGAGTTCCTCACAGTTCAGAGTACGTTGTAAACTAAGTCATTTAGCATCAAAGCGTCTCACTGAGGCTGGGAGTATGGCCTAGTGGTAGGGTGCTTGCTTAGCATTCATGAACCCCTGAGTAGGGTGCTTGCTTAGCATTCATGAACCCCTGAGTTTGATTCTTCGGTACCACATACACAGAAAAAGCTGGAAGTGGTTCTGTGACTCAAGTGGTAGAGTGATAGCTTCAAGAAAGCCAAGGACAGTGCTCAGGCCCTGAGTTCAAGCCCCAGGACTAGCAAAAAGGAAAAAGAAAAAGGAGAAAGAGAGAAAAGAAAGATACATTACTGAATTCTATGCTACTGTCGAAAGAATGACATCGCCCCATTTGTTAGGAAATGGAAAGACTTAGAAAAAATCATATTAAGTGAAGTAAGCCAGGCTCAAAGGAACATAGGCTCAATGGTTTCCCTCATTTGTCATAATCAGTAGAAACCTTGGTCTCTCCTAGCAGAGATTTGCAATAGAGCAAAACCTAGATACATAAAGCCATATAGTATGACGCTAAATGAAAGGACCTCTAGGATATAGAAACAAAAGCCATATAATGAGTGATTGTTGTCCTTAATGTACTATGTTATCTCTCATCTCTTTTGCTATCCCTTGATTATCTCATATTGTTACTGTATCTTACTTTGTTATCTGATATATTGGATATATTTGTATTTGGTTATTTGAAATTGGATAGGGAAGGGGGGAAAACAAGATGAGGGGTGAGGGTGGGGGAGAGGGAAATGGGGACCAAGACATGAGAAACGGTATCAATGTATGTGAATTAATGTACCTTCTATCTGGCAAATATAATGTAACCCTTCTATTAATTACAATAAAAAATATATGAAAAAAAGATACATTACAATGACACACTTTGGGACTGGAAGTGTAGCGTAGTGGTAGAGCGCTTAACTAGCATGCATGAAGCCCTGGGTTCAATTCCTCAGTACCACAAACACAAAAAAAGCCGGAAGTAGTGCTGCAGCTCAAATAGTAGAGGGCTAACCTCGAGCAAAAGTACTCAAGGACAGTGTCCAGGCTCTGAGATCAAGACATAGGACTACCCCCCCCCCAAAAAAAAAGGGCCTCACCTATCTGGCATGGTTCTTCTCCCCCACTTTGTCTATTTCATGATTCATTCCTCTAATACTTTCTCTATGAAGCTACCCTTGAACTATCTAGCCTTTCTTTATCCCTAAGTATAGAGTAAATTACTGTCTGCACTGATTTGTCAAAACAATGTAGTTATTAGTTCACATATGTTCTCCAGTTAGACTCAAAACTCACGTTTTGAAGATAAACTGTACCTAACTCTCTGCATCTGAGTACCTACCTAGGTACCAAGAATAGAAGTGAATGGATAGGATAAGGTAAAACTCAGAAACCGGTATCAAGTTTGATTAACAAATAGGTTCTTTGCTAGATGCTGGTGGCTTGTGCCTGTAATACTAGCTCCTTAGGGGGCTGAGATCTGAGGATCAGTTTGAAGCCAGCAGGGGCATGAAAGTCCAGTGAGACCTTACCTCCAATTTAACCACCCAAAACTAAGTGAAATTGTGGCTAAAGTGGGTAGAGTGATAGCCTTGATCAAAAAAGCTCAGGGACAGCACCCAGGCCCTGAGTTCAAGCCCCACTACTAACAATAAATAGATAGATAGATAGATAGATAGATAGATAGATAGATAGATAGATAGATTCTTTACCTCCTGGATTCTTTGCTTGATTTTTTACACTCAATGCAAGTAAAAGACTAAATGTTAGTGAGTTAGATAACTAATTTTGAATGCTGGAAGAAACATGATTAGGGAAGCCCTCTATGGTTTTATGTACCATTTCCAAATAGACTTAAAAGAATAAAACAGTTTCCCTTTATCTTACTGGGTTTTTGAATTTATGTATGTATTCATAAAACAATTGTCTTTGGAAGACAATAATACATTCCGGTGATGAACAGTATTATATAAAAAAAATCTAGATACTTGATTGTTTAGAATTTCACAATTTCTAGGTACCAAGCTTTTGGCTTTCAATCACACATCACATATGGCTTCAGAAGTCATTTTAGATGCCATAGTTGCTATTGTACAGATCCCTTATGTGCTGCTGTTTGAAACTTCAGAACCAGAATTAATGGGAGCCAGAATGGCAAGACTAGGAGAAAGGCCACTTTAAACACATTGAACTTTATTAAGGACAGGATCCACTTTCTCCTGATAAGGATTCCCAAATGTATACTTTCACAATGATTTGTTTAGGATATTACCTCAAGCACTTGATTTAAAACACAGTTGGGTTGAGTGCCAGTGGCTCACACCAATAATCCAAGCTACTTAGAAAGCTGAGATCTCAGAATCATAGTTTGAAATTGGCCAAGGCAGTAAAGTCCATGAAATTCCTATCTTCAGCTAACCACTAAAAAGCCAAAAGTGGAGCAATGGCTTAACTGGTAGAGAACCAGCCTTAGAGTAGAAAAAGCAAAGGGATAGCACCTAGACCTTGAGTTCAAACCCCAGTATCTACCAAGACAAAAACAAAACAATAAAACACCCCACACAGTTTGGTACTAGGGGCATGATGAGTCAATGACAGAATGCTTGACTAAGGGACCGGGAGTTTGGCCTAGTGGTTAAAGTGCTTGCCTAGCATGCATGAAGACCCAGGTTCGATTCCTCGGTACCACATACATAGAAAAAAGCCGGAAGTGGTGCTGAGGCTCAAGTGGTAGAGCTTTAGCCTTGAGAAAGTCCAAGGACAGTGCTCAGGCCCTGAGCTCAAGCCCAGGACTGGCAAAAAAAAAAAAAAATGCTTGACTAAGTAGAAGGCCTCAAGTTCAATCTCCAGTACTAACCAACAAACAAAAGAGCTACTTGGGTGTCCTGGTGTATATCTGTAGTCTCAATTACTCAAGAAACAGGCAGGAGGATTGCTTGAGCCTGGCAATTTATTGGAGGTTGGCTTGAGTAACATAGTAAGAGCCTGTTTCCAAAAATCACTTAGTATGTTCCTCTGAGTACCAATGACTAACTTCCGTTTGCACTTGGAAAGCAAAAGGATTCAAGAATCTGGTAAGCACTGAATAAGAATAATGTGTCAGCAGAGGGACAGTACAATGTGTCAGGTAATAAAAAGATGAACAGGATACTGGTAGCTCCACCCCAGGGAGGGTAACTGAATATACAAATAACCTTGACAGAATTCAAGTGTTACCACAGTTGTTGAATACAAAGTTCTCTGTGGCAGCCCACAGAGAAAGGGTGACTAATTCTTTTTGGAGTCATCTGGTATGGGGGTGATGGAGAAAGATTCAGAGTCAGATTAAATCCCCCAGTCCATGTTGTATCATCCTTTTCTTGTAAATGCATTCATTTCTGAGGCTTCAACAGATACCCTCACCAGGTATACAACTTCCATATCTGAAATCTCAACTCTCCTCTCCAGTCTCTCTGGACACATTCTAATCAGCCTCAGGACAGCCACTTCTGTATGTCTCACAAGTACCTCATATGAAATATATATTATTCTTAACCACCCCCTACTTCCTTTTTCCTATTTTCTGCCTTTTGAGTCAGAATCCAAATTACTAAGCTCAGTGTCATTCTCCTCTATTCCTCATTATCCCTCACCTCCAGTGGCCTAATCCTGTCAATACCAATTTCAAAATGTCTTTCAGACTATAATTTTCTCTCCTTCCATTTCCTCTGTTCAGGCCTACAACTTTCCTCCCTCCAGTCCTACAACAGCCACAAAACTCCTGTATCTATGTCAAGCATTTCTAATACTCATCCAACAAACTGGATGCAATGCACTGAGTACTGCAGCAAACATGACAAAGAAAAGGTTTGCTTTATGAACATTCTTTCTTTTCAGTTATTACAGCCAATTTCCCTCTTAAATTAATCTGGTCATGTCACATACTGACTTCAAGTTTTCAATAGTTTCCCAATGCCAATAGGATAAACTTGTAGCATGGTCCATTGGCTCTTCAAAATCTGGCAAATCTTAACCTACCAACATTTATTTCTTCCATCCTCCCACAGGCCTCTTAAACTCGAGGCACAGCTGTCAACTTCCTTTTTAATAAAACTGCATGCTTCTTCAGTCTTTACATATTGTCAAATGTTACTTCCTGAGCCTCAATTTTTTTTTTCTTTTCCCTCAAGAGATTCTAAGTTTCTATATACAATCATGGATCTCCTGACAGTACGGAAATTATTTAAAAAGTCTGCTTTCACTTGGTTGTGAGCTCCTTTAAGGACAGGAACAGTATCAATTACTGTAATGCTCAGCAAGAGAGTAAACTCTAGGTAAGGCATCTTGCAATCCTCTGTTGCATGAGAAAAAATAGAAGGCATAGAAATCTGACTAGGTGAAAACGCAAAAGATCAAGAGAATCAGGGGCTCCAAATTGCCAGATTGCTTAATTGAAGTACTTATTTTGTGAAATGAACTTGCCCCTCTCTTATATCTGAGGGCAGAACTTCCTTTAAGAAGTACAGAACAAAAACATCAACAAAAGTTTTGGTTTTTTGTGCTGGTCCTGGGGCTTGAACTCAGGGTTTAGGTGCTGTCCTTGAGCTTTTCTTTTTAGGTTTAAGGCTAGTACTTTGCCGTTTGAGTCAGAACTCCACTTCTGGCTTTTCAGTGGTTCATTGGAGGTAAGAGTCTCAAGAACTTTCCTGCTCAGTATGGCTTTGAATTGCAATCTAAGATTATAGGTGTGAGCCACTGGTGCCCAGCTCAGAACAGAGTATTTTAAATAATATGATCAGGTAGGCAGTAGACCCTTTCTTTCCCATAACTCAATATTTCTGTCTGAGAAATACTCACAGCCATGGTGACAGGTCTTATTTGACATTCATGACCACTAACTCCAAATGGATCCTTAATGTTACTAGCTAGTTGACATTTTCCTCCTTCACTTATTGGACTTATTGGACTTAATGACTTTTCCTCTCATTCCAAGATCTTTGTTCATATTTCACTATGAAAACTGACAAGAAACAAAGAGCTTACCAAGTTCCTACCACATCTAATACAGTCAGAGCTCATGTATTTTGTCATATCTTGGTTTTGAGGGATAAAATGTAGTTAAACTCTTCTCATTTAGAAAAGAGATCAATTTTTTTTTAAATTTTCTTAATTCCAGCTGGTAGTTAATGGCTCACACATGTAATCCTAGCTATTTAGGAGGCTGAGATTTGAAAGTCACAGTTAGAAACCAGCCCAGGCAGAAAAGGGGCAGAAAGTCCATGAGAGTCTTATCTACAATTAACCACCAAAAAGCTTGTGCAATGTATGGTTCAACAGGGAGAGCTTTAACCACAAGCAAAACAAGACAAAAAACAAAACAGAACTTAGGGACAGCATCCAGGCCCTGAGTTCAAACCATCTTCCTACTCCCTGCAAAAGAAAAAACATTCCTGGGGTACAGTGCCTTTCTAGCAAGTAGGAGGCCCTGAGTTTGATTCCTAGAACAGGAAAACCACTCAGCAATTCTATCCCTATTTCACCAGTTTCCCCCTTTCCACTACATTTCTTTCAACTTGTAAACATGCTCCAATCTCTAAAAGTAATTCACAAACTCTCAAACCTTTTATCAATTTCAGCTACTGCCTCATGATTTCTTTTTCTAAGTATTCCAACAGTTATCTTAACACACCCTCCCCAATTCCTCCCATTCTCCTGGAATTTATGCCAATCAAGCGGTCACCCCTATAACTCCTAAAATTGTTCTTTTACCTGAGACCTTCATTCACTCGAACCACCTTATCTAACTCATTATTTCCTCCCTGTGCATATCTCCCTCACTTGGCTTCCAAAGTATCATTCCAAAGTGTCACTAAGTTTTCTATCGCAGTAATACTTCTCAGTCTCCTTCATTTGCTCTTTCCCAGCTCCTCTATCTTTAAACATATGCATGCTCAGGGCTCAGTCCTCTTACTCAACAGTATCTCCTGGCTTTAAATATCCTCTTCATTTATAGCTCCAGTTCAGAGAACTCTAAATTTCTAGAGATCTGATGAATGTAACTGTAACCCTTCTCTCTGTACATCACCCCAACAATAAAATTTAAAAAAAATTTAAAAATCTAGTTATATCCAACAGTACCTCTAATACTTTAGAATATCTAAAAGGCATACAAAAATCCAGTATGTTTCAAACTAAACTCTTGAAACCACTGGTCCAATCTGTTCTTCCTAGTCTTCTCCATGTAAGAAAATTAAGTGGCATGTGGTGTACATTCTTGTAATCACTACTCTAAGGAGAGGTAGGAAGATTACTAGTTTAATACATGGCTGGTTACAGAGCAAGACCTTATCTCCAAAAAACAAGGACTGGAGATGTAATTCAGTGGCAAAGCATAACAGAAATACAAATAATATCCAAACTCTTATCTTTCAAGCTGTTGAGACCCAAATGATTACTCTTTGGGGGGCACTACACATTTCACCTGTTGCCAAGATCAGTTGGCCTGCCTTAAAATGTAACTTTCACCCTGTCCAATTTATCCTAATTTACTATTCCAATTGCCTTCTAATATCTTTCACTTTCAATTTATCAGCCAGGTGATTTGTCTCCTTAAATCAATGACTTCCTATCTCAATCAGATTAAAAACCCACAATGAACTAAAAGGTCTATATAATTTGGCCATGTCTCCTTCCACTTACTTCCTCAGTCACTCCACTCTAGGTGTAATGAGTTCCCCTCCTGTTCCCTACACACACCAGGGACTTACTGCTTACTCCTCACTCTGAGTGGAAGGTTCTTTCCCCAGTTATCCACACGGTTCACTCCCTCACCTTCTTGAGGTTTTTTAATTTTTTGTCCGTCCTAGGGCTTGAACTCAGGGCCTGGGTACTGTCCTTGGACACTTTTTGCTAAAGGCTAGGGCTCTGCCACTTGTGCCATAGCACCACTTACGACTTTTTCTGCATATGTGATACCAAGGAATTTAACCCAGGGCTTCATGCATATTAGGCAAGCATTCTACCACTAGGACATACTCCTGGCCCTTTTTCAGTTTTGATCAAGTATCAATGAGGCCTTTCTTGACTATTTATTTCTCTCAATTCCTCATCCTTGATTTTTTTCTCTATCATACTCATCACTTACTATGCAACAATGAATACCTTGTTTAATTTCTGTAGTTTATTGACTATCTCTTTTATTTGTTCTGTTCACAACGTTACCCTTAGGGGTCAAGAATAGTGGTGACATAAAGTGGCTTACAGGGTGATTTGTTCAATGAATAACATTGAGATTCTCAGTCTGCTGCCATAATACCTTCAGTACTCAATACCTGCTAATTCCTTTTTTTTTTTTTTATGGTTCAGTGTCTTTGCAGGTTCCAGGGAAGTTAATAACATTAAATTGAAATGTTTCATTTTTATTTAAGATACTGAGGTCCTACTCTTCTAACAAAATGAACTTTAAGTTTAAAAAGTGAAACCTTTCAAGGAAAAAAAAAACAAGAAATCATTGTACAACTCGGAAAGGGGTATGGAAAAAATAATCACTGAAGTTTAGGTACTCTTGGAATAGGGTTGCCAGTTAAATGTGAAATTAATCACATTTAATGAATCATTTTAAGTGTAAGTCTTAAATACTGAATGTGCTAGACTAAAAATGATTCGCCGCTTATCTTAACTACTATCTGAACTGCCCAGTAATTTATATCCTTGCTAAATCTGGCAGCCCTATTTGAGGAAAACAAACCGGCTGTCGCTTGCATTTGGATCTAATAGAAGAACTTAGGAGAATTCTGGTCCTATCTACAGCTTGTTTTTGTCGTTGTTGATTGTTTGTTTTTTTAATGCCTCAATTATTGCGTCCCTGTGGGCAAAGTGCAATAAAAGTAAAGCGGCAAGACCTTCAGCGCGCATTGGAGGAAAAGCCCTGACAGCTCCGCCAAGGCGGGCTGGGCGGGCTGCTCGGCCAGGAGTGGGGTGGGGAGGTCTCTGTGCTCAGCTTCCTCCCTGCCTGTCAGTCACCCGCGTGGAGGGGGCCCGAGCTCGGCAGTCACCGTGAGGCCCTTACCAATGTTGCCTTCGATGGAGAGCCTTCGGGGGCCGCGCCCCGCATGCAGGGCCCTGGGGCAGGGCGCGCCCTGGAGTAGGTCCAGGGCCATGGAACTGAAGGGTGCTCGAAGACGACTCAAGAAGAACCGACCCGCAGCCATTCCCACCCACGCTTAGCGTAGGGATCACTTCCGCTAAGTGCATTTCCGCCCTAGGTACCGCCGGCGGGGGCGGCGTGGGGGGGGGGGCTCGGCGCGCCTCTGACGTCAGAAGGTCGCCCGGAAGGAAGCGGCTGAGTGGAGCTGACCCCGAGGGCGGGGCTCAAAGGACGGCTCGGTTCTCGCGATGTTTTCCGGAAGGCGCTGGGAGACGTGAATTACCCCGCCAGCGCCGTGGAGGACTTTGGAGCCGCTGCTTGGTCCGCGTGTGTGTTTGGTGAGATAACGTCTGAAAAGAGACATAACGCTGCCGTCCCGCACACTTTCCTTTTTATAGACAAACCCAAATAAAACTTTAAAAACTGGGCCCCCTTCGTGGTTCCTCGTCTCCTCTTCTACTACGTGAAGGAATGGGGGCGAGTGGCACAAGCTGATGACTTAACACTGGTTTTTTTCCCCTCGTTCCATCACAACACTGAACTATTTTCGAGTAAATGAACAAATCAGTTTACTAATTACAGCCCGTTTCTAAATTTTCTAATTTTATCTCTTGAATAAGGGAATTGAGAATAATAACCAAGGGACAACGAAAGAGATGAGAAACTTGTTATCTGGTATATTGTATATACGTTTATTTGTTTATTTGAAATAGGAAAGAGAAGGGGGGAACAAGATGAGGGGAGGGGCTGGGAGGAGGGCAATGGGGACAAGAAACATGAGAAGGTATCAATGTGTGTGAAGTAATCCACCTTCTATCTGGCGAATGTAACTAACCCTTCTATTAATTACAACAGAAAAATGGGGAAAAAATAAGGAATTGATTTGTACAATACCAAAAATAATCCCTCTCAAGATAATATCACCTGACAGTGATTTTCGTAGGCTTAGATTCTGCCACATGAGTGGGAGGAATTAGGATGAAAAGAGATGAGAAGAGAGACTGTAGACACTTGTGATGAGCAAAACGTGAGTCCTGAAGTCAGTGGAGAAGTGGAGCTTGTGGAGAAACAGCCACCAAAGAAGCCTAAGTGTCCTTTCATGCTCTGTTGTAATGATTTGGAAAATCTCAGAGGGAGCTTCCAGTTTACATCGCTGAAACTACAAGTAACACCAGTACTACACAGACCAACATAGTCAGCTAGTCTGCAGCTGTTTGCAGATAAATCACTGCAAAATAATTTTTTATCTTATGTTTATGTGGATTGGCTAAAATCACATTTGTGTATTCTTAAGTAGACTGAAAACTTGTTAAGATAATCTGGAAGGTGCACTGATGGAGGCCAGAGCAGCTCAAGTCTGTTGTATTCTGAAAATCAGGGAGTCACCCAATACTCAAAATAGCTAGGAGTTTAATCGCCGGGTGGTGACTACACCCGCTACCATGCAGTGCCAGTCTTCCATTCAGTAGGATTTTTTATTTTTTTATTTCTTCAGACCTGGAGCTTGAACTCAGGGCCTGAACACTGTCCTTGGGACACAACACCATTTCTGGCTTTTTCTGTGTATGTGACACAGAGGACTTGAACCCAGGTCTTTGTGCATACTAGGCAATCACTCTACCACTAGGACAAACTCCTGACCCTCAGTTGGGTTTTTAAAGGCAAAAATCAGGCACAGGTGATGTGTATGTGCAAGCAAGTGAAGTTACAGAAGCAGAAATTAGCAGTTAGTAATAGCAATTACAATTCAGGCATATGTCATAAATTATTAAGCAAAACAACAATTTTGGTAACCATTATCAATCATCAAGCAGAACAAGGTTCACATTCCAGACTATTCAATTTTTGATTATTTCTGAAATTTCCTGGTGAGAATCTAAAAAGTATACAAGCTGTGACCTCAAACAGCAATCACACAAAACAAGATCCACATTCTTATTTTACCCTTCCCTTCAACAAACAAAAACATGTGACTGATCTACCCCAACTCTCCTTATTCCTAGAATCTTCTCCACTCTCCCATCCAAAAGTCAAGCTGCTCTTGGCCATGCTGCTTTAGTCCCTGCCACTTGGAATGCAGCTGTCCCTGGGAATCATAGATATCACATAGGCTAGGGGTCAACAATTGTGATCAGACCTGGGCAGACAGCATTCTGTGAGCAGTTTCCTGTGGGAGGGGGGGTAGCATAGGCTACATCTAATTTGGGGAAAGGGCTGAGGGTCTAAATACTATATCTAGAACTGGGTTCCTACAAAGTCCATGGTTCATCTCCACTCCTGCAGTCATTTCTGTGTAATATTACTTACATTTATTTTTCTGTTGTGGTTGATCTTGAGGCTTGAACTCAGGGCCTGGGCCATGTCCTAGAACTCTTTTGATCATGACTAGTGCTCTACTACTTAAAGCCATAGCCCCATGTCCAGTTTTCTGGTGGTTAATTTGAGATAATTTTTTTTCCAGTCCTGGCACTTGAACGGAGGGCCTGAGCACTGTCCTTGGGCTTTCTTGAGGCTACTGCTCTACCACTTGAGCCACAGCACGACTTCCAGCCTTTTCTGTATATGTGGTACTAAGGAACTGAACCCAGGGCTCAATGCATACTGGACAAGCACTCTACCACTAGGCCACACTCTTGGCTCCAAGGGAATTTTTCTTTTCCAGCTGGCTTGGAACTGTGATAATCAGATCTCAACCTTCTGAACAGCTAGGATTACAGGGGTGAGGCACTGGTGCCTGGCTGCTTATATTTCTTTGCCTGTGTAAAAACCGACTTGGAAAATGTTTGTCTAAACAAGAATTGAGAAGCTCCTGGGGTCTTCTGGTTCACTCTGCCTCCAGATGCTGTGAAGATTAAACGCAAAGGTAGTTTGGGGGCTAGGAACATGGCTTAGTGGTAGAGAGCTTGCCTAGCATGCATGAAACCCTGGATTTGATTCCTCAGCACTGTATAAACAGCAAAAGGCAGAAGTGGTATTGTGCCTCAAGTGGTAGAGCACTAGCCTTGAGCACAGAGAGGCTCAAGGACAGAGCCCGGGCCCTAAGTTCAAGCCCAAAGAACAGCAAAATAAAAGGGGGAGCAGGAGTTTGGCCTAATGGTAAAGTGCTTGCCTAGTATGCATGAAGACCCAGGTTTGATTTCTCGGTACCACATACATAGAAAAAGCCAGAAGTGGTGCTTTGGCTCAAGTAGTAGAGCTCTAGCCTTGAGAAAGCTCAAGGATAGCGTTCAGGCCCTAGTTCAAGCACCAGGACTGGTAAGAAAAAGAAAGAAAGAGAGAGAGAAAGAAGGGAAGGAGGGAGGGAGGGAGAGAGACAGAGAAGGGAGGGAGGGAGGGAGGGAGAGAGAGAGAGAGAGAGAGAGAGAGAGAGAGAGAGAGAGAGAGAGAGAGAGAGAGAGAGAGAGAGAGAGAAAGAAAGAAAGGAAGGAAGAAAGAAAAAAGGTTGTCTGAAGAGTTAGGTCCATTTAGGCAACTGACCTGTTTCTAAAAGAGCTCCAGGACCCAGAGTTTGGCCTAGTGGTAGAGTGCTTGCCTAGCATGCACAAAGACCCGGGTTCCATTCCTGGGTACCACATACATAGAAAAAAAAAAAAAAAAGCTGGGAGTGGTGCTGAGGCTCAAGTGGTAGAGCTCTAGCCTTGAGAAAGTCCGAGGACAGTGCTCAGACCCTGACCTCAAGCCTAGGACTGGCAAAAAAAGAAAAAGTTAGAGCTCCAGAAAGTTATTTTAAGAAACTTTATATTGAAGTGTGTTGCTACTCTCGGGCAACTCGGGTATGGGGAGGGACACCCAGGGCTAGCCTGAAGTCCCCCGGAACCCAGCGAGATGGCAAGTATCCATGACCCAGCCCTCCCCCAATTACCGGGGAAAAAACCACATTGAGCCAGGCACTGTGTCAGCCATGAAAGCGCAGCAGATCTCTCCTTTATTGCGTCAGGCACTTAGTTATATACTGTTGGAGAAAGAGAAGGTGGGAACTGGGAAGCTAGCCAATAGGAAGAGGGCCACCGTGCTATCACTAAGGGTCAGGGCAAACTTTTAAGTACTGGGACCGGTGCAGGAAAGCACTCGGGCTGAGAACCTGTGCTGCTGTTGCTTCAGGGGCTCAGTTGAATCACCAACACAGAGATGCCTCGAGGTATGCAAGAACTGCGAGGAATGCCTGGCCAAAGCCCTTTAATGGCTGCTGAGCGGGAATGATGGACAGGCCTCAGAGATGGAGATCAGGCCCCAGCAGAAGTGTAATACATAGTCAAAGGTATATATTACAATGGACAATTCAGCGAAATGTTCACCAACTTAAATTTAAATAAAGAAATAGATTACCAGCTTCCTTCCTATGTTTCCTGCCATTTAGTAACTTTCAAGAGTAAACATTAGCTTGACTTCTAACAACAGAGATCAGTCCTTATCATCTCCTTATGTAAACAGTCATCCAGGGGCCGGGAGTTTGGCCTAGTGGTTAAGGTGCTTGCCTAGCATGCACGAAGGCCCGGGTTCGGTTCCTCGGTACCACATGCATAGAAAAAAGCCAGAAGTGGTGCTGAGGCTCAAGTGGTAGAGCTCTAGCCTTGAGAAAATCCAAGGACAGTGCTCAGGCCCTGAGCTCAAGCCCAGGACTGCCAAAAAAAATAAAGTCATCTAATAAATGCTTTTTCCAAGCATGATATTGATGCATGCTGTATGAATTAGTTATAGTTCATTCTTTTTGCTACATAGTATGTCACTTATTGGTGTATTTTATCCATTCTATGTTTGATGAACACTTCAGTTTCTAGATTTGAGATATCATAAATAGTGTTGCTATCAGCTATATTGTACAAATCTATTGGTAAATAAAAAATGCCTGCTAAACAAAGAAATATGTCTGGAAGAAGAGCTGCTATGTGATAAAGTATGGATATGCTCAGCTTTAGTGGATATTCTAAATAGTAAATAGCTCCAGTGTCTGATTATACCAATTGCACTATTAGTGAGTAAAATTTTGCTTATTCTAAAACTAAAAATATCAATTCATATTAATCCAGTCTGCTCTGTAGAATGGTGTCTTTGTGTCTTATTATACTTTTTGCTTTTTTTGTGTGTGAGACAAGATCTTATTATGCTGGCCAGGCTGGCCTGGAACTTGTGATTCTCAGCTTCCTGATTGTCTCAGTTTCCTGAGAACTGGGATTACAGATTTTAACTTCCATGCCTGGCTCCTTATAGCTCTTAAAAATATTTATTACTGGGCTGGGAGCATGGCCTAGTGGTAGAGTGCTCACCTAGCATGCACAAAGCCCTGGGTTCGATTCCCTGGTACCACATACTCAGAAAAAGCTGGAAGTGGCAGAGCACTAGCCTTGAGCAAAAAGTGTTCAAGGACAGTGCCCAGGCCCTATGTGTGCAGGACTGGCAAAAAATATTTATTATTAAGTAATTGTACAAAAACATTTCAATTCCAGAAGTCAGGTTACAAGTACATTGCCTCTTGATCAATCTCACTTCTTCCGTTATTCCCTTCCCCCACCTAACCCTATCTCATTCCTGCCCTCAAGTGCCTTATTATAGTTTTAATAATAGTTTAATATAGATAACTTGGCATCCATTGAAGAATCTAGGATAGCTCTTTTTCCTTGAAGTGACCAGAAGTGGCGTAGGGGTAGAGGAAAAGGTGGAGGAAGGTACAGGAGTGTGGGGGATAGAGATGAGTGGGGCCTAGTAAGCCTGCCCATCTTCTTCCATGTGGAGATGCATTGCTGTAGAGCAGATAGTGTCAGGGATTTATCAGTTCTCAGATCCTGTGTGCTCATGCACTTGCACTCCCGCCCCTGCTCCTTTGTCTAGTCTCCCTGTGCTTTCTCTTCCACCAGCCACTCTTTTGAGAACAGCCCTCTCCTATAGAAGCACACATAGAAAGCCAACGTTATGGTCTCCTGGGTGCATGTCTACCAATCCCTGTCAAGTTGGGACTGTGAATGTCAGTTCTGAGGCTTCTGTTCTGTCTCTATATTCCAGAACACTGTTGTAAGGACCAGGCTAGAGCTGCTCTCTGTAGAACTTTGCCTGAGATTACCTCTGTGCTGCTCCCATCCTTCTTCTTCTTTCTCTACTAGTCTTTTAATGGGTCCTTTCAGAACATTTTCTTGATTATTTGCCTCTAGACAAAATCCCATTCCATCGTTGGCTTTTGAGACCCAAGAGCAGTGTGTGTGTGATGTGTGTGTGTGTGTGTGTGTGTGTGTGGAGTGTGTGTGTTTAGAAGAGAGAAAAGGAGGGATAGAGGGATGTAAAGAAAGAAATGGAGAGGAGTAGAGAGGGATAATACATTTTCTTCCTAAGCATGCTGTTCCCTTTTTGGGGCAAAATACAATTTAATGTTCCATGGCAAAGGACCTCACAGAGATCGTAAGCCCATTATGAATTTCTTTTTTTCATGAACAACTCATATAATATAAGTGTTCAATTCATGTTCTCTAGTACATCACCCTTTGTGAACAAGGACTTAAGACAGATCTCTGAAAACCCAAACTTCTTCAACCCAACTTTAATCCTAGGTACTGGGGTGGGGGAAGACATAGGAGGATCATGGCCCAAGGCCAACTCAGACATAAAGTTAGGGAGACCCCCCCCCCACACTACATCTCAACTAATAAGCAAGCCAAGGTAGAATGCATAAGACATCCCAGCTCTGCAGGAGATATAAATAGGATCATAGTCCAGGATGACTCTGGGAAAAAATGTGAAAGTTTATCTGAAAATGGCTAAAGCTAAAAAGGCCTCCAAACTCATTGAGGAGCTTTGGGTGGCTCAAGTGGTAGAGCATCTGACTAGCACCTGCAAGGTCCTGAGAGCAACACCAAACAAACCAACAAACAAACAAAAACCACCCCAAAGGATAAGATGGCACAGTGGAAGGAACACTAGCTTTGCAGATGGCTATGCTAGTATTTTGATCTTGAGTTTTGTAATCTTTATTAAGATTTTAACTTCTCCGAGCTTCAATTTCCTTATCTGTAATATGGGGATAATAATACCTATGTTTCAAGGGCATTGGACTAGGAAACAACATGTAAAAGACCCTTAGCATTGTGTTTAAGATCCAGCTCAGGAATGAAAGACTCATACACAGGAAAGTAAGACTTGCAGGTTTTAATGTTGTATGATGGGTGGCAGCAGTCTTGTGGGGATCCTCAAAGAGCCCACTCTGACTTTAGAAGCACTTCCTGTGGACAATAGAGGGCCCTGCCTCATCATACTCCGGCTTGCTGATCCACATCTGCTGGAAGGTGGAGAGAGAGGCCAGGATGGAGCCTCCAATCCAGACTGAGTACTTCCGCTCTGGAGGAGCAATAATCTGCAAAGAGCAAAAATGGTGAATGCCCCTAATAGAACAAATAAGGAAGTAAGGAAAGTATAGTGGTATATACTTATCATCCCAGCTTCTTTGGAAGCAGAGGCAGGAGAATCAAAATAGCTTGCTCTGCTTTGTTTCATAGTAATGAAAACCATCTATTAGGTAGAGGAAGCATGGGGGCATCCTTCCTTTCTGAAGAAGTTTCTAAGAATATTGACAGAGTACATAATCTCATGTTAGG